>NC_087222.1:4471573-4532735 GCF_015104395.2 Macrobrachium nipponense | reverse complement strand
GTCTCCTATTACAAACCAAAGATATTTCTTTGACAAATGGTGAATGGGAACGTGGAAATACGCATCTTGCAAGTCCAGAGAGACCATCCAATCTCCTGGACGAAGAGCCGACATTACTGAAGCGGACGTTTCCATACGGAAACACTTCTTTTTCTGAACAAAGCGATTCAGAGCGCTTACGTCCAGAACTGGTCTCCACCCCCCGATGCCTTTGGTACTAGAAAAAGGCGATTGTAAAATCCTGGGGAGTGTGGGATCCTGCACAAGTTCGATGGCCTCCTTTTCCCACATTTGTTCCACCATTTGAAGGAGAGTCTTTCTCATTACAGGGTCTCTGTACCTCGCTGACAGTTCCCGAGGCATAGCTGTTAGAGGAGGGCTGTCCTCGAAGGGGATTACGTATCCTTTCTTTAGGACCGAGACTGACCAAGGGTCGGCTCCCTTTTTGCCCATACTCTGCAAAGTTCAGGAGTCTGGCGCCCACTGGTGCTTGAAGGAGCAACAAGTCATTTGGTTTTCTTGAAAGGTCTAAAGGAAGACCGTCCTCTCTTGTCAGAGCTCTTCTTTCTGGCAGGGGGACGAGCCGCTGCACCTCCACGGAAAGGGCTGCTGAGGAGGACGAGAGTCCTTCTTAATCGTCGACACTACAGGGCGTCCTTTCTTGGATGTTTGTACTAGTAGGTCCTATGTCGCCTTCTCAGTTAGCAAGCGATATATCCTTCACTAACTGAGAAGGAAACAGATGATCCGACAGAGGGGCGAACAATAAAGCAGTCCTCTGGCTCGGAGAACCCCTTTTTGATAATAGGGATCCATATACTGATCTCTTCTTCAGAAGACCAGCACCAAAAAGGGAAGCCCACTTCTCCCGAACCGTCCTGTACTGCCTTGTCCATGCAAGACAGGACGCTATGGAGAATCTCTGGGTTTTTAAGAAACTCCGGATCTTTAGATTTGTTGGCCAGAACTACGAGTGACCAATCCAGAAAGTTGAACACTTCTAAAGTGACAAAAAGTCCCTTTAGAAAGTGGTTCAACTCCGAAGTGCTCCACGTCGATCTGACCGATCCTAAAGAGTGACGTCTAGAGGCCTCCACTAAATTGGAAAAGTCCGCATCTGCCGAGGCAGGAAGAGAAAGAACCCATAGTCTCTCCTGTCCATACCAAATACCTCTCTTTCCATGGAGTTTGGAAGGAGGCATGCAGAATAACCGTCTTTTCCCACTCTTTCTTCTTGTCCATCCAAGAATCTAAAGAATGGAGTGCCTTCTTCATCGAAATTGCAGGCTTCATTTTCAGAAAGGCTGAAGATTTTGCCGTAGCCGAGCTCGAAAAGAGAGAACGAGGAGGAGGAGGAGCCGCCGGACTAAGAGAGTCTCCAAACTCTTGTAGCAACAATGAGGCTAAGACCTTATAACTCGAGAGTCCTTCATTTGCCTGGAGGTTTCGTCATCAGACAAATCGTCCAACCTCGATCAGACGAAGGAGAAAGCTCTCGTTGGAGGGAGAGTCCTTCCCAGACCTTCCTACGATCTGAAGGAGAGGAGCTTCTATTTGGAGAAGAGTCATAAATTCCAGGAAAGAGTCTCCGACTCCTGCCTCTTGGCTCTTGGCTCCGGACTCTTGGCTCCTGACTCCGGACTCTTGGCTCCTGACTCCGGACTCTTGGCTCCTGACTCCTGACTCCGGACTCTTGGCTCCTGACTCCTGACTCCGGACTCTTGGCTCCTGACTCCTGACTCCGGACTCTTGGCTCCTGACTCCTTACTCCCGACTCTTGGCTCCTGACTCCTGACTCCGGACTCTTGGCTCCTGACTCCTGACTCCGGACTCTTGGCTCCTGACTCCTGACTCCGGACTCTTGGCTCCTGACTCCTGACTCCGGACTCTTGGCTCCTGACTCCTGACTCCGGACTCTTGGCTCCTGACTCCTGACTCCGGACTCTTGGCTCCTGACTCCTGACTCCGGACTCTTGGCTCCTGACTCCTGACTCCTGACTCCTGACTCCTGACTCCTGACTCCTGACTCCTGACTCCTGACTCCTGACTCCTGACTCCTGACTCCTGACTCCTGACTCCTGACTCCTGACTCCTGACTCCTGACTCCTGACTCCTGACTCCTCACTCCTGGGTGACTCCTCACTCCTGGCCGGTGCCATACGTCTGATCGGTTCATCCACGTTCGTACAGGAAGCCTCACCTCGAGTAGGCGCATCGATCCTGGCGGCCAATACCTCCATACGTCTGGAGGATCTTTTGATCGGAAGGGAAGAGTCTTTCCTTCTAGGAGGCTCCTTTGAAAGGACTCCTACAAAAGACGAAATCTGTTCTTGCATAGCCATCATGAACCTCTTCGTAGCCTCCTCTTTATCCTCTTCGGGAGGAGGGGAAGGAGGAGGAGAGTCCATAGCCTCCACCTCCTGACTCCTTCTCACTCTGGTTGAAAAGAATGGCTCTTCTTGCCTTCTTAAACTCCCAAGAGGAGACTCCTCAGGAAGTTTTCTGGGCTTGAGTCAATCGTCGGAGCCTTCCAATCCTCTTGAGTGGTCGAGAGCGATCTGAATCCCTCCAATCACGTCTCGGAGATGAAGATCCCGACGACGAAAAACACCTCACGCAGGCGCTTTTGCAATAGCGATCCTTGCAGTCTGGGGTGTCACAGAAACCGCCGAAGGGACACCTGATCGGTGGGGATTCTCCACAACCTCCTTTCGGTTTTCGACATTCCTTCTCCTCTGGGCAGTGAGCTTGGAAGAGGTCTAGACCTAGGAGCGTTGCGGAGCCCGACCAGATGCCCCCTCCACTACACTGGGGACACTCATACCACTGCCACTGAAAAATCACTAGCCTTACCTTGTATGGCAGCCATTTTGTTTTCCATCAACTTGAAGGCTGCTTTTAGATCCGCAAGTTCTTTCGCTGAATCTACAGGTTCTGCAATAGGAGAAGGGGCTGCAATGGAAGGAGAATAGTAGCAATACTTACCCTTGGGGAAGATCCCAAGCTAGGAATTAGTTCAGATCTCGAACTACTTAAACTTCTATAAGAAGCCTTCCTCACTCTTTCCTCTCTAACTTTTTCAAATAATTAGTTAGATTCTTCCATTCGTTCTCACTCAAATTCTCACATTCCTTGCAAGTATTAGTAAAAGAACATTCATACTCCCTGCAACCCTTGCATACAGTGTGAGGGTCTACCGAAGCTTTCGGCAACCTCACCTTACAGCTACATTCACACAACGTCTCACAACCATTCCAGAGTCAGACATTTTTAAAGAAAAATCCAAAATCAAGTCCACAAAACAGTCCACAAAAGCGTATGCCAATCCAACAATCCAGATACGTCACCAAAAGTCGGTCAAGAAGATCAATTGCCGGTGAAAAAAGAAAAACCAATCGAGAGGAACCAACAACAATGTTGATGGCCCGGGCGACAGAAGAATTCTGATTAGAAAACGGGAATGGTTCCTAGTCCTGCCACCCAGGGCAGGGCGGTAGATCACCTGACCTACCGGTAGCGTGTGCCGCGAAATTTGAAATTCTGTCGGAGACGACGGAGTCTATAGCTAAGTATATATCTGTCAGGGAAGTTGAATGTATAAAAAAATGGTTTAAAGGAGCAAATCGCTGAATCCTTCTTAAAACCCACTTTACCTTCCAAAGCTTGCAACTCGCTAATTCTCTTAGCTGTTGCTAACGCAAAGAGGAATAATGACTTTCTCGTTAAGTCTCTAAACGAAGCTGCGTGAGACGGTACAAATTTTTCCGACATTAGGAACTTGAGGACCACATCCAAGTTCCAGCTAGGCTTCTTGATTACATGGTCTTTCGTGGTTTCGAAAGACCTTCTGAGGTCATGTAGATCTTTATTATTAGTTCAGATCTATTCCTCTATGTCGAAGACTGAGGCCAGCATACTTCTGTAACCCTTCACTGTTGATACTGCCAGGTTACAGTCTTTTCTCAAATATAAGAGAAAATCTGCGATTTCAGTTACAGAGGTACTGGAAGAGGATATTTTCTTTCCCTTACACCATCTTCTAAACAACTCCCACTTCGACTGATATACTTTAGAGGTGGAGACTCTTCTGGCTCTTGCAATAGCCTTTGCCACTTCTCGTGAAAAGCCCCTTGCTCTGACAAGTCCTTCGACAGTCTGAAGGCGGTCAGACTTAGAGCGGGGAGGTTTTTTATGAAACCTGTTGAAGTGGGGTTGTTTTGAGAAGATCGTTCCTTAGTGGAAGCGATCTTGGAAAATCTCACTAACCACCCTCCAGCACCTCTGTGAACCAATCGAGAGCTGGCCAGAAGGGAGCGATGAGGGTCATTCTTGTTCCTTCCGAGCAAGCGAACTTCCTCAATACTTCCCCTACTATCTTGAAAGGAAGGAAGGCGTATGTGTCCAAGCCCGTCCAATCTAGCAGAAAGCTGTTCTACTGCTACTGCTTGTGGATCCGAGATCGGGGAGCAATAGTTCTCTAATCTGTGATTCTTGTTGGTCGCGAACAGGTCTATATTGGGCCTTCCCACAGATGCCTTAGTTGCTGGCAAATCTGAGGATTGAGAGTCCATTCCATGGGTAGGACTTGTTCTTTTCTGCTCAACAGATCTGCCCGGACATTTTTCTCTCCCTGCACAAACCTTGTGAGAAGAGAGATCTTCCTTTCCTGAGCCCAAATCAGCAGATCCTTTGCTGATTCGTACAGGGAAAAGGAATGCGTCCCCCCTTGTTTCTTTATATAAGCGAGGCTGTTGTGTTGTTCCGAGTGAATCTGAATCCCCAGAGACCTGAGACCTGTTCCTCGAAATGAACTAAAGCTAGATGAATGGCTGTTAGTTCTTTCTTGTTTATGTGCCAGGACACTTGTTCTCCTTCCCAAGTGCCTGACACTTCTTCCGAACCTAGGGTCGCTCCCCACCCTGAATCCGAGGCGTCTGCAAATAACGCTAGGCGAGGGTTCTGTAAGCGAAGGGAGATTCCCTTGCTTAGTTTCTGTGGATCTAACCACCAGCGGATATTCTCCTTGATCCCTTTCGAGATTGGAAATGTATCTCCTAGATTGTTGGACTTCCAATCCCATTTCTCCTTCAGATAAAATTGAAGGGGTCGTAGGTGTAGTCTTCCTAAGGAAACTAACTGTTCCATCGAGGAGAGGGTCCCCAGTAAGCTCATCCATTCCCCTCGCGGAACATGTTTCTTTCCTTAAGAAGACTGCCACTTTTCTAAGCAGCGTTCTCTCCTTTCCTGCGAAGGATACGCTAGAAAATCCCGAGAATCCATCTGAATCCCCAGATAGACAATCTCGCGATTGACTAAAAGTCCTAGGGACTTTGTCAAATTTAGATTAACTAAAAGGTCCTCCAGACATTTTTTCTCCGATTGGGCTCTTATTAGCCAATCGTCCAGATATAAAGAGATCCTGATCCCTTCCAGATGTAGCCAATAAGCTACATTCTTCATGATGTCCGTGAAGACTTGAGGGCAGTCGAAAGTCCGAAACACATCGCTCGGAACTGGAACACTTTCCCTTGGAACATGAATCTCAGATATTTCCTTGCTGCCAGATGAATTGGCACACTGGAAATACGCATCCTGAATGGTCCAGGGACACCATCCAGTCCCCTGGACGAAGAGCAGACAGAACAGAGGAAGACGTCTCCATCGAAAATTTCTTCTTCAAGACAAAGAAATTCAGGGCACTGACGTCTAGAACCGGTCTCCATCCCCCCGATGCTTTCGGTTACCAGGAATAGCCGATTGTAAAATCCTGGAGACTGGAGATCTTGAACCAGTTCTACTACCGCTTCCTTGGAAATCATCTGGTTCCACTGCTTGCAAAATAGCAAGCTTTCGGACAGGATCCGAGTATCTTGCAGTCGACTCCCTTGGAGTTGTCGTCAAGGGAGGATTTTGCCCTGAATGGGGATCAAGTTATCCTTTTTTCAGGATCGAGAGGGACCAAGAGTCCGCTCCCTTCTGCGCCCGACTTTTGCAAAGTGGAGTAGTTTGGCGCCTACTTTCGTCTGGAGGACTCCTGCTATCTAGACTTCCCGAAGGACCTTCTAGATGGTCTACTCCTTCTATCTGGTCTGCGCACCTCTAAGAGGCACTAGAAGAGGAGGTAGCTACCTCGAAGGGCTGTACAAAAGAGGGTCTCTCTTTTTTCTCTATAGGCACGCCGGCCTAAACTTCTTGGCTGAGTGCGTGAGGAGATCCTGAGTTGCCTTCTCCGTAAGAGATTTAGAAACCTCTCTAACAGTCTCCTGTGGAAACAGATGCGGGGATAACGGTGCGAAAAAGAAAGATGTTCTTTGTAAAGGTGATACAGCTCTTGCTAGAAAAGAGCTAAAGACCGATCTCTTCTTTAAGACTCCCGTTCCGAAAAGCGAGGCAACTTCTACGGAACCGTCCATAACCGCTCTGTCCAAGCAAGCCAGGACGCTTGAAAGTTCCTCCATGGAGACAAAGTCAGTGTCCTGAGCTCTCTTAGCTAACTCTCCCAAAGCCCAGTCCATAAAGTTGAAGAACTTCCAGGGTCTTAAAGAGGCCCTTTAGAAGGTGTCTAGCTACACATGCCCCATGTTGCCTTAGCAGAAAGCAAAGACTTCCTCCTGGAAGAGTCCACTAAGGAAGCAAAATCCGCATCTGCGGATGAAGGGAGGCCTAACCCCATAGGTTCTTTTGGTCTCGTACCACTTCCTGGTTTACCTGTTAACTGGAAGGAGGGCAGGAAAAAACTGTTTTGCCCGCTTCCCTTCTGGAAGTCAACCACTCTGAAAAAGTCTTTAAGGCCTTTTTCATACAAAGAGCAGGGCACATCTTGACGAAGGAAGACGACTTGAGAGCTTTTGTGCTTGACATCAAAGATCCTGGTGAAGGAGGGTCAGCAGGATGAAGGGAGTCTCCGAACTCCTTTAGCAGCAAAAGTGAAAGTCTCTTGTAGTCAGAAACTGCTACATCTACGGGCTCCTCCTCTTCCGATACCTGTTCCAACGGATCCACCGAAGGAGACCATTTGGGAGTGATCTGGCTCTTCCCGGGAGAAGAACTCCTTTCCCGAGAAGGGGAGCGCTGAACGTTAGCACTTCTATACGAAGAGTGAGGCTCCTGCCTGCCGAAACACTCTTGCGCCTACTAGACTCTTGTTTTGTCTAGGTTCTTGCGGTTCGCCAGGTTCGCGGCGCTTGCTAGGCTCCTGGCGCCCTGATTCGGGCGCTCGAAAAATCCCCGCGTCCTGATCTGACGCTTAAACCCCAGGCTCTTGCGCCTTAACTCTTGACGCCTAACGACTCCGCGTCCGCCTCCATGGCGTCCTGAATCCTGGCGCCCGACTTCCTGGCACCCTGACTCCTGGCACCCTGACTCCGGCACCCTGACTCTTGCACCCTGACTCAATGGCGCCCTGACTGCGGCGCCGACTGCTGGCGTCCTGACTGCCTGGCGTCCTGATTCCTGCCTTCTAGCAGACTCCTGACGTCCTGAATCCTGTGGTCTGAGAGGCTCTTGACGCCCTTTCTTGCGTCTTGCTGCCTCTTTGCGCCTGCCTGGCTCCTGGTCCTGCAGACCCAAAGGATCCTGATACTTAAATCGGTTTTGTCTATCCTCCGGTTCCTTGAACCTAAACCGATCGAGACTTCTGCTCGATTCGCGGCGTCTCATAGGAGAGAGGCTACGATCTTCTTGTCTACCAGGATTCAAAAGCCTTACCCGTCATAGGCGCTTTGGAGAAGACAAGCCTATAGGGCGAAAGAACTCTCCACTCTCAGAGAACAAACTCCTATCGGACGAGTCTCTCGACGAAGGCGATAAACGCCCTGGAGATTGTGAGGGTTCTCTCCTATACGAAGAGGGGCGCTTAGCGGAAACTCTTAACAGGGAGCGAAACATCTTTCCTCCTTGTCGAGTCCTTAGCAAAGGAGCCTACTAAAGAAGCTAACTGCTCTTTGCAGATTAATCAAAAAACTTCTTCGTAGGATCCTGAAGAGAAGGCTCCTCTTGTTTCGTCTTCTTAGGTACCGAAGGCCAATCCTCGGGGAAAACGCTCTGGGCTTGGAATCAGCCTGCGTCTCCTTTAGGCGCCTTCCAGGCTCTCTTCAAAGGGCGCGAAAGAGAGGCCGAACTCCATCCTCATTTAGGAGAGGAAGAGTCTGAGGCCGAAAAACACTCCCTTAGGACGCCTTTTCTGCGGCAATCCGAGGCAGCCTGGGACTTTACAACAGGATCTGCCGAAGGGACGCCTGACCGTTGGGGATGTTCTGCATCCTCCCTGCGGCTTTCGACATTCCTCCTCCCCTGGTCCTGGGAGTTTGGAAGCGGTCTAGGCCTAGGAGCAATGAGGAACCGGTCAGACGCCCCCCTCCACTGCACTGGGGGGGGGTACACTGCACAAGTCACTATCACCCCTCTTACCTTCATTTAGAGCTCGTAGCTGAGCTGAAGTTTCTCGATTGAAGTTTTCTTTTTACATTTTCCCTCTCTGAAGAAGAATCTTTGGATTCAGAAACATGATAAAGGCAGCTGAGGCTAAGGGAAAATCGTTAGTAGGAGAGGTTAACTTCTTGTTCTATAGAACAAGATCTACTAGATGACCTAGCTGAAGCCTTTCTCACTCTCTCTCTCTCAAGCTTCCTAACATATTGACGATAACTCCTTCCATTCAAGCTCTGTAAGTTCTCGCATCAACACAGGTGTTATTAAAAAGAACATTCATTCTCTCTGCATTTAGCGCAAATACTATGAGGATCTACTGCCGATTTAGGCAGCCTAACCTTGCAACCTTCCCTACTACAAACTCTAAACATAGGTGAAGCCTTAGCGTCAGACATCGTGAAAGAGTAGTCAAAACCAAAGTCGAAAAAAAACATCCACAATAAGCGTAGGCCAAGCCAGAGAAAAAAAACAGAATACGTCACCAAAAAACCAATCCAAATTCTCGGCAAACGAGTAGAAATCCAAGATGGAGGAACGAACAATAGGTGTGTCCGTTCAACCAACAGAGAAAAATTATGGCTTAGAAAACGGGAATGGTTCCAGACCCCGCCACCCACAGCGGCGGGAATGGTGGATCACCTGACCTACCTGTCGCGTGTGCCGCGAGTTTTGAAATTCTGTCGGGACGACCAAGTCTATAGCTAAGTATATATCTGCTGGGTAAGTTTTCATGTACAAAAACACTTGGTTTGGGTTCCGAATCTCCAGGGACACACCTCTGTTTTCCTCTAGAGGGGGCAACCACCACTTTAAGTGATCTTTCACCTCTAGAGGAATCAGAAATGTGTCTGTGAGCTGTCCTAATGTGTGTGTGAGCTGTCCTGTCTTCCAGTTCCAAAACCTTTTTAGGAAGAATTGCAGGGGACGAAGATGAAGTCTTCCTAGAGGAAAGAACTGTTCCAGCGAGGAAAGGGTCCCCAGAAGGCTCGACCATTCCCTCGCTGAACTGCGCTCCTTCCCTAAGAAGCTGGAGACTTTTACGCAACCTTTTGTGAGTCTCTCCTGAGAAGGAAAAACTCGAAAACCCCGAGAATCCATCCGAATCCCCAGATAAACCATGTTCTGGCTGGGGATCATCTGAGATTTCTCTAGGTTTACGAGTAATCCTAGTGACCTTCTCAGGTCTAGTGTCGTTGTAAGGTCCTCCAAACACTGTCTCTCCGATCTGGCTCTGATGAGCCAGTCATCTAGGTAGAGGGAGATGTTTATTCCCTTTAGGTGAAGCCATTTTGCCACATTCTTCATCAAGCTCGTGAAAACCTGAGGAGCTGTGGACAGGCCGAAACACAAGGCCCTGAACTGATAGATCCTTCCCTCCATCATGAAACTAAGGTACTTCTTCGACGAAGGACGAATTGGGACGTGGAAATAGGCATCCTGCAGATCGAGAGATACCATCCAGTCTCCTTGGCGTAGGGCTGAAAGGACTGATGCAGATGTTTCCATACTGAACTTCTCCTTCTCCACATACAGTGGACCCCCCGTATTCGCGTTCTCCGGATTCGCGGATTTCTCTCGGGAACGTTTCCCTGCATTATTCGCGGAAAATTCACGCATTCGCAGTATTTTGCTATGAGAAATATCCACAAATTCCTGGTTTTTGTGATCAATTTCATCATAAAATGCACTTTTTGTGATAAAACTATTAAAAAAACCAAGTATGAACATTTTTAGTGGTTTTACTTAAGTTTTAACTAACGAAATAGGCAGTTTTTAGCGCTTTTATACATTTCTCGATATAGTGTGGTTCAGATCCCACAATAAGCTGTATGTCCCGTTGCTAGGTAACCAATTGGTTCCTACCCACGTAAAAAAAAAAAAAAATATCTAATCCTTCGGGCCAGCCCTAGGAGAGCTGTTAATCAGCTCAGTGGTCTGGTAAAACTACGATATACTTAACTTAAGCGCTTTTATAGGGGTTCCAAACATTCACAGATTTTAACTATTCACGGGGGGGTCTGGTATGCATCCCTCGCGAATAAGGGGGGAACACTGTATCTGTTCAGTGCACTTACATCTAAGACTGGTCTCCATCCCACCGAAGCCTTCGAGACTAGAAAAAGGCGATTGTAAAATCCCGGGGAGTTGTGATCCAGTACTAGTTCGATTGCCCTCTTGTCCCCACATTTGTTCACCATTTGTTAGAAGAGTATCCCTCAGTACAGGGTCCTTGTATCTGGCGGACAGTTCCCGAGGTGTTGACGTCAGGGGAGGACTGTCCTTGAAGGGGATGTAATATCTCTTCTTGATAACCGACAGCGACCAGGTGTCGGCTCCTATCCGTGCCCAGGCTCCCGCAAATCCCTGTAGTCTGGCACCTACTGGTGTTTGGAGGATCTTGATCTCATTTTCCCTTTTTAAAGGGTCGGAAGGAAGCTCTTCCTCGCTTTTCTGTAACCTTCCTTTTGGAGAGTGCTCTAGAAGGAGGGCCTCCATGAAAGGGCTGTTGAGATGTACGAACCCCTTTCTTTTCTTCACTGACCACAGGTCTGTTCTTCTTAGAAGATTGTATGAGCAGATCCTGAGTCGCCTTCTCAGTTAGTGAATGTGATATATCCTTCACTAACTGAGAAGGGAACAAATGGTCCGATAAGGGAGCGAAAAGTAAAAGCGGCTCTCTGCGAGGGAGAGACGGCTTTAGTCAAAAATGAACTAAAAACCGCTCTCTTTTTTAAAATTCCCGCTCCAAAGAGAGAGGTGACTTCTCCCGAACCATCCTGAACCGCTTTATCAATGCATGCCAGGATGCTAAGCAAAACTTCTGGGTTTAGGCCTTCTGAGTCATGGGTATTTTTGGCCAAAACCCCAAGGGGGACCAATCCAGGAAATTGAACACTTCCAAGACATGGAAAAAGCCCCTCGAGGAGGTGATACCAATTCAGAAAGGCCCCGTGTTGCTCGAGCCGAGTTTAAGGCATGTCTCCTTGACGAGTCTACGAGACTCGAGAAGTCAGATTCCGCCGAAGCAGTCAGTCTGGCGGGAGGCATACAAAACACCGTCCTCCCCAGTTCCTTCTTCGATTTTATCCAGGAACCGAGAGACTGGAGAGCCCTCTTCATCGAAATTGCTGGTCTCATTTTAAGGAAGGACGACGACTTCAAAGCTTTAGCACTCGAAAAGAGAGAGCGAGGAGAAGGAGGAGCGGGTGGGGTCAGAGAATCTCCATATTCTTTAAGAAGTGCTGTGAGAACCTTATAATTAGACAGTCCTTCTCTATTTGGAGCCTCCTCTTCTGAAACTTCCTCTATCTCGAGAGGGTCAGAAGGAGATTGATCCCTTTTGTCGTATGTTTCTTCCTTCGACCTCACTCTTTCCGACGGCAAAGGACTTCTAAAAGGTGAAGGACTAAGTGACATCGCCTCTCTATGTCAAATAACTGGTGAATCTTGCCTAACTGGCGTCTGGCGCCTGTCTGGCTCCTCGCGCCTGGTTGGCGCCTCGCTCCTGGTTGGCGTCTGGCACCTGGAAGGATCCTGGTTGTTATCTGGCGCCTTGCGCCTTGTTGGCTCTTCACGCCCTGCTAGAACTTCTCTCTTGGTAGGCGAATCACTTTCGGATGATGCCTGGCGCCTGCTTGGCGCCTGGCGCCTCCTCTTCTTCTTCTTCTTCTTCCTCTCGCCTGTCCAGTGCTTCGTTCCCAACAGACGGCCGCCTGTGCGACATCTCCCCTGGAGGGTTCGTTGCAGGAGATCGGCATCTAGACAACCTCTTGATAGGCAGCTTGTTGTCCTTTCTACGAGGAGGTTCTTTGGATAGGACTCCCACCAAAGAAGCTAACTGTTCCTGTACATTTAACAGGATCTTCTTGGTCGACGCCTCTCTTTCCTTTTCATAAGAGGAGAGCGATCTGGAAGGCGCCTGAGGTTTCCGTGCAGCAAAGGAGTCGAAACATCTTTCCTAGCTCTCTTGATAACCAAGGGAGCTTCTTCTTCTTCTGAAAAGCGCTCGGGGCTAGAATTCAAAGTAGGCTCTTTCCAGTTCCTTTTCAAGGGGCGAGTCAGATTTGTGTCTTTCCACCCGCGCTTCGGCGAGGGAGATCCTGAAGAAGAGAAGCACTCACACAGGACGCTTTTTCTATAGCGGTCCCTGGCAGTCTGAGGCGATACAGAGCCTGCCGAAGGGACGCCTGACCAGTGGGGAATCTCCACAACCTCCGTAAGGCTTTCGACATTCCTTCTCCTCTGGGCCAGGGAGCTTGGAAGAGGTCTAGGCCTGGGAGCGTCGCAGAGCCGATCAGACTACACTGGGAACACTCACATCACTTGATATATCAAAATCACTCTGCTTACTTTCCAAAGCCGCCATTTTGACTTGCATCCTTTGAAGGGTAGCCTTCAGGTCTACAATTTCCGATGCAGAATCTGTCGGATTTGCAATCTGTGAACGGCCTGATACAGAGGGAGAATAATTTATATTATGAGGAGAAGAAGCTACAGAACTAGATAAAGGTTCATTAGACCTAGATCTACTTAGGCTTTTAGAAGCCGCTTTCCTCACTCTGTCTCTCTCTAACTTCTTCAAGTAAGAAGTTAGAGTCTTCCATTCTTCAGCACTCAACCTCTCACACTCATTACAGGTGTTAGCCAAAGAACATTCAACAACTCTACAACGTCGGCATACAGTGTGAGGATCTACCAAAGCCTTCGGCATCCTCACCTTGCAGCCTTCATTCACACACACTCTCACACCAACACTCGAGTCATACAATCTTAAGAAAAATCCAAAAGCAAGACCAAAAACAAGTCCACGATAGCGAATGCCAATACAACGATCCAAGTACGTCACCAAAAGTCGGCCGAAAGAAGATCAATTGCGTTGAAAAAAGAATTCCAGTCAGGAGGTAGTAACAACAATGTTGACACCACCGGTGACAGAGAAAATCTGATCGAAAACGGGAATGGTTCCTAGTCCTGCCACCCAGGGCAGGGCGGTAGATCACCTGACCTACCTGTAGCGAGTGCCGCGAAATTTGAATTTCTGTCGGGGACGATGGAGTCTATAGCTAAGTATATATCTGTCAGGGAAGTTGAATGTATGAAAATACAATTTACGACAAATTGTGATTTGTTCCAACACGTAATACAAACCCTCGGTCCTTTAACAATAGGAAGACTCACTTTTATGGTGGGGTGGAATTCTGAGTCTTTAGAACAGACTGGTGTTCGTCCGACCTTGGTTCCCTCCTTGGTCGTAAGAGCAGAGGGAGGGATCCTAGCCTCTGCCCAGCTGATCGGGGTGTGCACGCAGGATCAGTGGTCAGACCTCTGGACCAAATTCATAAGAGGGAGGCAAGCCTGCCTCTTATGAATGGCAAGCAAGAACTAGTTCCTACTCAAGAGCCAAATATAAGATCATGGGTTTGTCTCTTGTTGGCATCCACTCCCCCCCCCTTGTTAGGGGAGTGGTGGATAACCGCTCCTATCCCTACTGAAAGGGACAGGACGGAGCTCAGTCGCATAGCTTACCTGCATTGGCCTCCTGTTCAAAGTAGTGACGACCGCAGCCCTCTGCCCACAGGTAGAGGAGAGAAAGGGGGAGGAAGAGAAGCCAGTCACACTCTCACTCGCTCGCCCATTCACGCAGTCACACAAGGATGCGATGCTCTGTCCGCTCGGGAGCTGGGTAAGCTAAACAACATGTTGAGCAGCCACCACGGGTCCCAAGGAATAGGTGTCCAAGGACCTGTGGGCGATATCCCAAAGATAGAAAGATGTGAAGGTGGTCTGGTTGGCCTAAACCCCTGCCTTCAGCACCTGTGCCACGGAGAAGTTCTTGCGGAACGCAAGGGTTGGACCAATACCTCTGACTTCATGGGCTCTCGGACGAAGCGTACAAGTGTCGCCACTCCTATCCGAAGCGTATGCCTTCCTGGTCACCTCACGATGCCAGAAAGAAAAGTGTGTTCTTGGGCAGTACACGGCCCTCTTCTTGACTACTCCCGCACCGAACAAAGATGCAATCTTGCTGGCGCCATCCCTTACAGACTTGTCCATACAGGACAATACACAGTGGAGGTCTTCCGGAGAAAGGGCGTCTGGCGTCTGCGTCTTCCTGGCCAAGACTCCCAAGGACCAGTCCAGGAAGTTGAAAACTTCGAGAACTTGAAACATCCCCTTCAGAAGATGGTCGAGCTCATTCATGGACCACGACGTCTTGGCAGAATTCAGAGCCGAACGTCTGATGGCGTCCACTAAAGCAGAGAAGTCTGAATCGGCAGAAGACGGGAGACCCAGACCCAAGGGCTGTACCATTTCATACCAAAATCCGGTACGTCCTGTCAGCTTAGACGGGGGGAAGGAAAACACCGTCTTCCCCACTTCTTCCTTGGCAAGAAGCCACGATCCAAATCCCCTTAGTGCCTTCTTCATAGAAAGTGTAGGCTTCATCTTGACGCAAGAGGATCCTTTCGTCGTCTTGGAGGTGGAGAACAGTGAATGAGGAGACGGAGGAGCGGCAGGGCTGAGGGAATCTGCGAACTCCTGGAGAAGTAAAGCGGTTACCTTCTGTAAGCAGAAACCGCGGCAGTCTTGTTGGAATCCTCGTCAGAGCCTTCCTGGTCTTCTTCCACCGGTGAACGAGGAGGGTCCTTAGAAGAGGAGGCGGTCCTGTTAGGAGAGGAGCGCCTACGAGAAGCTTGTCGCCTGTCAGGGGAAGCAAAGGCATCAGGAGAGCGACAAGTAGAAACAGAAGAGCGTCTACAGGGCATGGAAAGTCTGTGTGAAAAAAGACTCGACGCTTCGAAGTTGAAGTACAACTTGAAACGAGGGGGAGGAGAGCGCCTATCGGCCGAAGAACATCTCTCATGACGAGGGCGCCCACGAGGCTCTTGGTACTTATCAAGAGGTGAACGGCTTCCAGGAGAAGAGCGCCTACTGGGGGAGTAGCGCCTGCGAGGATCTTGGTGCCTGTCGCGAGGAGAGCGGCTACTAGGAGCAGAGCGCCTACTAGCTCAAGGCGCCTGTCAAGAGGAGAGCGGCTACCAGGTGAAGAGCGCCTAACAGGAGAGAGGCGCCTACGAGGCTCTTGGCGCCTGTCCAGAGGAGAGCGGTTGCCAGGCGAAGACCGCCTATCAGGAGAAGGGCGCCTGCGAGGAGAAGAGCGCCTGGTAGGAGTAGTAGATTGGCGCCTGTCCTGTAAGGAGCGCCTGTCAAGAGAATGGCGCACACTTGGGGAAGAGCGCCTGACAGGAGAAAAGCGTCTGCAAGGCGAACGGAGCCTATCCAGCGAAGAGCGATCGTCAGCCGAAGAGCGCCAGCCAGCCGCCTGGCGCCTGGACGAGGAGGGGAGCCAGCCAGGAGAGGGGAGCTTCTCGCGAGAAACCCTTCGCTCGGTAGAGGCCGCAACATCCGGAGAAGAGCGCCTACGTAGAGGAGAGCGCAAGATGGGAGAAGGGCACCTGGATTTCTTGACTGGAAGAGAAACTTCCTTCCTCCGACGAGAACTGCCGCCCAGGGAGTCAGCGAGGGCCGAAATCTGTGCTTGGAGCCCGGCGAGAATCTAGAAGGGGACTTCACAGGCTCCTCTTCCGGAGAAGTAGAGCGAGGCGCGCGAGAAGAAGAGCAGTCAAGAGATCTCCTGGGCCTCTTCACATCCAGAGAAGGCTCCTCTGGAAAGACTTCCGGGCTGGAAGCCAGGGGGCTGCAGGGCGCCTTCCAAGCTCTCTTCAAAGGGCGCGAAGCTTCCGGGGAGCTCCATCCGCGCTTCAGTGATGGCGAAGAAGAAGAGGAGAAGACTGGCGCATGATGTCCTTCTTGATGCGGTCCGAGGCAGACTGGGAATGCACATCAGGATCTGCCGAAGGGACGCCTGACCGGTGGGGGCTCTCCCTAGCCTTCCTGCGGCTGTCGACTTTCCTCCTCCACTGGGTCTGGGAGCACTACGGAGCCAGTCAGACGCCCCCTCCACAACACTGGGGGCACTGCACAGATCACTTTGACTACCACTCTTACCTTCCAAGGAGCGGATCTTGAGCTCCATGCTGCGAATCATGGCTTTCATCGCAGCCACCTCCAAAGACGTATCCTCGGGTTCGGCGCAGGGAGCAGGGGCTGAAACAGGGCAAGAAGGTTCTACTTCTACGAGAGGGTTAGGTTCAGACTCTAACTAGCTAATGCGAGACCTACTCGAGCTTCGAGAGGAAGCTTTACGCACCCTGTCTCTCTCCAACGAAAGAGCCTTCCACTCATCCTCATTCAAACCCTCACATTCCTTACAAGGGTTATTAAATGTACAATCATTCCCCCTACACCTCATACATACAATGTGAGGGTCGACCGAAGCCTTCGGCAACCTCACCTTACATTCATCCACTGAACATACTCTAAACATAGCAGGTGTCTTAACAACAGAATCCAAATCAGACATATTCAAAGAAAAAACCAGAGCAAAATCAAAACAGTCCACAAAAAAGCGTATGCCAAGCCAAAAAGATCCAGTACGTCACCAAAAATCTGTCAAAAAAAGATCCCAGGCAAGCGAGAGCAAAATCAACCATCAGGAGGAAGCCACAACAGTTGTTGCCGGTCCCAGTGACAGAGAAAATCTGATTAGAAAATGGGATTGGTTCATACACCCGCCTCCCAGCGGCGGGAAGGGTAGACCACCTGACCTACCTGTCGCGTGTGCCGCGAGATTTGAAATTCTGTCAGGAACATCGGAGACTATAGCTAAGTATATATCTGACAGGAAAGTTCATGTACAAAAATTCATTATTGAAAAAAACTCAGTTCTGACTCAAATTTAAGTAATTATTTTTCGGAATTAGAACGTTCTTTTAAGCCCTGTATTATGACGTCACGACATCTTGACTTTGTACCTATTGTAAATGAATTGCTATACTCAACTTTCTTGCAGAACAGTTTACCAGTTATTCATGCAGATTGTTATCAGTTATTCATGTAATTGTTATACAGTGGACCCCCGTATTCGCGCTCTCCGGATTCGCGGACTCACACATTCGCGGATTTCTCTCGGGAACATTTCCCTACATTATTCGTGGAAAATTCGCGCATTCGCAGTATTTTTCTTTGAGAAATATCCACAAATTCCTGGTTTTGGTTATCAATTTCATCATAAAATGCACTTTTTGTGATAAAACTATTAAAAAAACCAAGTATGAACATTTTTAGTGGTTTTTCTTAAGTTTTAACTAACAAAATAGGCTGTTTTTAGCGTTATTATAAGGGTTCCGAACATTCACGGATTCTAACTATTTGCGCGGGGTGTGTGTGTGTGTGTGTGTGTGTGTGTGTGTGTGTGTGTGTGTGTGTGTGTGTGTGTGTGTGTGTGCCTGGTACGCATCCCCCGCGAATACAGGGGGACCACTGTAATCACAATGCATATATATTATCTTTATTATCTACTTTTTGGATATATGAAGATGTTCTACTGCCGGATTACCGCCGTAGTGTGACGCAATCTCTTTCGCTCCCTGAGCCTCTGTCTGTTCTCGCACCATAAGAAATTAATGGGGTCGAATTTGCAATAGCCAGAAAGTTGTTAAAAGAGGAAAGTTAACATTGAGGAGCATATGTTTTGATTGAGAAAAAATGGTATTTTTATTATAAAATAAGGTTTCACACATACTTACCGAACAATTACATAGCTATACGCTTCTTACTTACTACGGCAGTCGAAATTTCCAAATTTCTCGGCGCTAATTGGCGCTGCTGACGTGTAGGTGATACAACCCCGCCCACTTTCGGGGATCCCCGGTACTACTAAGCTTTGCTTGACAATTCGTTTAGCCGCCCCGTCCATCTGTGGGGAGGAGGGAGGGCTTTAATCATGTAATGTTCGGTAAGTATGTGTGAAACCTTATTTATAATAAAAATACCATTTTCACACATGAAACTTACCGAACAATTACATAGCTGAATCCACATTACCCGGCTGGTGGGTATATGGACTTTAAGTGCAAATAAGAAAAAAAAAAAACTCACATTGCAAAAATGTTGTAGTACCTTACCTCGTGGAGAGAGCAGCTGCAGGAGAATACTGCCTCTGGTTCGGCGCTCTCATCACTTGTAGGGAACGTGGCAGTAGTGGCCAGGATCGTTCCTACTACTAGTGGGTATTCTGCAACCATGGAGGTTCACCGATGGTTGATCAGAATGAAATAATATGCGCCCTTGCCCTGGGCTGTGACCAGATTAAAATAACAATCAAAGACCATCACCTACACATAACCATAAAAAATAATAAACCAAACCCTACCATAAAAAACTGGCGGGTACTCCTGTACGTGTACCCCAGGCTTTCCCAAAACTCGACCACCTTACTAATCAAGCGAAGAGATAGTCAAAAGGAAGGGGAATTGGGGAATTGGACCAAATCCCCCTATGCTTCCTTTCCCAAACACCATGCCCATCACCGACAAAGGTCCTAAACGACAACAATTATCAAACGTTGCTTCTACATCCTTCAGGTAATGGAGAGCGAAACCGATCTCGACCTCCAGAACGTAGCTTGCAAAATAGATGCTAGCGACGTATTATGTCTAAAAGCCATGGAAGTCGCTACTGCCCTAACCTCGTGTGCTTTAACTTTACACACCTGTAGAGTCTGATCTCTTACTGACGTGTGTGCTTCCTGAATCAGGCTCCTTAAAAAAAGAAACGAAATTGCGTTCTTAGACATAGGACGGCTCGGATCTTTAACTGAACACCACAATCGGTTTCGAACTTCCTCTCAAAGCCTTTGTTTTATGAATATAAAATTTCAGTGCTCTCACCGGACACAAAGAACGTTCTTCGTCCTCTTCTCCTACTAATCCTGACAACTTCGAATGGAGAAGAAACGAGGGCCATGGTCTCGAAGGATCTTCATTCTTCGCTAAAAAATCCTGAGTATAGGCAACACACGCTTTGTCTTGTGTAAATCCTATCTCTTTTACTCATTGCTTGCATCTCGCTGATTCTACCAGCTGAAGCTAAGGCGACTAAGAATAACGTCTTCTTAGTAAGATCCTTCAAAGAAGCCGAATTAAGAGGTTCAAAATTTGCTTTAGAGAGGCCAGGACAATACACGTCTAAATTCCAGTCCACTAAACCTGGTCTCCTGTCCTAGTGGACTCAAAAGATTTAATCAGTCGCTGATGTCCGAGTTATTAGATATATTTTAAGTTTCTATGTTTAAAAAACTGATGCCAACATAGATCTGTATCCTTTATTGTCGAAGTCGATAACTTCCTAACATCTCTCAGATATATTAGGAAGTTTGCTATCTCTTGTATAGAGGTTTTAGAAGAAGTTGTGTGACTTTCTCTGCACCAATTTCTAAAATCTCCCCATTTTGACTGATAGAGTTTGGCCGAAGAGACTCTTCTACAGTTAGCAATAGCCTCTGCCGCTCTTCTTGAAAAACCTTTCGCTCTGACCAGGTCCCTGACAGTCTGAATCCTGTCAGAGCAAGATACGACAACCCTTGGTGATTTCTGTCGAAATGGGGCTGTTTGAGTAGCGATGGAATTTGTGGCAGAAGCCTGGGGAAGTCTACTAACATCCTCAGGAGATCCGGAAACCACTCCTTTCTGGGCCAAAAAGGAGCTATTAGAGTCATCGTAACATTCTGGTGACTCTGGAACTTGTTTAATACCTCTCTGATCATCGCAAATGGTGGAATGCGTAAACATTCAGACCTGACCAGTCGAGAAGCATTGCATCCGTTTCCAGGCTAACGGGTCCGGGACCGGACGACAGAATAGAGGAAGCCTGTTGTTCCTGGACGTTGCAAAGAGGTCTATCGTTGGTTGTCCCCACAACCGCCATAGATCCTGACAAACTCTGATATCCAATGTCCACTCCGTCGGAAGAACCTGATGCGCACGACTGAGTTCGTCTGCTAAAACGTTGAGCTTCCCTTGCACGTACCTGGGGAAGAGAGTCACTTTGTGCGCATTCGCCCACAGAAGAAGATGCTCCGTCATTCTGTACAGGGAGAACGAATGTGTCCCTCCCTGTTTTCTTATATATGACAGCGCTGTGGTGTTGTCTGAGAACACGGCAACTTTCTTCCCTTCGACTAGAGGGGTGAAAACTTTGAAGCCCAAGAAAAATTGCTTTCAGCTCTTTTATGTTGATATGAAGACCTCTCTCCTGTTCCGTCAGATACCTGATGTCTTCTCTTTCCCCAACAGGGCTCCCCATCCTGAGTCCGATGCGTCGGCATAAAATTCTAGCTCTGGATTCGTTCTTTCGAGGGACAAACCCTCCTGAGCTCTTTCCTCCGACAACCACCCAACGAAGATCTTCCTTGATTTTCCTCGGAGATCGGAATAACAGTCGAATCCGGTTGAACTTTCCGGTCCCAATTGGCCTTTAGGTAGAATTGTAGCGTCCTCATGTGAAGACGACCAAGTGTAACAAAAGTCTCCACCGAAGCGAGAGTCCCTAACAGGCTCATCCACTCCAGAGCCGTGCAGGACGAGCGGTTTTAAAAACAGCTTCCGTACCGTCGCAAGGAGGGAGACTATTCTCCTTGGGGAGAGAAAAACCCGAAAACTTGTGAGTCCAGAATCATCCCCAAATATGGAATCCTCTGACTCGGTACCTACTGTGGACTTCTCTAAATTCATTACTAATCCCAGTTGCTGTGTTAATATTAGTGTCCGATTTAAATCCCTCACACACTGGAGACTGGAGTCGGACCTTAGAAGCCAGTCGTCCAGATAAAAAGCAATATGATTCCCATCAAATGTAACCATCGACTTACCGGGGCCAGGACTCGAGTAAATACTTGTGGGGCTGTCGAAAGTCCGAAACAGAGCGCTCTGAACTGATAAACTCTGCCGTCGAAAACGAACCGTAGATATTTCCTGGAGCTCCGATGAATAGGTACATGGAAATATGCATCTTTCATGTCCAGCGATACCATCCAGTCTCCTGGTCGAAGAGCTGACATAACCGACCGGTTGGTTTCCATACGAAACTTCGTCTTCAGAACAAAGATATTGAGAGCACTCACATCCAGGACCGGCCTCCAGCCCCCCGATGACTTGGGGACAACGAACAGCCTGTTGTAAAGCCCGGTGAGATGTCTTCCACTATTTCTATGGCCTTCTTGGTAATCAGGGCTTCTACTTCCTTGGCAAGAGCCAAAGCTCTTTCTGATCCCTGCGAGTATGCTGTTAAGGCGATGGGAACACTCGACAGTGGTGGATCTTGCACAAACGGGATCACATAACCTTCTCTTAATACTGTGATCACCCACTGTTCCGCCCCTCTTCGACTCCATTCCCGCCAAAACAGAGGCGGAGTCTTGCTCCTACAGGTGTGTGAGGGTAAAAATTCCTACTTGTGCGACTGTCTCGAGGGTGGTTTCTTACTGGTTGTGGCCTGTGGCGCAAATTAGTCCTTGGTCTGGGTTGCCATCTAGACTTTCCTCCGCGAAAAGGTTGCTTCTGAAGAGGTGACCTTTAGCTCCTGTAGTGGTGTCTCCTTGGACGTCGTGTCGACGAACGAGTCAATAAGTCGTTGGTAGACTTTTTCTCTAGATCTGCGAGAACTTGCTGAATAACCTGTTCAGGGAATAATGCGACTTACATAAAGGCGCAAACATGAGAGCAGACTTCTGGTTAGAAGTTACTCCCTTGGAGGTGAAAGAGCACCAAAGTTCTCTCTTTTTAAGGACGCCAGAGTAAAAAGAGATGCAAGCTCCCCTGAGCCATCCCTGACTGCTTTGTCGGCACACGATAATACATCAAGCCAGTCTGCCGCCAAGCTATCTTCCAGAGACTGACAATCCTCTATTTTCCTTGCTAATGCAGCAATAGTCCAGTTCTAAGAAGCTGAAAACTTCTATTACCTTAAATAGGTTCTTAATCAGGTGGTCGAAATTAGGCGAAGAAAAGAAAATTTTCGCCGACGAAAACGCTGTCCTTCTGTTAGCATCCACCAGACCTGAGAAATCTCCTTGGGCGGAGGCAGCGACTCCCAAAGAGGGTAATTCTCCGGTAGCATAAAATTTATATGTCTTCTGTAACTTGGACGGTGGGACAGCGAAGGCGGCTTTACCAGACTCCCTTTCTTCTCTCCAAGCCACTTCTCTGCTTCTTTGAAGACTCTTTTCGCCGACTGCGAAAGCACCAGTTTAGGTAGACTCGCCGAAAGTACTTTCCTATCCTTAACAAAGGTAGAAGGAGGCGCAAGATAGAGGAGCTGGCTCGAATTCCGTATAAGAAGCCAGCAAAAACTTCATTAAGTTGGAGTAAGCAGAAGCGCTTCGACTTGTTCCGACTGATCCTCCCCATCCGACATTGTCGACTGCTTGGCTTCTTCATCCGTATAAGACTTAACTTTCTTCAACGACTTAACTAAGTCCTGAAGCTGTCTCAACGGTTCAAAAAGCTTCTTCTTTGTTGTTTGCATCATCTCTCCCGATGGTGCGGGCGAAGGAGACAACTTCCTTGATGAAAAACTTGCGAGTCGAACTCTCTCTCTCGTTAGCTGGCGAACGAGTCGAAACTTTCCTTGTTTCAGTCGGCGAGACAAAACCATGCGAGTCCGACACTGATATCTCGCGAGATCGTTTGCGAACAGCACCCGAACCTCTATTAGGCGAAAAATACACAGGGTTCTCCCAAAAGCTACACGAGGGTTGAGGACTCTTTTCCCTCCCTCTCTTCACAGGTGATGACGAATTATCCAATGGCACTGCGCGCCTTTCAACGGGCGTGACACTTCACTCCACTTCTTTCGCCTGGTATCAGGCGAACACATCCGAGTCCGACGACAAACCTACACCCAGACACATCTACACCTTTCCAGTGGTGTCTCTTTACAGAAATCGAGTCGAAATTCACGACTGAGTCGACGGCCGCCCGTGGCAAACCCCTCCAGTCTCCCTTCGACTCACGGTATGTCTTCTCCCAGGTGCTGGGAGCGGGACAGTGACCTCGGTCTAGAAGACGTGGAGGGACGGACAGCCGCCTCCTCGATACGACACTTGCACTTTTCACTCACCAGACTTAATCACAAATTCACGAAAAGAGTACCTAAAATCCATGACAGATTTAGCAAGCAGCTCAAATTTCCTATCCATCTTATTTTCTAATTGGGCAATGGTGTAGGAATCAGAAGCATGGGGAACCTGAGCCGGAGTAAGGTGTACTGAAGTAGGAGGACTATCAATAGGAGAGACGTTTTGACAAATAGGAGAAGACAAAGCGGGCTTTTCTTTGCCTCTGACGGCAAAGGAGGATTGACTCTAATCTAGCCCACTTACAGCAGCCCAATGGCTGCCTTTCTTTCCTATCTTTTTCATCTTATCAAGATGAGACAAAAACTCTTCCATCCTTGATCATCTAGATCTTCACATTCATTACATGTACGCTCTTTAGTACACTCTTGCCCCCTACATTTCACGCACTTCGATGTGGGTCATAACATAACTTGGCTAATCTAGTTTTGCAGCCTTCGCTGCAAAACCTAACAGATGAACCTGAATCTGACATAACTCACACTAAACAGATGAATAAAGAAAGCAGCTAAGCCGTCAAACACAAAAAAAAAAACAACCAAGAAAATGTACTTCACCAAATCGGGTGTCAAACAAAAATGGTGAACAGTTGACTGCAGCGAAATACACAGGTTGTTTCACCGTGGGCGGCAGAAAACGAATTGCAAGCAAAGCTCAGTAGTACGGGGATCCCGAAAGTGGGTTGGGGTGTATCACCTACACGTCAGCAGCGCCATTAGCGTCGAGAAATTTGGAATTTCGACTGCCGTAAGGTAAGAAGCGTATAGCTATGTAATTGTTCGGTAAGTTTCATGTGTGAAATGATATTGTTATGATACAATAAAGTTTTATACATACTTACCTGGCAGATATATACTTAGCTATTTGACTCCATCGTCCGACAGAAATTCGAATTTTGCGCACACGCTACCGGTAGGTCAGGTGATCTACTTACCTGCCGCTGGGTGGCAGGACTAGGAACCATTCCCATGTTCTATCATATTTTTTCTATACCGCCTGTCTCCTGAGGGGAGGCAGGGTGGGTATAATTTTGTATATATCTGCCAGGTAAGTATGTATAAAAATGATATTGTTATTTTACAATAAAGTTTTGTACATACTTACCTGGCCGACATATACTTAGCTTACGTCTCTGACGTCACGACAGAATTCAAAACTCGCGGCTAACGCGACAGGTAGGTCAGGTGATCTACCTTACCCGCCGCTGGGAAGCGGGTGTAAGAACCAACATACCTTTTCTTGCCAGATTTTTTCTCTCTTATACCTGTCTCCTGAGGGGTGGATGCTGGGCGGGCCATCAATCGTATATGTCTGCCAGGTAAGTATGTACACTTTATTGTAAATAACAATATCATTTTTGTACATGAACTTTCCTGTCAGACATATACTTAGCTGATTGACACCCTTGGTGGAGGGTACAAGACAGAAAATAACAAAGAAAAGGTAAACAACACCTGTTGTAGGATAAAAATAACCTTGGTTCTTACCTGTTTAGGCTGAAGACTTCATAGATACTGTCTATTAGTCTGCATAGCCATAAGAGCTACAGCGAGGGCGTGATCTACAGCTGAAAAGACTCTTTGGGTCTACTAACGGGACTTGAATATCCGCTTACTTAGTAGAATCCAAGTCGGATCATGTCAATGGGGGTTCGCCCCCTCTTCTATGACAGAACCTGTCCACTACCAACCACAAATCCGTATCACCTAACCAAAACTAAAGTTATTAGTATTACGAAACGAAAAAGATGCTACCTGAATCATTTTTCATACAACCATATGAACTCAATTAACAAAAACAAGGGAAAAAACTACTAAGGATATGTTCCCAGCTCCCTGCCCCAGCACCGAATCCGCCGATACGTACGGGCCTAACGCGAAGCACTCGTCATTACGTAATACTGACGTCTTTTAGTAGTGGTTGGCGAATACTGAATACATCTCCAGAATGTAGTTTTCATCAGATTTCTGAAGAGACATATTCTTCTTAAAGGCCAAGGAAGTGGCAATTGCTCTCACTTCATGAGCCTTGACTTTTAGGAGCTTGAAATGTTCTTCATTACAAGATCTATGTGCTTCTTTCACAACACTTCTAATGAAGAAAGACAGCGCATTTTTCGACAATGGTCTGCTGGGGTCCTTTACAGAGCACCGTAGGTGTCTGTCCCTCAATGCCCTTAAGGGGTTTCTTCTTCTGAAGGTAGTATTTAAACTCCTAACAGGGCAAAGAGTTCTTTCAGGTTCTTCCCCTACTAGGGCAGATAAACCACGAACCTCAAAGTTCCTTGGCCAAGGATTTGAGGGGTTCTCATTTTTTGCTAAAACGAAGGAAGGAAGGACAAACCACGGAATCTCCTTTGAAACCTACCCTTCCTTCTAGGGCATGAATCTCACTAACCCTTTTAGCGGATGCTAAACGCCATGAGAAAGAGAGCTTTCCTCGTAAGATCTTTGAAGGAGGCTAAATGTGGTGGTTCAAACCTAGCGGACCTCAGGAAACGAAGAACCACGTCCAGATTCCAACTTGGAACTTCGTTCGAAGTTTCTTGGAAGATTCAAAAGATCTTAATAGATCATGAAGATCTTTGTTATTCGAAAGATCTAAATTCCTATGTCTGAACACCGCAGCCAGCATCTTCGGTATCCTTTTGATAGTAGATACTGCCAAACCGCATTTTTCTCTGAGGAAAACTAGAAATCTGCTATCTGAGTCACCGAGGTACTGGAAGAGGAAAAACTTCTGGTTCCTGCACCACCGGCGAAAGACGTCCCACTTCGACTGGTAGACTTTAAGGGTCGAAGGTCTTCTAGCTGAGGCGATAGCCTTAGCAGCTTTTGTCGAAAAACCCCTTCGCTCTGACAAGACTTTTGACAGTCGAAAGCCAGTCAGATTGAGAGCGGGGAGGTTTCTGTGATACCTGTCGAAGTGGGGTTGTTTGAGCAAATCTTGTCTTTGTGGAAGTACTCTTGGAAAGTCCACCAACCATTCCAGTACCCTCTGTGAACCAATCTTGGGCGGGCCAGAAACGGAGCTACTAGCGTCATTCTTGTCATCTCCGAGATAGCAAATTTCTTGAGGGTTTGTCCCAGTACTTTGAAGGGGGGAAAGGCGTAGACGTCTAGACCTGTCCAATTCTAGGAGAAACGCATCCACTGATACTGCTCCTGGGGTGGGTCTGAGATCGGGGAGCAGTAAACGTTCGATTCTTGCGTTCCTTGCTGTTGCAAAGAGATCGATGTGAGGTCTGCCCCATCTTCTCCACAGGTCTTGGCATACCTCTGAGTGGAGGGTCCACTCGGAAGGCAGGAGTTGATTCTTCCTGCTCAGGAGATCGGCCTGACGTTCCTTTCTCCTGAACGAATCTGGTGAGAAGACTGATCTTCCTTGTTTGAGACCACAGCAGAAGATCCCTTGCTGTTTCGTACAGGGAGAAGGAGTGCGTCCCCCCCTGTTTTTTGATGTACGCCAAGGCTGTTGTGTGTCCGAATTGACCTGCACTACTGCATTTCGGACGTGGGGCTCGAAGGCTTTCAATGCCATCCAGACTGCCATCAACTCTTTCTCGTTGAGTGCCAGGACACCTGATCCCCCTTCCAGGTGCCTGACACTTCTCGTCCCGAGCGTCGCTCCCCAACCTGCTTCCGATGCGTCGGAAAACAACACATGGCTGGGGTTCGGCATGTAAAGAGACATTCCTTCCACAAAACGAAGTGGGTTGTTCCACCACGAAGGTCTCTCTTGATTCCCTTGAGATCTTGAAGGAGAACTCCAGATCTAGGGAGAGACGCCTCCAGTTCTGGTATAGGAAGAACTGTAGAGCCTGAGATGCAACCTTCCTAGAGAAACGAATTGCTCCAACGAGGAGAGTGTCCCAGCAGACTCATCCACTCCCTCGCTGTGCAGCATCTTTCTCTAGGAAGGCGTTTATTTTCTCGTAGCAACGAGCTATCCTCTCGGCGACGGAAAGCCCGAAAAAGCCAGAGAAGCTATCCGAATCCCCAGATAGATCCGCTCTTGACTGAGGATTAATTGAGACTTCTGGAAGTTCACCAGAAGTCCCAGAGAACTTGCCAATGTAAAGGGTCTTTTGAAGGTCCTCAGACATCTTTCTTGAGACTCTGCTCTGATTAGCCAGTCGTCGAGATAAAGCGACACCCTCACTCCCCTCCAAATGTAGCCACTGCGCACGTTTTTCATTAACCCGTGAAAATTTGGGGTGCAGTCGATAGGCCGAAGCACAAGGCCTTGAATTGGAAGATGTTTCCTCCCATCATGAATCGTAGATACTTCCGTGAAGAAGATGGATCGGCACATGAAAGTAAGCGTCCTGAAGGTCTAGAGACACCATCCAGTCCCCTGGACGAAGAGCCGCTAACACTGAGGAAGTTGTCTCCATGGCGAACTTCCTCTTTTCCACAAAGACGTTCAGGGCGCTTACATCCAAAACCGGTCTCCATCCTCCTGAGTTCTTCGGAACTAGGAATAGTCTGTTGTAAAAGCCCGCAGAGCGGGGATCTCTCACTAGTTCTATAGCCTCCTTCTCTAGCATGAGATCTACTGCTAGAGAAAGGGCTTGATTCATGATGGGGTCCTTGTAGGCTTGGCTACCAACTCCCTCGGAGTTGTCGTCAATGGTGGTCTTGACGAGAATGGGAATGAGGTATCCTTTGCTGACAATCGATAGGGACCAATTGTCTGCCCCTTTGTGGGCCCAGACGTCGCAAATTTCAGTAGTCTGGCACCCACTGATGTCTGGAGTCCTTGATCGCTATTTCTTCCCCTCTGACTGACCTAGAGAAGGTTTTTCCTCTCTTAAAAGGTCTAGTCCCTCTGGTTGCAGAACCTCTGACAGCGGGTCCTCCTCGAAAGGGCTCCTGTCTCAGAGGAGTCTCTTTCTTGGCCTTGGGTTGGAAGACAGAGCGAGGTTTCCTGGCGCCTGGGCTAACATGTCCTGAGTAGCCTTAGCTGAAAGGGCACTCGAGACATCTTGAATAATCTTCTTGGGGAACAGAAGAGGAGAGAGTTGAGCATACATAAGCGAGGCCCTTTATTGCGCATGTGAAACTGCCTTCGTGAGAAACGAACGCAGACAGACCGTTTCTAATAACTCCAGCTCCAAACAGTGAGGAGACTTCACTCGATCCGTCTCTACTGCTTTATCCATGCAAGTGAGGACGCAGTTAAGATCTTCAGGAGACAGAGAATCTGGGGTCTGGGTCTTATTAGCCAGAACACCTAAAGACCAATCAAGGAAGTTGAAAACTTCCAGGACTCGGAACATTCCCTTCAGTAGGTGGTCAAGTTCGTTCATCCCCCACGTAGTCTTGGCGGACAAGAGGGCGGAACGACGAGCAGAATCCACCAATGAAGAGAAGTCCGAGTCCGCAGACGATGGGAGAGCGAGGCCTAAAGGTTCTCCCGATTCGTACCAGAATCCCAATCTGCCAGTCAGTTTAGACGGAGGGAAAGAAAAAACCGTCTTCCCTTTCTCTTCCTTAGAAAGGAGCCATTCCCCAAAACCTCTAAGCGCCTTCTTCATGGAAACAGTAGGTTTCATCCTTACACAAGACGAAACCTTCGACTCTTCGAAGTGGAGAATAACGAAAGAGGAGAAGGAGGAGCCACAGGAGAAAGGATATCTCCAAACTCTTGCAGGAGCAACTCTGTCAGCCTCTTATAGGAGGAAACAGAGGAGTCTTTTGGTCCTTCTTCTTCTGAGGGGTCCTGTTCTTACTGAGCTGAAGAGTCCTCATGATCCTTAGAGGCGCGACTATTCTTAAAAGAGTCTCTAGAGGAAGTAAGACGTATACGTTTCTTGGAGGACAAAGCTTCAGGAAAATGGTGTCTACTTGCAACATCCTTTGTTCTTGTACTGGGGAGGAGTGCGTTTTCCCAGATTTCTTGGAGACCTAACAGGAGTAAGGGGCGGTGTCAGGCGCAGAGCGCCTGTTTGAAGAAGAACTTCTATCAGGCTCTTGGTCGCCTATCCAAAGGAGAGCGGCTACCAGGCGAACAGCGCCTGCCATACGAGAAGCGCCTACCAGGCTCTTGGCGCCTGAACCGAGGCGAGAGGATCTCTGGCGACGAGCGCCTACAAGGGGAGAAGCGCCTGCTAGGATCTCGGCGCCTGACTCGAGGAGAGTGAAAGTCAGGAGAAGAGCGCCTGCCAGGAGAAACGCGCCTAACAAGCTCTTGACGCCTGTCCAGCGAAGAGCGCCTGTCCGATTTAGGGCGCTTGTCAACAGGAGAGTGGAGGCGAGACGAGGAGCGGCTACAAGGCGAGTAGCGCCTACTAGGCTCTTGGCGCCTGTCAAGGGGAGCGATCCTGTCTCGAGAAGAGCGTCTGTAGGGTGAAGATCTCCTACGCGCAGTTTGCTCCTTGTCCGAAGGAGAAACCTGTCTGTCAGGCGAATGGCGCTTGGACGCAGATGGGATCTTGTCCGAAGCAGAAAGTCTCCTGCGAGAATCCGAACGCACAGGTGAGCGCGCCGCTTCCGTCGAATAGCGAGAGTCAGGAGAGGGGAGCCTGGACTTCTTTACAGGAAGCGAGACGTCCTTCCTACGACGAGACGACACGCAAAGAGAGCCAGCCAGAGCCGAAATCTGCGCCTGAAGGTTAGCCAACACCCTTGCAGGAGAATTCACAAACTCGTGAACAGGTAACGAGGCTCGATCTCCGCTCGGGGAACGATACTCCTGAGATCTCTTACGCTTCTTCGCTTCCACCTCAGGCTCTTCCGAAAAAACTTCAGGGCTGGAAGGGCGGGCGCAGGGAGCGTTCCAGGCTCTCTTCGAAGGGCGCGAGGCTTCCGAAGAGCTCCATCCTCGTTTAGGAGAAGGCGAAGGCGAAGACGAGAAGCATTGGTGCAATATTTCTCTCTTGGAGCGATCCAAGGTAAGCCTGGGAACGATCAACAGGAGCTACCGAGGGACGCCTGACCGGTGGGGATGCTCCCTAACCTTCCTGCGGCTTTCGACTTTCCTCCTCCACTGGGACTGGGAGTCTGGAAGAGGTCTAGGCCTGGAAGCATTAGGGAGCCGATCAGACGCACCCTCCACTGCACTGGGTTGGGTTCACTGCACAAATCACTATTGGAATCACTCTTACCTTCTAATTGTTTGATTTTCCTCTCCATACTGCGAATGGTGGCTTTCATGGAGGCCACTTCCGAAGGCGCATCTTCGGCTTCGGTGCAGGGAGCAGGAGGTGAAACTGACAAAGGAGCTACTTCTAAAATAGGATTATCTATATCCAACTCGCTAATACGAGATCTACTACTGCTCCTAGAAGAAGCTTTCCTAACTTTATCCTTTTCAAGCTTCCTCAAGTAGGAAGACAAAGACTTCCATTCATCCTCATTCAGCTTTTCACATTCATTACAAGGATTATTAAAGGTGCATTCATTCCCTCTACACTTCAAACATACCGTGTGAGGGTCTACCGCAGCTTTCGGTAGCCTCACCTTACACTCAGTCATACAACAAACTCTAAACATAGCAGTTTTCTTAGTATCAACATCAGGCATCATGAATCCAAGAAAAATCCAAAGAAAAGTCCAATAACTGTCCACAAATCGCGAATGCCAGGCCAAAAGATCGGGTACTTCACCAAAAGTCCGTAGAAACAATCCAGGGCGAAAACGAGAAAAGAATCCAACTGTCAAGAGGTACCGACAACAGGTGTGGTCGACACCGACGACAGAAAAAATCTGGCAAGAAAGGTATGTTGGTTCTTACACCCGCTTCCCAGCGGCGGGTAAGGTAGATCACCTGACCTACCTGTCGCGTTAGCCGCGAGTTTTGAATTCTGTCGTGACGTCAGAGACGTAAGCTAAGTATATGTCTGACAGGAAAGTTCATGTACAAAACTTTATTGTATCATAACAATATCATTTTTATACATTCAACTTACCTGTCAGATATATACTTAGCCGATTCATACCATTGGAGGTGGGACAGAGACAGCAGCTAAATATAGAATCAAACAGGAATCACAACTATCGTTGTAGGTAATAAATAAATAAAACCTTGGTTCCTACCTGTTTAGACTGAAGACTTCATGAATACAATCCAGGAGTCTAGTCAGTCTCAAGAGCCTCAGCGAGATATTGATTATGTCGCAAGAGTTCTTGTGGTTCTGCCAAAGGGTGGGGTTTCCCTGATTACCTTGGCAGATCCTGGAAGGACTATGTCAATGGGTGCTTATCCACTTACTTGACAAGACCTATAAAAGGAGCACAACATCGATCCCGATCACCTCAACCTATCCATGTTAGTTCTAAGATTGCAAGAAGTTATCCCCTAACTTCTTGCAAACAACCACAAACTCGAATCACAAACATTCATACACTAAAGTACAAAAATGAAAATAAATTAAAAAAAAAAAATTTTTTTGTACAATCTAGCCAGTAGGACGTCTCTTGATTCCCCACTGATCCAAGCTAGGACGCCCGTGCGCCACCATGCATACTAATCAGCAGGAAAACCAACAACTCGTCTCACAAGGTAGATCTATGTACTATCAAAAATTAGAACAAATAGAAATTTTTTCTAAGGATCGTTATGTGTTCCCAGCCCCAGCACTGTATCGGCTGATACAAAAGGACCCAGAGAGAAACACTTTTCATATGTTATTTTAACGTCCTTAAGGTAGTGCGATGCGAACACTGAATTACACCTCCAGTAAGTCACATCCACAATGTCTTTTAAAGACATGTTCTTCTGAAAAGCTAATGAAGTGGCCACCGCTCTAACCTCATGAGCCTTCGCTCGGAGAGTCCTGAAAGAGTCTTCAGTGCAGTTATTATGAGCATCAGTAATAATGCTCCTCACAAAAAATGCTAATGCATTTTTTGACATGTGTCTACTAGGATCCCGAACCGCGCACCACAGGCTTTGTTTACATCCGTTGAGTTCATTCTTCTTCTTTAAATAGAACTTCAGAGCTCTAACCGGACATAAAGATCTTTCTAATTCCTCTCCTACTAGATTTGAAAGTCCTTTAACTCTCTTTGGCCAGGGTTTTGAAAGGATCTCGTTCTTGGCCAGAAACAGAGTCTGGAAAGAACAAATTGCCGCATCACTCTTAAATCCTACTCGAGAATCTAGAGCGTGTATTTCACTAATTCTCTTCGCAGTCGCTAACGACAACAAAAAAATACATTTTCTCGTTAGATCTCTAAACGACGCGTTGAGAGGAGGTTCAAATCTACTAGATGATAGAAATTTCAAAACCACATCTAGGTTCCAGTTAGGAGTGCGAGGAGAAAAGGTTTTAGATGTTTCAAAAGATCTAATAAGGTCGTGGAGGTCTTTATCTTCTGCTATTTTCAAACCTCTGTTTCGAAACACGGCAGAAAGCATACTTCGATAACCTTTAATGGTAGAAACTGATAATTTTGATTATTCCCTAAGGAAAATCAAGAAATCAGCTATGTTGGTCACAGAGTATCGGAGGAGGACAGTTTATTCTTCTTACCACCATCTTCTAAAAACATCCCATTTTGATTGGTAGACCCGAATAGTTGAAGATCTCTGGGCCCTAGGCAATTGCTTTTTGAAGCTTTGCTTGAAAAGCCTCTCGCTCTGACAAGTCTTTCGATAGGCGAAAGGCCGTCAGAGCGAGAGCGGGGAGGTTTTGATGGTACCTCTCAAATGGGGTTGTTTAAAGTGGGGTTGTGAGAAGATCTTGGGAAGTCCACTGTCCATTCCTGTACCTCTGTGAACCAATCTTGAGACGGCCAAAAGGGATCGATGAGTTTTGTTTAGTCTCGTCCCTCTTGATGCCGCAAATTTTCTTAAAACCACTCCTAACATTTTTGAAGGGGGAAAGGCGTAGGCATCTAGGCCTGACCAGTCCAGCAGCATGGCGTCCACCGCTATCGCTCTCGGGGTCTTCCACTAAGGAGCAAAAGTTCTCTATCCTTCTGGATAGGTAGGTGGCGAATAGGTCTATATGTGGACTGCCCCACAGGGACCACAGAGCTTGACACACCTGAATGTGAAGGGTCCATTCTGTGGGGAGAACTTGGTTTAACCTGCTTAGCCTGTCTGCTCTGATGTTCTTCTCTCCTTTCACAAATCTTGTGAGGAGAGTCACCTTCTTTTCTTTTGCCCAATACAACAGCTCTTTTGTTATATGGAACAGAGAAAGAGAGTGAGTTCCCCCTTGTTTCTTGATATAGGCCAACGCTGTGATGTTGTCAGAGTTGACCTGTACCACTTGACCTAACACTTCTGTCTCGAAGGCTTTTAGGGCTAGAAGAACGGCATAAAGTTCTTTGGAGTTTATATGCCAGTCTTGCTGATCCTTCCTCCATTGGCCTGATACTTCTTTTGTCCCTAGAGTCGCTCCCCATCCCTTCTCTGAAGCGTCTGAGAACAAGATTAGGTTTGGGTTCCGAACCTCTAGAGACAAGCCCTCGTTCTTTTCCAAGGGAAAAATCCACCACTTCAGAGGATTCTTTACTTCCAGAGGAATTCTGAAAGTGTCTGAAAGTTGCCCGTTCTTCCAACTCCAAATTCTTCTTAGGAAGAATTGAAGAGGGCGTAGGTGGAGTCTTCCTACGAAATGAACTGTTCTAGTGAGGAAAGGGTTCCCAGAAGACTTAACCACTCCCTCACCGAACTCCGTTCTTTCTCTAGGAAGCTCGAGATTTTCTGTAATCCCCGAGCAATCCTTTCCTGGGACGGAAAAGCCCGAAAACCCTGCGAATCCATCCGAATCCCCAAATAGACTAAGTTCTGACTGGGGATCATCTGAGATTTCTCGAGGTTCACGAGTAATCCTAACGTCTTTGCTAGGTTCAAAGTAGTCTGTAGGTCCTCCAAACACAGTTTCTCCGACTTGGCCAGGATTAGCCAATCGTCGAGATACATTGAGATGTTTATCCCTTCTAAATGAAGCCATTTGGCCACGTTCCGCATCAGATACTTAAATACCTGAGGAGCGGTTGATAGGCCAAAGCACAAGGCCCCGAACTGGAAGATTTGTCCTTGTACAACAAATCTTAGATATTTTCTTGACGATGGGTGAATCGGAACATGAAAGTAAGCATCCTGAAGGTCCAGGGATACCATCCAATCTCCCTGACGTAGGGAAGACAGAACTGAAGCTGAAGTCTCCATGGAGAACTTCTTTTTCTCCACGTACCGGTTCAGGATGCTTACATCTAGGACGGGTCTCCATCCCCCCGAAGCCTTTGGAACCAAGAAAAGGCGGTTGTAAAACCCTGGGGAGAATGGATCCTGCACTAGCTCTATTGCATTCTTGTCCCTCATCGATACCACCGTCTGAAGGAGTCTCTCTCTCAGTCCAGGGTCCTTGTAACTCGTCGACAAATCCTTCGGAGATGTTGCCAAAGGAGGTCTGTCTACGAAGGGAATGATGTAACCCTTCTGTAGGACAGACAGAGTCCAGGGATCTGCTTCTCTTACAGACCAGGCCTCCAGAAAGTATTGAAGTCTGGCCCCTACCTGTGCTTGGAGGACATGGCTGCTACTTGGTCTTTTTAAAAGAGTGGAAGGAAGACCTCCCTCGCTTGTCGAAGGGTTTTCTCTTCGAAGTTGATCGAGTCGAGGGGGCTCCACAAAAGGGCACCACTGGAGTACGAGCCACCTTCTTCTGAGTCGGAACTGCAGGTCTAATCTTCTTTGTAGATTGCACAAGAAGGTCCTGCATAGCCTTTTCTGACAGGGATCTCGAAACATCCTTCACTAATGATGAAGGAAACAGATGTTCTGACAGAGGTGCGAATAGTAGAGCGGACCTCTGAGAAGGGGAAACTCCTTTCGTCAGAAAGGAACTGTAAAGAGATCTTTTCTTTAACATTCCAGATCCAAACAGTGCCGCCAACTCACCAGAACCATCTTGCACAGCCTTATCCATGCAAGATAGGACACTGTGCAAAGTTTCTGGATCAAGAAAATCTGGCTCACTCGTCTTCTTAGCCAGCACCCCAAGAGACCAATCCAAGAAGTTGAACACCTCCAAGACGTGAAAAATTCCCTTAAGGTGCTGATCTAATTCCGACATACTCCAGGACGCCTTTGCTGAATTGAGAGACTGTCTTCTCACAGACTCTACAAGACTCGAGAAATCTGAATCTGCAGACGAGGGGAGCATCAATCCCATCACCTCTTCCGTCTTATACCAAATGCCTCTCTTCCCTGTCAGCTTGGAGGGAGGAGAGCAATAAACAGTTCTCAGAGTTTCCTTTTTAGATAAAAGCCAGGAATCCAAAAGACTGGAGACTTTTTTCTCATTGAGATCGCAGGCTTCATCTTTAAGAAAGCCGAGGATTTCAGGGTTTTTGTGCTCGAAAACAGAGATCTCGGCGAAGGAGGAGCCGCAGGACTAAGAGAATCCCCAAACTCCTCAAGAAGTAACGAGGCTAGAACTTTATAATTGGAAAGCCCCTCGTTGGTTGAAACTTCTTCCTCAGAAATCTCTTCAAGGTCAAGGTTAGAAGGAGATTGCTCTTTCCTGATCGATTCTCTATCAAGAGAAGTCGCTCTAGGAGAATTGTTTCTAGTAGGTGAAGGACTTACGAACAATAAGTCCCCAACTAGTAGAAGCCCGCGTCTGGGAGGCGTCACGGCTTCTGGATGGCGTCTTGCCTTGCAGCGTCCTCGCGCTTACCTGGCGCCTCTCTCCTGGGAGGCGTCATGCTTCTGGTTGACGTCACGCGCCTTGGAGCGTCCTCGCGCTTGCCTGGCGCCTCTCTCCTGAGAGGCGTCACGCTTCTGGTTGACGTCTCGCGCCTCGTAGCGTCCTGGCGCCTCGTTCCTGGGAGGCGTCATGCTTCTGGCTGGCGTCACCCGCTTTGGAGAGTCCTCGCGCTTGCCTGGCGACTCTCTCCTGAGAGGCGTCACGCTTCTAGTTGACGTCTCGCGCCTCGTAGCGTCCTGGCGCTAGCCTGGCGCCTCGCTCCTGGGAGGCGTCCTGCTTCTGGTTGGCGTCACGCGCCTGTCTCGAAACTCGCGTCTTCTTGGCGCCTCGATCCACACTGGCGTCACGCGTCTGGTTGACGTCTCGCGCTTGGAATGCTCGACGCGCCTGACTGGCGACTCGCGTCTGGAAAGCGCTTCGCGTCTGGCTGGCGCTTCACGCTTGGCTGACGCTTCGCGTCTAGAAAACTCGACGCTCTTGTCTGGCGTCTCGCGCCTGGAAGGCTCTATGCATTTCGTTGGCGTCTCATGCCTGATTGGCGCTTCATGATGAGCAGGAGAAACTTTCCTGTCTGGCGCCTTGCGTTTGACAGGAGAACGGATCTTGCTCGGCCTATGCAAGGCTGATGAATCCGATTCCAAATCAGAGGATGACAAATTTAAATGGCGAGTCTGAACCCTCGACAGCCTAGACTTCTTAATAGCAGGAAATCACCTTTCCTTCTGGGAGGGTCTCTTGACAGAACTCCCACCAGAGAAGTGATGGAATCCTGCATAGTGCAAAGGATTCTGTTAGTCTCTTCATTATTGTCTACTCTAGGTTGTTTAATTACTGAATGGTCCTCCTCTTGAAAACGCTCAGGACTTGAAGTAATCCTGGGTTCATCCAAACGTCTTTTCAGGGGGCGAGAAAGATCCGCCGATCTCCAACCTCTTTTAGGTGAAGAATTCTCCGAGGAGGAGAAACACTCTCGCAGAACGCTTTTTCTGTAGCGTTCTCTGGCATTCTGTGACAATACAGAAAATGCCGAAGGGACGTCTGACTATTGGGGATCCTCCACAACCTCCTTACGGCTTTTGACATTCCTTCTCCTCTGGGCTTGGGAGGTTGAAAGAGGTCTAGGCCTGGGAGCGTTGTGGAGACAATCAGACGCCCCCTCCACAGCACTGGGGACACTTATATCACTATCCACAGCACTATAATCACACTGCTTACCTTCAATGGCCGCCATTTTGGTTTCCATTTTCCGAAGGGCGGCTTTAAGATTCGCAATCTCAGATGCCGAATCTGTGGGATCTAATAAAGGAGCAGATACTACATTAGAGGTGGGGCACGTAAAAGGAGAAGAGGGTTAATTAATATTACTTGCATAACCCCACTAGATACAGAATTAGACAAAGGTTTGGAAGAAGACCTCCTCACCCTGTCTCTTTCCAACTTCTTCAAGTATGAAGTTAGAGATTTCCATTCTTCCGCACCCAATCCTTGCATTCATTACAAGTATTAACAAAAGAACATTCATACATCCTGCATTTCTTGCAAATAGTATGAGGATCAAGCGATGCCTTCGGCATCCTAACTTTACACCCCACATTCACACACATTCTCACCACACTTCCAGAATCAGACATCATGTTGAACAATCCAAATCAAATTCCAAAAACGGTCCACAATCGCGTATGCCAGTACAATCAATGCAAATACGTCACCGAGAAGTCCAAACGAAGATCAATTGCGATGCAAAATACGAATCCAGCTGGAGATACCCACAACGATGTTGCCAGTATGGCCGACAGAAAAAATATGATAGAACATGGGAATGGTTCCTAGTCCTGCCACCCAGCGGCAGGTAAGTAGATCACCTGACCTACCGGTAGCGTGCGCGCGAAATTCAAATTTCTGTCGGACGACGGAGTCAAATAGCTAAGTATATATCTGACAGGTAAGTTGAATGTATAAAAATACAAATTTATACAATAGCTAACTTGTAAAAAATACTTGATTACAAAAAACTTGATTGACAACTAAGCAGCATACCTAGTATGGGTTTCAGAGACAGTGCAAGCACGTTTTTTGGCAATATTTCTGTAACGAACACTCCTATCAGAACGAGATTTTGCTATAGTGTATTACACCCAGGGCCATAATTTATAAGGGTATCGTGAATCACTAATTGTAAAGAATAACGACACTTTGTCCTTGTACCAAGAGACAAAAACTCCATTATCCAGAAATGGATACGTACATGCGTAAAAAGCTCCACCTACCCTCTCCCCCCACCTCCACCGCCACCCCTCTCCTTCCTTCCTTCCTTCACCCCTCTCTCTCTCTCTCTCTCTCTCTCTCTCTCTCTCTCTCTCTCTCTCTATGTTGCCAATTGGAACGTGTTCACCCTCCAAACTGGGTAGAAGACGTACACAAAACGTGGAAATGAGTGAAATTAGCCTATGTATTAAAAGTATATATACATAAATATTTAAGAAATTTTATTATTATAGCATTACTATGACAACTAAAATTTCTTGGAAACAGTTTAAGATAATGCATCAGCATATGTGTGAAGCTCCACTAATGTGGCAACGATGATTTTGCCATTCTTAGCATGCAAACATTAAAGGTTACATTTATTTCTGGCATAGTTATTAAAAAATCAAAATACTAATATATACTTAAATCAATGAAAAGTGCTAGCAAAAAAAAAATATATTTATATATATATAATCCACTAATTGTCGTCTGCTCCGCGATGGTTTTCGGCAGCCAGATGTCCAAGGTTAGAAACATTGGATTGTATCTACTTTAGAAATATCTGTAATTTTTCGGGGTAATTTGGTTGCAAAAAAAGAGATAATAGACATGAACTAAATAAACATTTTAAAATAAAGTAGAGTTAAACTAATTAATGAGTTAAGTAAACAAAGGAATAAAACTTTGCACATCATAAACAGTGTCGTCGTCTGCTGCTCGTAACTGTGTTTGTGCAGTGAGCGCTTAGGAACCAGGAACAGCAGCGTGGTTCAAGTGCAATTTGGTGTGAATTAAGACCAAAATGTGTATAATTACAATCAAATAAGCACTGTGGAGTTTCAGTTGTGATGGCAGTAAGGATAAAACCACCAATTACAAGGTAAAAATGAATTCAGTTCAAACCATGACCCCGGGAATAAAAGGTTTCATACTTTCACTAATATAGGCAACAAATTGTTGTTTTATTGTGCTGATTACAACTGCAGTCTTGAGTAAGATCAATAAACGTTACATAGGGTGAAAAACCGTGTGGTACAGGGGTGGACCATGTACGATCAATGTGTACAACCCCAAGAAAAGTACATTATAACGCGTCCTGACACCGGAGTAGAGGTCTTTAGCTCCGTTTCTCAGCAACAAGAAGTCGCGTCTGATGCCCATCTCCGATGTCAGGACGCGTTATAATGTACTTGTTTTGGGGTTGTACACATTGATTGTACATGGTCCACCACTGTACCATGCGGTTTTTTACCCTATAACGCTAACATTGTTCAAATGAGAGTGCTGGGAAGGGTGGGAAAGATGGTGGACAGTCTGTGATTAGACCGGCCAGCCACACGATAGCCACCATATTGGATTTCAAAACTGCCTTGAAAACATACCTATTTTACGAAGAGCGTCACATGCTTATTTTAGTTCATATGGGACTTTCCTATATCACATTATGTTGACGAAACTTCAATCTTTTGAATGGTATGCTTGGAGTTGTAATTGTATTCTTGTTTCACCATTTAGGGTAAAACATCACAGCAGGCCAAACAGGCCACCTACATTCAACGCTTGCCACCCTCCGAAAAATTACATTATAACGCGTCCTGACACCGGAGATGGGCATCAGTCGCGACTTCTTGTTGGTGAGAAACGGAGCTAAAGACCTCTACTCTCCTTTCGAAGTAAGTTTTCTCCAAAGTTAGAAATTAAGGCCAAATTTTAAGATTTAAACAGAGGGTAGTGAAAAGGGTGGCTACGACAGTGGAAATCTCACCAAAACGCTTTAGAAATTTTTACTTACAACTAAAAATGTTTCGAAGATTGACGCCATCTTGATGTTTACGGAGTCGCTTGTGTCAACAAACTTCCCATTTCCTGTGCTAAATCTGCACACCACTTGTACCCATAGACGTAAACCAACCTCTTACCAGCACTTATTCAAGGGGACTACGGCATTCTTTGCGGCGTTTTGCGCTCTTCAATTGTTTATCAGTGTTGTCAATTGCTATGTGTTTACCCTCCAAACTAGGTATAAGACTTACACAAAACCGGGGAAATAAGTGAAATTAGCGTATATTTGTATTATATATACGTACATATTACAGCAATTTTATCATTACTGCATTACTATGACAACTAGAATTCATCTAAACAGTTTGTAAATGCATCGGCGTATGTGTGACGCTCCACTAGATTGGCAACGATGAGTCATTTTTCCTCACGTCGTCTACTCGTAAGTATACATCCGAAACATTTGTAATTTTTGGGGGTTAATTTGGTTGCAAAAAAGGGATAATAGACATGAATTAAATAAACATTTTGAAGTAAAGTTAAACTAAATATTGAGTAAAGTAAACAATTAAGAGAATAAAGCTTTGCATCTCATAATCAGTGTTGTCGTCTGCTGCTCGTAACTGTGTTTGCGGAGTGAGTGCTTAGGAACCAGGAACCACAGCTTGGTTCAAGTGCACTGTGGAGTGAATTAAGACCAAAATGTGTATAATTACAATCAAATAAGCACTGTGGAGTTTCAGTTGTGATGGCAGTAAGGATAAAAACCACCGATTACAAGGTAAGAATGAATTCAGTTCCAACCATAACCCCGGGAATAACAAGTTTCATACTTTCACTAATATAGGGTAGAATATCACGACAGGCCAACCCTCATCACGGTGGACGGGTCTTATTCACTCGATATTTAATTTGTGAAACATGAATACAATTGCAACTCTAAGCATACCATTTAAAAGACTGAAGTTTCGTCAACATATTGTGATATATGAAAGCCCCATACGAACTAAAATAAGCATGTGAGCTCTTCGTAAAATATGTTTTCAAGGCAGTTTTGAAATCCAATATGGCGGCTACGTTTTGCATGGACGGTTCTCATCAGTGACGGCCACCATCTTTCCCCAGCCTTCCCAGCACTCATTTGAACAATGTTAGCGTATGTATGTAACGTTTATTGATCTTACTCAAGATTGCAGTTGTAATCAGCACAATAAAACAACATTTTGTTGCCTATATTAGTGAAAGTATGAAACTTGTTATTCCCGGGGTTATGGTTTGAACTGAATTCATTCTTACCTTGTAATCGGCGGTTTTTATCCTTACTGCCATCACAACTGAAACTCCACAGTGCTTATTTGATTGTTATTATACACATTTTGGTCTCAGTTCACTCCACATTGCACTTTAAACCCGTTGCTGTTCCTGGTTTCTAAGCGCGCGCGCCATAAACACAATTACGAACAGCAGACGACGACAGACGACGAAACTGCAAAGTTTTATTCCTTAAACTGTTTACTTTACTCGTTATTTAGTTTAAATTTACTTTATTTAAAAATTTTGATTTAATTCATGTATATATCCCTTTTTTGCAACCAAATTACCCCGAAAAATTACAGATATTTCTAAAGTAGATAAAATCAAATGTTTCTAACGTTTTCGTACATCTGGCTGCCGAAAACCATAGAGGAACGAATACGGAAAAGTGCATAGAGGAACGACTAAGTTTTTTTTTTTTGCTTATTTGTTTTTGCTAGCACTTTTCATTGATTTCAGTCTTTATTAGTATTTTGAATTTCTTTAATAATCGTATGCCAGAAATAAATGTAACCTTTAATGTTTGCATGCTAAGAATGGCAAAATCATCGTTGCCACATTAGTGGAGGCTTCACACATACGCCGTTCCATTATTATAAACTGTTTCCATGAATTCTAGTTGTCATAGTAATGCAATAATGATAAAATTGCTTTAATATTTATGTATATATACTTCCAATACATAGCCTAATTTCACCAATTTCAACGTTTTGTGTGTAGTCTTATACCCAGTTTGGAGGGTCAACACATACCGAATGGCGAGAGAGAGAGAGAGAGAGAGAGAGAGAGAGAGAGAGAGAGAGAAAGGAAGGCGGCGGAGGGGGGGGGGGGGTAGGTGGAGCTTTATACGCGTGTTCGTATCCATTTCTGCATAATGGAGTTTTTGTCTCTTGGTACAAGGACAAGTGTCTTTATTCTTTACGATTAGTGATTCACGTATACCCTTATAAATTAACGGCAACTGGGTGTAATGCACTATAGCAAAATCTCGTTCTGTTTACGAGTGTTCGTTACAGAAATAGGTATTGCCCAAAAACGTGCTTGCACTCTCTGAAACCCATAGTAGACATGCTGCTAGTTGTCAATCAAGTTTTTATAACCAAGTATTTTTTACAAGCTAGCTATTGAATAAATTTGTATTTTTCTCAGTCAAAACATATGCCCCTCAATGCTAACTTTCCTCTTTTAATGACTTTCTGGTCATTGCAAATTCGGCCCCATAATTCTTATGGTGCGAAAACAGACAGAGGCCCATGGACCGAAAACGATTGCGTCACACTACGGCGATAATCCAGCAGTAAAAACATCTTCATATATCCAAAAAGTAAATAATAAAGATATATGCGCATTACGATTATAACAATTACATGTATAGCTGATAACAATCTGCATGGAATAAAATGGTAAAACTGTTCTGCAATGACAGTTGAGTATAGCAATTATTTACAATAGGTACGAAAGTCAAGATGTCATGACGTCATAATACAGAACTTAAAAGAAAGTTCTAATTCAGAAAAATAATTACTTAAATTTGAGTCAGAGTCGAGTTACTTTTTCAATAACGAATATTTTCAAATTAATCATCATAAATATGTAAAATATTGATGTTTTACTACTTATTTAAAAATTAGCTAAGAGCACGCTTCTCGTCATCTTCTACCAAAACAGCTGTTTACTCCTGGCTTGTTTGTTGGTGAGAAACCGTGTTTCGATTGTTGTGATGAAAAGTGCCCCAGCGTCTGTGGGTACAAGTGGTGTGCGGATTTATCACAGGAAATGGAAAGTTTGTTGACACAAGCGACTCCATAAACATCGAGATGGCGTCAATCTTCGAAACATTTTTAGTTGTAAGTAAAAATTTCTAAAGCGTTTTGGTGAGATTTCCACTGCCGTGGGCGCCATTTTCAGTACCCTCTGTTTAAATCTTAAAATTTGGCCTTAATTTCTAACTTTGGAGAAAATACTTACTTCGAAGGAGAGTAGAGTCTTTAGCTCGTTTTTCACCAACAAGAAGTCGTGACTGATGCCCATCTCCGGTGTCAGGACGCGTTATAATGTTCTTTTTCGGAGGGTGGCTAGCGTTGATTGTAGGTGGCCTGCTTGGCCTGCTGTGATATTCTACCCTAGGCAACAAAATGTTGTTTTATTGTGCTGATTACAACTGCAATCTTGAGTAAGATCAATAAACGTTACATATATACGCTAACATTGTTCAAATGAGTGCTGGGAAGGCTGGGGAAAGATGGTGGCCATCACTGATGAGAACCGTCCATGCAAAACGTAGCCGCCATATTGGATTTCAAAACTGCCTTGAAAACATATTTTACGAAGAGCTCACATGCTTATTTTAGTTCGTATGGGGCTTTCATATATCACATTATGTTGACGAAACTTCAGTCTTTTAAATGGTATGCTTAGAGTTGCAATTGTATTCTTGTTTCACCAATTAAATATCGAGTGAATAAGACCCGTCCACCGTGATGAGGGTTGGCCTGCCGTGATGTTCTACCCTAAATATCGAGTGAATAAGACCCGGCCAGCATGATGATGGTGGATCGTCCGTGATTGTTTACCCTACTTCGAAAGGAGAGTAGAGGTCTTGAGCTCCTTCTTTCACCACCAGCAACTCGTGACTGATGACCATCTCCGGTGTCAGGACGTGTTAAAGTACTTTTTCGTAGGGTGGCTTCAAATGTGGTAGAAAGTGGCTCGGTTAGTCCAGTCGGTTCCTTATGACCTTAAGTCAAAATCGCAATAGAAATAACGTAAATAAGTTCTTGATAAAATAAAAATAGGAAAAGACTCCAATGATAACATGGGCAACGTAACCTCGCTTTCAGGAGACGGGAAAGGCCTCTCATAGTTCAACCAAATTCAACCCACAAAACTCAAATCTAACCCTTTTTTGTAACTCACAAATTCAAATTCAGTCGTTGATTCGCGTCGGCTGACCTTCAAAGGTTTCAATTTAACCATTAATTAATGAATTAAGAAGTAGAGATTTCCGGTCAGAATCGACTCGTGTTCCGGCCTGTCTCTGTTGACATGTCGACAGTCGTCACTTGGCCACTTTCTACCGAAGATAATTCTGTCCCTCATTTACTCCATTTTTTGTGGGAATGATAACGTTTTATTTTAATATTATAGCTATATAAATGTAATGAATATAGTTATATTTTATAATTTTAATATAGGGTTTAGTTATTTGACTTATAAATGTAATCAATGACGCATTTCTTGGCGAAATACCTCATTTCTACCGTACGTACTAAGTTCCTTATGGGTAAACGAATATCGCAAATGTATGCATTGGTTTATTTGCTGTTGTTGTGATAACAATAACGATCTTTAAGATTTTCTTTTTTTAATAATGTTTTTATTAATTCACCTGTTTCCCTGCTATCTATCTCTTACTATAGATTTATTAGTATCTGTCTCGTAAGAAATGATCGATTGATTTTCCATTGTGCATTGCCGTCTTTCTAGGTAATCGATAGACGGGAATTCTGTATGTCACGTCACGTTTGTAGTACTCATGTGACAACCAAATGGATTCGCAATCTTGGTACATCTGACGTATGTGCCCAGATTACATATTTGGGACAGATATATTTATAAATTACATTGGATGTAAAAAAAGGGGGGGAGTAATCTTATCCTTAAAATGGAATAGGGCTCCAGTAGTTCGTGGGTTCATCGGGATTAGTTTTAGATTAAATGCGGTTAATTCGCTATTAAACAGCCTGGGACATTCATTTTGATCAAAGTACTGTAGGGTGATGGTGGCATGTAAACAATGCAATGATTTTAATAAAAAGCATTAACACTTATATGAAAAATAGCATTCCGTTAACCTGATGTTTAAATCAACACGGCAAAAAATGGTTTAACAAAACAATTAACTTCGTTAACTTCCCTACAGTTGCAGCACCTACCTGATTTGCTTTGATCATTAGTGTTCCTTCAGGACTAACAATATATATACCTGTATGTACATACATACGAATATACTTATTTTGCTACCCACAGTTACCCTTCAAGATATCAATTAAATTCAATTGCTCATGAAACACCCACTGCATTCTCCATATCTCACTACATATTACATAAACTCTCCTTAACTGTGTAATATCTAATTTCTATGCAAAATATTTGACAAAACTTGGTCATTAGTAAGCATTTGTGATATCAATCTTTAGGTAATATGCACCTCACGGCAAATCACAACATAGGCTACACTGTATACCACTTAAAAGAATCCTTATTGGCAAGCAAAAAGAATCCCTTCTTTGCAAACATAATGTAATCTAACCTATATCAAGATTACCCCTGACAAGTATCAAATGACTAAACCAATCCTTGGTAATTAAATTACTGAACATTTTAATAATGCAGTAAAACTATTTCAACGAAAAAAAAATATAGCAGGAAAACAAATTGACCCTCATTAAGTTTAAATGTGTGTAGCATCTTGCATGAAGTCACAACAAACATCAAACAGAAAAGAATGCTACTTCTCTATATCAAATAATTAATTTTGATTGTGCAAATCAAGGCCACCAAACAAAGATGTAATAAAAAATTAATCAAAATTTTGACAAGTTGCCATAACTCTAATGAGATCAATTTGGGTAAAAAAAAAAAAAAAAAAAAAAAAATGACAGTCATCAAAAGTGCTGTACATTCGTTCCATCAAGAGATGAAGAGGAATTGTCATCTTGTCTTTGCCGACTGTATGAATCTTTTGGTCTCTTTCTACCAAAGTATCGGTCACCTGCATTCCTCAAATATATCGTTATATATATTCTTCCCTAGTACTCTCATTAGTTGCTATTAATTGGGTCTTGTTCGCCAAAATATCTGAAAATGAAAATTAGTAAATTGCATATCTGCAGAACCATGCATAGTCCGACGTTATAACAACCTTTATATTCGGTTACTTATACCACTATCATTATAATCTGAGCTAAAAATCTCAGTTAGAACAGGATAAACCTATAAACCCAAGAGCTCCAGTGAGAAAAGTAATCCTACACAGGAAAATAAAAATGGGCAGGGCCAGATATGGCGCACCCTTGTGTACTCTCAAGCAAGTGAACTCAAAAATCCAAGACAGGGGAAGACTTTGGTACAGAGGCTATGTCAGTATCCAACTTTTGAGAAGATTTGATGTCAATATATCAATTCATTCAAAGGGTTAACAATTCAGGTTCAAACCCTTTATAACTTTGTGGGATTTGATTTTGGTGTTGACCTTTGCCAAAGCTAAATGATAATGGCACTTATGATTTCTGTGCTTTAACTTTACACTGCACTTTTATAATAGCTCAATTATTTATTTTCCATTACTACTAAACCTTATTGAATGTGTGGATGTACTGCGGATATAATGCAAACGCAACTCGTGTTATTAACAAGACGCTTTAAGGATTCTGCCAGAAAACTTCATATCCTAAAAACTTAGCTGGGGTTTATTAAATGAAATAAATATTGATATCAAATTGATAAAATGTGTGAATGATTCTATTCTTTAAATTACTTAATAACTGGTTTTATCAAGATAAAAACGTTGAGACGTAATAAGTCTCTAGTAAGAATGAAACAAATTTATACAAGAATCAACCAGACAACAATTCAAGCGCATTTTTGTGCAATGGTGCATTTAAACTTTACAAAATGGCGCATACAGACTAAGTGGTTGGTGCATTTAAATCTGGCTGGTGGTGCATTCGGTGGCCTATAGGGTAATGGTGCAATCGATCTAGTGCATTCCTTACAATTCCCATTAAATGCTTCACTTTCCTTGATTTTCCAATTATCTTGACCCCTTCCTTGAACACCTCAGATCTCCTTGAAACAATTAATGAAACTTCCTTGACAGTGGAAACTGCCTGAGTGTCATGGGTAGTACTAATTGTAGGATTTGGCGTTCTTTGGGTGTACTAATGAGTTGTGTGCTCAAAATCTTTTTATAATAAGTAAGGCTAGTCCTTTTTGAAGCTATTTGGAGAAGAGATCAAAAGAATCCAGCATAATATTGTGAATTTTGTCAACCAATCGAAGTCATTTTTAGTTGATGCGATATCTTCTAGAGAAGTAGAATTAAGAATGCTTCAGAGAACGAAGACCTTTTCACATTGCTGCCAGCAAAGGGAAACTACCATAAGACATCTGCCTTAAAGCAAGGCATTGTGGCATGAATTCGCTAATGACTATATTTCGACAGAACTCACGAGGACGAATTTTCCTACTTATACCGAAATGGGAGTCATCTATTCGTGTAAACTTGTGACTGCCATTTTGTTCGACCCTTGGATTCTGTTAGGCAAAGTGAAGCACGTGCTAAAATATTTATCAATAAAAAATTATTAAATTTGAGATACACTTTTACGGAGACTTAACTAATTAGGTACGGTAGAAAATAAGTAAATCTTCAAGGAAAAGCTTTATCAATTATACTTATAAGTACCATACCTTAATTTTATATCTGAATAATAGAAATCAAGATTATTGAGTTCAAATATAATTAAAAATGTTAAACTGTGATTATTAAACCCGACAACTATTCGAAACGCAGGACCTAATCTTCTCGGGTGGAAAATGTCCCGGCTGTAAACAAAAGTCAAAAGGTGATTTTGTCTCTCGGTCAGTTACGTCAGTGCGCTTTCGAGAGAAACACAGGAAAAGACAGCAGATGGTCACAATCAATTTCCACCGGAAATACGGACTGAATAATCGAATCGAAGGCCAAACGGTGTAAATTAACGATTGGAGTTTAAATGGTGAGTAAAAAAAATTGGGTAATTTCTAAGTATATTAAGGACACGGCTGCTTTTCCTTAAGAAATTGATTTCTCCTACATACAGATTTACGTAGTGTTTTTGATAAAGTAGTACCTACTACCCTGTACCTAGTAGTTACCTTGTGGCGGTCAACTGTAATTTGCGTCATATCTCTACCCAACAATGACGGGCGACTTTAAGAATTCGGGGTTTTTGGGTGTGGGACAACACACGTACACAAAGCGGCCATGTTGGTTCCTGCTTCCTAAGCGCTCACAGTTGCGGGCAGCACACTACTACGCTGTTTGAGGTGCAAAGCTTTATTACCTAAAATTTTTACTATACTCCTTATTTAGCTTAACTTTACTTTATGTTACTCTAAACTGTTTATGTTAATTCATCTTTATCCTTTTTTTTCAACAAAATTCTGATAGTCGGTTTATACTCTGTTCTGAACTTAAATTGATGATTTCGGTTACTAGGTATTCGATTCTCGGGCATTTGATAACTGTTCGTGACCGGCAAAAGGAAAATACATCAGATATCACAAAGATATACCTAGTACTAAAATATTGAGAATTTAAAAAAATAAGCCCAAAATTTTGGATTCTCAATGTTTATTCATAACATAAAAAGTACTAAATTCACCAGTATTAAGGCCCCAAAACATGATCAATTTTTCGTCAATTACTAATTGATATAAATTTAATGACGTCAATGAATTGATGGAGAAATTGACCGTGTGTAGAGAAATTGATATCAATTTAATTGAAACAATTTCATTGAATCAATTCATTGAGAGATCAAAGATCCTTTGATATTTATTGATGGGTCTTCAATAAAATTGATAGTGTTTGGGCAAAGCATCAATATATTGATCAATAATTTAGTGTTTTCCCAGCAGTGAAAGAGTCGTCATCGTAATCATGGCTGAAAAGAATTAAGAAAGTGAGCGTAAAATGATGATGGAGATATTGACGTCATTAAATTTAGAAGTTCATTGTAAGATTCTGCGTCCATTCTGAGGAAATTCCTATAATCCTCTGGCTCGTCCTCCCTTAATTCCTTCAGCAATCGTGTATGTCCTAGTTCCCTTCGACAGATACCATTTCTTTGCCCACTACTCCTCTTCTTTCGCTTTGGAGTGTCCAGAGCAAGCACTATTCCTAGAGCCACAGATGCTTTCATCTCGAAGTTATGAATCAAACTGAAAATTGAAGTAAAATCATTGACCATGTGTAGGCACAGTGATTTCCTCAATTTCATTGTCGTCAATAAATTGATATCAATTAATTGATGAAAAAATTGATCATGCGTAGGGGCCTTTAAACCTAGGTAGGAAGGAATGGTCAATATTGATTTTATGATCATGACTGGAACGTGATGAGAATAATATAGGTAGTAGGTATATCACAAAAACACTATTAATTGACATCTTAAGATCCAAGTCCACACATGTACCATATGGCAACGAAAGCAGCAGAAATTGCCATGAAGAATGGTATGGAGTGATATGATACTTGAATAATAATGATATAGTCATCACAACATCGTGTGTTAATAGTGTTATGCTAGCCAGTAAAAGTCAACAAGAAGCTGCAATGCAGCGTGATTTATTGATTTCCCTGTGATATAGGGTAAAGCTACACTGACTACCAACCCTTATCACGCTATATACTATGTAAAATTTGTTTTCAAGGCAGTTTTGAAATCCAATATGGCGGCTATCGTGTGGATGGCAGGGTTTGGTCAGTGATGGACACCATCTTTCCCAGCCTTCCCAGCACTCATTTGAACAATGTTAGCGTATATATGTAACGTTTATTGATCTTACTCAAGATTGCAGTTGTAATCAGCACAATAAAACAACATTTTGTTGCCTATATTAGTGAAAGTATTTAACTTTTTATTCCCGGGGTCATGGTTTGAACTAAATTCATTTTTACTTTGTAATCGGTAGTTTTTATCCTTACTTCCACCTAGTTGGAATCTTGACGTGGTCCTCAGATTCCTTACTTTCGACAAGTCCGAACCTCCTCCTCAGGCTTCTTTTAGAGACCTTACGAGGAAATGCATTTTTCTCTTGGCCCTCGCGACTGCCAAGAGGACAAGTGAACTCCATGCATTTGACTCTAGGGTTGGATTCAAAGGAGACTCGGCAATATGTTCTTTTAAGCCTTTATTTCTGGCAAAGAACGAGAACCCTTCAAAACCCTGGCCCAGAAGCTTTGAAGTTAAGGGACTTTCTCCCTTGGTAGGGAGGGAGATGGAGAGGTCTCTTTGCCCAGTCAGGGCACTTATGTTCTATCTTCAGAGGAAGAAACAGCTTAAGGGTTGCCTACAGAGTCCCTGGTGTGCGGTGAAGGACCCTAGGAGACCCATGTCTAAGAACGCCCTGGCCTTCTTTGTGAGAAGCGTGACCTCTGAAGCGCATGAGAAGTGCCATGATGACTCCTTCAAGCAGCTTAGAGTTAAAGCGCATGAGGTGCAAGCCGTTGCGACTTCTTTATCCTTTCATAAAGATATGTCAATGAAGGACATTCTAGCTGCCACGTACTGGAGATGCAACTCTGTCTTTGCATCCCACCACCTGAAGGATGTTGGAGTAACTTACGAGAAATGCTTCTCTCTGGGTCCATACGTATCTGCGGATTCGGTGCTGGGACATGGAGCTGATGCTGATCCTTAATTAGTTTAGTTAGTTTTTAATTATTTGGTGTTGAGTTTTTAGGGTTGTTTGAAAGGATGTTTGGGGATAACTCCTGTAAATCTCCGTACTAACCCGGGTGTTAGAATCAGGTGGTCGGGATCGGTGTTGGGCTCCTTGATTATGCCATTAGGCAAGGTGTTTTGTCATATAAGTGGATTAGCACCCATTGACAAAGATCCTCAGGTTCTGTCGAGTAAGCGGATAAGACCCCATTGACAGATCCCCAAGAACTCTTAGCATAAGGTCACTACCTCGCTGAGGCTCTTGAGGCGAAGCAGGCTGGGAAAGATGGTGGATAGTCCGTGAACAGACCCTTCCATCCACATGGTAGCCACCATATTGGATTTCAAAACTGCTTGAAAACATATTTTACGAAGAGCATCACATGCTTATTTTAGTTCGTATGGGCTTTCATATATCACATTATGTTGACGAAACTTCAATCTTTTGAATGGTATGTTTAGAGTTGTTATTGTATTCTTGTTTCGCCAATTAAATATCGAGTGAATAAGACCCGTCCAGCATGATGAGGGTTGGTCGTCCGTGATTTTTTACCCTAGTGTTCAGTGTCTGATCTTACTTACAGTACATTTGCAATTATCTTCCATAAATCCAGTTCCCACTTTACTCTAACATATACAAGCACACACCCACACATATATACGTATAGTATATATATATATATATATATATATATATATATATATATATATATTATATATAAATTTTATATTTATGATACTCTAATCCTATTCACATGGAACACCTCTGAAAAAAATAAATGTATTTCCTGAACTAAGCTATTTTATTTGTTCATGAATCTTACCTGCCAGATATATATATAGCTGTATTTTCCGAAGTCCGACAGAATTTCAAAACTCCCGGCACACGCAGTGGTCGGCCAGGTGGTAATACCCATTCCCGCCGCTGGGAGGCGGGGCGTAAGGAACCATTCCCATTTTCTGTCAGATATTTTCTGTCGCTGGTGTTGAGACAACAAGTGTTTTCTGCACCTCCATCATTGGATTTTGGAACTCTTTTGGTCACTTGAGTATCCCGATGATTTTTGGTTATTTGATTTGGATCGGTGGTTAGGCATACGCTAATTGTGAATTGTTTTTATTTTGGCTTGATTTTTCCTTAAACTTACGATGTCTGGATCTAGTTCGACTAGGCCAGAGTATGTTGTGTGGAAGAATGCAAGGTTAGGCTACCGAAAACTTCGGTAGACCCTCATACAGTGTGCGCGAATTGTAGGAAACATGGTTGTATGTTTGATGACCGCTGCAACGAGTGTGAAAATATGTCTATTTTCTGCGTGGAAGGTTTATGAATCATAGGTACGTAAACTAGAAACGTGATAGTGTAAGGAGGTCTTCTCCAGGCGTATAAACACAAGTTACCCGTCCAGTTGAATTTATCCCTCCAAAGACCGGTGATGCCTTCGGGCCCTACAATAGTGTCTTTGGAGGGTAATACCCTATCTGTGATTCTTAAATCTTTGCGTAGCCTGGAATCATGTTTGCATTGGAAAGTTTTAGTAGTATATTGATAATGCCATGAGTGTTCATTCTATCGCGTAAGCGTATAATTTCTCATTGACAAAACACTACCGCGTGATGGCTCTCCCTACCTCGGCGAGGCAGAATGTAGTAGGGAGGTAGCTGTCCAAGTGTCTAAAATACTCTACGTTTGTTCATAAAAACTTACCAGTCAGATATATATATATCTGCCGGGTAAAGGTTGAACCAAGCGTTGTTTGTTATCATAGTAATATTATTTGCCCTTACGTCATATTACTATCAAGCGGTTGTATGGTTCAAGTTATATACTCATACCATAGTTACTCCTACGGAGGACGACCGAGAGTACAATTGTTCTTATTACATTTAATCGGTTCTCCCTGCAACTATTCAGGGGTTGCCGTTTCCCTATTTTTAAACATTTAAGGTATTGTTATGACAATACCAAGTTAGCCTTTTATATTTAGCAAATTCAGTTTCGCTTAAATATACCAGTTTGATGGTTTTTTGTTTCTGCTCTAGAATGATAGTAAACCTATTCATTCGTAGAAGGTATAGGTGGCAACTCAGGCAGAGCAGTGCGAGAACGACGAACTTTCTCTGAGTATGCTGTCACTAATGCCAGTGCTAAGTTCCATCTGATTGTCTGCCATGCGCGGTAGGTTACGGTCTCTCTCTCCTGCGGGATTGACGGACTAACCGTATTCTTACCTACCAATCACGGCCTTAGCCTCGGGTTGAGGGGAATTCTAGCATACATGACTGAACATCGTTCACTTTGCTGAGAATTTTTTCATAAAAAAAAATAAATAAATATATATCATATATATATAGATATATATATATATATATATATATATATATATATATATATATACAGGCGCCCGCGTTAACGGAAACGCAATCACTCAACGGCGAATCGGTTTTACGGTCGGTCGTCAAAAATAATCATTAAAAAAATAAGGCATTTTAAAGGTATCTTTACGGCACAAATTTCAGTTAACAGCGCCGCTAGCGCCGTTGTCTAACAAGTGTTCATACATATGTAGAAATGCCGTTCAGGACCATAAAGGTTATGCAAATTATATTAACAAATTTTATGGAGAGTTATATGTAGGTATTAGGGTAAAATATATGCCTCTGACGCTGTTCTATGCCGAAAATATCGAGTACATAAGTGCAAATTTAGCTATGGATGTGTCGATTCATAAATGTTCATGCTTTTGTTTAAAATGTGTATGAAAATGTATTACGTGAAAGGCATTTTTATTTCTGTACAGAAATATGATACAAAGGCAGCTTTTGAAACTGCCCTTCACGTTATCAAATACGATGTTTTTTTATGTTCTTTCTTGTAAGCCGCCGCCTGCCGCTCTTCCGAAAATATCGATTTTAAAAAAAGTACAAATTAGCGATCGATGTGTCGATTTTATAAATGTTTATGCTTTTATGTTTAAAATGTGTATGAAAATGTATTACGAATAGGGTATTTTTATTTCTGTGCAGAATATGATAAAAGGCGCTTTTGAAACTCCCCTTCAAGTTATCGACTAGATGTTTTTTTCAGTTCGTTCATGTATGGCCGCCGTCTTGCCGCTCTTTTTCCGAAAAAATATCGATTTAAAAAAGTGCAAATTAGCGATCGATGTGTCGATTTTATAAATGTTTATGCTTTTATGTTTAAAGTGTGTATGAAAATGTATTACGAATAGGGTATTTTTATTTCTGTGCAGAATATGATAAAACGGCAGCTTTGAAACTCCCCTTCAAGTTATCGACTTCGATGTTTTTTTCAAGTTCGTTCATGTATGCCGCCGTCTGCCGCTCTTCCGAAAATATAGAGTAAAAAAAAAAAAATGCAAATTTAGCAATCGATGTGTCGATTTTTCAAATGTTTATGCTTTTGTTTAAAATGTGTATGGAAATATATTGCGTGAAGGTATTTTCATTTTTGTACAGAAATAAGATACAAATTAAGGCAGCCTTTGTAAATATACGTGCCACGTTGTCAGGGATGGGTTTTCATGTTCGTTTTCTTGTCCGCCAGGTCCGGAAAAAATGCATTGATGTTGTTTTATTAAATTATTGCATCTTTTGTTCCATAAAGATCCTTTAAAAGTTATTACATTATTTCACTGTATCCAAGAATATTGTATGTATTCTCATATTATTGTATTTTAAAATACTACGGCAAACTTAAGCCCGTATTCCGCGGAGCGGCCAATGTTGTTGTTTGAAATCAGCTGATGAATACGAGTTTGTTTCACCATAACGCAATTCTGAGCGCATGCTCTTGCTTTTAGTTAGCATAAACTAATATCTATATACTTGACTTATATGAGACAGTTATTTTTCCATATACAGCGTGTTTTTAGGTGGAAATATTTATTGAATGTCTCGTTGTGAATGTGAACTACTATTTTTTTCGTTAACAAATTACGTTGGCGGCATGTTTATTGCGTAAAAAAATTACGTGATTCCGTTCGCAATACGTAATCCTTTATATCATCGTAATACGAACTTTACGTTATTTATCTTATATCGGCGGGAAACCAACAATAAAATGTGTTCTTTCAAGCACAGTAGTTTTGATTAAAATGATTTTATCCCAATTTTATCTACAGTTGTGTGTGATGGCAGACGTTTACTGCAGTTTTATCCTTGTTGCCGATGTACGATAATAGTCATTAGCAGCTTGAACAGTTTTCTCAGCTTCAGTTATAACTAGGTTTGAATTTAACGGTATATTTCCCGATTGATCTTTAATCTATATTGATCTCTGATCTATAGCGAATAAAGTTATTACATTAAGATATCTCAGTTCTATTCTATACATAACGCCATTTATAACAAATACGGTAATGTTGCACTGTAGTACGATGATCGAAATACAAGCCAAACAGATGTTATCCAGTTCGGTTGTACTTAGAAAAACCAAAAAAAAAAAAATAGTTTTCTCGTTCCCGGCGATTTGTTTCATGGCCTGTACACGTTCACGCAACGAGTATAACGTTAAAACCATACTTTCATCATTCTCTTTTGCTGTTATGAACTTATGTAACTAGAAGATGGATAAAGTTAGGCCATTGTAATTTGATCTCTCATAAAATCGAACTATCGTAAGACTCATGATCGTAACCTGAACACTACAGCTACCTGTACACTGTATAAAACTTTTTTATATCTTTACATACTCTAGACACCCCATAGTAATTGTACAGTAAATTCTATAGTACTATACTGCATAAATATAATTTTACTTATTGCGCCGTTGTGGGATTACGGCCGCCTTTGACTGGTCTAGAGTTTCGAAAGAAGGTGTGCGGCGGCCGGCCGTAGGCTTTAAAATCGTTCAGCGTCGAAAATCGCTTGGCGTCGGTGGCCAGGAACGGAACCCCTGCCGCTAACCGAGGGCCGCCTATATATATATATATATATATATATATATATATATATATATATATATATATATATATATATATATATATATATATATGTGTGTGTGTGTGTGTGTGTGTGTGTGTATGTAGTATGTGTGTATATATATATGTGTGTGTGTGTGTGTGTGTGTGTGTGTGTATGGTAGTATGTGTGTATATATATATATGTGTGTGTGTGTGTGTGTGTGTGTATGTAGTATGTGTGTATATATATATATGTATGTATATGGTGTGTGTTTGGGTGTGGTATGTAGTATGTTGTATATGTATATGTGTGAGTATATGTATATATATATATATATATATATATGTATTAGACCTTTTTCGGTTCTGTTTACCGCAAGGTAACAGAATTCTGTCCGAGTCTACAGCGGCATAGCACACATGATTTCCCTCGAAAAAAAAGAATGATGTGCAAGAGATGCAGTCAATAGCTCGCCGAGACGTCCCTTAGCTCGATTATGAGGGGGACTCCTTCCGCTGCCAAATACGACAGCGCACCGAGCGGGACGCTCGGCAGGATGCTCGGCTGGACGCTTGGCTGGACGCAACGTAATGCTTCTTCAGACATTCGCCGAGAATCAGAGAATAGTAATGGATCTCAGGAAGGAGACTTTTAGGAAGAAACAAATGAACAATCTTCTACAGTGTCTTCAGATTACTCCTGTTTAAGTGAAACGCAGCCTTATTAGGGAAGGAAACATGCTCGGTGAGGGAATGAATGAATTGCAGGGGACCATTTCCTCGCTGGGAGAAGTTTGTTTTCCCTGAATAGACTGAAATTTCACACCCTCTCCAGTTTTTCCTGCAGAAAAACTGGAATAGCATAGATGATCTAGAAATGATTCTGAACAATCTCTCATAGTCAAGATTCGTCTATAGGTGATGTCATGGCTCATAATCTCATAGAATTCGAATCTGACAGATTACTTTGTCTTCAGAGACGTCCTCCCCGCGCAGGATTTGGAACTCTCGGAGGGTCTCGCTCCTTCTGAGGAGAACGAAGACGCTATATGTCGCACAGGCGGCTTGTCGTTCTTTGGTTCCTCGGAGGGGACGCTTCTCGTCCGTTAGTCCTTCTGCTTTGCGGTCGTCTCCTGGCAATTGAAAGACTTTCCGCAGTAAAAGAGAGCTAAGATGTATGATGTATGTCGCACAAGCGGCCTTCGTCTTTGGTCTCAGGGAGGGGGACGCTTCACGTCCTCTCTCTTTTCTGCTGTGTTGCGATCTTCACCCGGAGAGGACGTCTTCCGATGAGTATGCCTTTGAGCGCTTCGGTCGCTCCAAAGATATATCCTTGGCGGTCCATTGATAAGGAGGAGGGCTTCCCCTCGCCCATCGTCTTCTCAAAGGATCAGCCCTTTGCTGAGAAGGAATATTCTCCATCGAAAAGGATGATTGTGTCTTTGCAACAACAACTTGTTTCGTTGATTGCAGTGAGAAAGGCAAAGCCACATCGCGAGAGGAAGGATGATAGGCTGCCCAATCAAGAGTCCAGGCAGTCCCCTTCTCCTTCTCCTCGTTCCGCTCTTTCGCCAGTTGCCTTGCTCTCTAGATTTCATGCAGCTCTCCAGAGGTTGTCTAGAGAGCACGGTTACCATCTTCCCGAACGTGTGTCAGTTGAGAAGAAGAGGTCTTGTTCGATGGCTTCGAGCCTCTTTTTGAAGAATAGTTTCAACCTGCGGCCCCCTCAGTCTCCTCCTTCGCAATTATCTTCGAAGGCGACTGGCCTCATTCATGCCTCCACTCAAACGCGGTGTCTGAAGGATTTTCAAACAACTTAACGTTTGTGGTGAAGTCCCTGGGGACTACTGGTGAATTTCGAAAAGTCACATCTTGATCCCACCCAACCCAATCCATCGTGTATTCTGGGGATTAAGTGGATTCAGTGGCTTTTCGAGCTTTTCCGTCCCAGGGACGTCAGCAGCAAGGCTTAGACAAGTGTCAGCCTCCTAAGAAAGATTCTGTGCTCGGTGAGGAATGGATGAGTCTAACTGGGGGACCATTTCCTTGCTGGAGAAGTTTGTTTCCTTGGGGAGACTGCACTGCACCTCAGACCGTTACAATTTTTTCTCAAGTACAATTGGAAAGAAAACAAGAATCTACACATGATCTTGGAAATTTCAGGAGAGGTAAAACATCACTTGAAATGTTGGCTAGATCCAGTGTAGCTGTCGGAGGGGCGTGTCTCTCAAGCTTCAGAAGCCCCGACCTAGTGTTGTTCTCCGACGCGTCCACCACGGGATGGGGAGCATCATTAAGGGGAAAGAAGTGTCAGGCACCTGGAGAGGGGAACAGGTGTCCTGGCACATAAAACCTAAAGGAAATGGCAGCCATCTTTTTAGCTCTCAGTTTTTCCAAGAAAAAGGTCTCTCATCGAATAGTCCAAGTCAAACTCAGACAACACCACAGCTCTGGCGTACTTGAAGAAGTAGGGAGGAACACAGTCTCGGTCCCTTTTTGCTCTGGCAAAGGAGATCTTGCTGTGGGCAAGGGCACTGGACGTCATGATCATTACGAAGTTTGTAGCAGGAGTAGAGAACGTCTGGGCAGATCTCCTCAGTAGACGAGGTCAACTTCTGCCAACCGAGTAGACTCTGCATCAGGAGGTATGCCAAGAGCTGTGGGGGTTATGGGGACGTCCACTCGTGGATATCTTTGCGACGTCCAGAACGAAGAGGCTTCCACAGTACTGCTCCCCAGTACTCGACCCAGCTGCAGTGACGATAGACACACTTCTCTGGGACTGATGGAGGGGATGGACCTGTACGCCTTTCCCCGTTCAAGATCTTAGGGGAAGTCATGAGAAAGTTTGCGGCGTCAGAAGGGACGAGAATGACTTTGTTCGCCCCGTTCTGGCCTGCGAGAGTGGTTCACAGAGGTCATGGCCTTCGTAGTAGACTTCCCGAGGACGCTTCCAGTAAGGACAGATCTACTCAGACAGCCCCACTTCGAGAGGTACCACAGAAGCCTCTTCTCTATGAGTCTGACTGCATTCAGAATATCCAAAAGTTGGCCAGAGCGAGAGGCTTTTATACATCAATGGCGAAAGCTATCGCCAGTGCAAGAAGAGCGTTTTCCAACGCAGTGTACTAATCGAAGTGGACAGTCTTCAGGAGTTGGTGCAAGAAGAACGGCATTTCCTCCACCACGACCTCTGTGAGCCAGATTGCTGACTTCCTTTTCTGAGAAGGGATCTAAAACTTGCAGTCTCTACAATCAAGGGTTATAAGAGTGTGCTTTTAGTTGTCTTTAGGCACAGAGGCCTGGACTTGGCGGACAACAGAGACCTTCACGATCTCTTGAGATCTTTCGAAACGATGAAGGTTCAACAACTCAAGTTGCCGTCTTGGAACTTGGATGTAGTTCTGAAGTTCCTCATGTCAAGTCCATTCAAACCTATGCATGAAGTGCGAGCTTTTATGAATTCTTCTTGGTTCCATAACAATATGTCATAAAGGACATATGAGCTGTCACTTACGGGAGATGCAATTCTGTGTTGACCTCCCATTACACGAAGGATGTCAATTTAACCTACAAGAGATCTTTTCTCTTGGTTATTCGTGTCTGCGGATACGTTGCTGGGATAGGGAGCCGACACTGATCCTTGACTAGTGAGTTAATTTTTAGTTTAACTTAGTGATTTTTAATGGGGTTTTTGAAAGGAGTTTGGGGATAACTCTTTTCAAATTAAGCGCTAACCCTCGTGTTAGGATCAGGTGATCGGGATCGGTGTTGTGCTCCTTAATTACGGGAATCGAGAGGACCACCAGCCGATATCATTTGACGAATTTGGTGGGGGTATCGCAGAGTGCTTAGAATTCTGCGGAATTTCTAGCACACTCAGAGTGTTCAAGTTTTTCACGATCTCCAAACACTCAGGCGAGACCATGGTCCAAAGTGAGCGAGACGAGAATCCCCGATAATTGACCACGATAATCGGGAACCTCGCCGATGTTCGAATTCCTGGAATTTCTAGCATTTGGAAGAAGATTGCTGCTGAAAGAAGAGTATCTCACAGTAGGCGACCAACCCGGAATAGAGAAGAACAGAGGGGAACATCCAGTTTGGCTTGAACTGTCGTCTTCGGTATTCTGTTCACAATTGAAGCTTTCCTTTGGGGAAGACTTCTCCTTCACTCTCTTGTCTAGAGAACGAAGGTGGTCAATCTCCAATCCTTATTCTTATTCCTCGAGGGGAAAAGAATTTAGGATGGGGGTCGCGACATGATTCTGTGAAGCAGTTGAATTATCCGAATTGTATCTTAATTGAACTGCAACTCGGGGCTGCCTGCAACCTCCCAGGAGTTGCCAGTTTCGATGTATTTACCGAAATCCATTTTGTTTAAATATAATTGCTCGAGCATATTTTTTTATGCTCGATGGTTCTAGCCGAACGCATTCCTTCGTGGAATGGATTACCTGGCAACTCAGGATGACGAGTCAGCGAGAGCTACTGTGTATTGAACTGCCTGATAGCAGCTCAGTATCAGCTGGGTCTCCGACATGCACGGTCTGTTATGTCTCTCTCCCCTGCTTTGATTGACTACCGAACCGTATCTCTGCCCAACAATCATGGACTTAGGTCTCTGATTAACGGGGATTCTCGCAAACACGAAGGACCATCTACTGCTGTGACGCTCGATTTCATTGCCTTCGACATTGCGAGAATTTTCAACAGAGATATCTCTTGGACTCTTTCATCTTTCTGTTTACCGCACGGTAACAGAAGTCTGTACTAGTCTCCCGCTGCATCGCACTGCGATAATGGGAATGATTTTTGCAGACATCTGAGTTTGTCTTCAAAATATCTCGTATTCGTAGGTGTGCAATTATTCATTGTTCACCCCGAATTAACAGATGTGTCAGAAGACGTCGCCTACTCTCCGACCTGACAGCTCTACTTCCAAATGTGCAGCCCATGAGAAGCAGTTCTTCAGGCAGTAATTCCCTGTGTCTTCATTACTGTAAAGCGCTCCGCTTTCATTGCAACTACGACAATCACCGGACAGCAATGAAATAACGGTTAGCGTTCTCAGTCTTTGTAAGCACAGGTTCAGAATCTTGAGAATCCTTCTCTCGATTCAGCTGTGAAGACGTAGATTGCATTTTCCGTCCACCTTTGTCTTCAACGGCACATAGTGTTGTTTCTCCTTAGCTGAGATTCAACTATACTAAGAGAATCATCACCTCGCCGTCTGGCATCGGTGAACAAATTAATTTGTTTA
>NC_087222.1:4348195-4471073 GCF_015104395.2 Macrobrachium nipponense | reverse complement strand
GGTACGTGGGTCATACTTTACTTGGCTAGTATAATCATTCCTCTTTATTTATGAACTTTTTACTAAAGTATCAATAGAGAAAGAAGACAGAAGTACAGAGAAACAAAATTTCAAATGGTTTTATACTTTTGTAGATGATTTTTTTTTATATTTTCACACTTGGATGTCTAAAGAAAAGCCAACATGGTACTTGGTTACATTTTTTTAACTTATTGTAATAAACAACAGCATCAGATCCTGATGCGCACATACTCCACGATTAGCACCCAGAAGCGCAAAGTGAAATGATGTACCCTAGCTTCCCTTTTACTTGATTCACCAGTCACCAAATTTGATACCTCAAGTAAATGTTTCCATGTGCTAACTGTTTTTCATCTAAGAGAGGGATTAAATTTGTTTCCAGATACTAAAATTTTTATATGTATGTGTGCATGTAGGTATACAAAAGTACAGTGTATATATATGCAAATGTCTGAATCTAGGTAGCTAGCAATATTTATTTATTTTCGTTCATGATATGCCTGGCTGTGTGTACCACCTTCCCGAGACCATCCAATACTTTTTGTTTTGCTCCAAACCCTAGATCCTGAAATTACTAAATTATAAGAGTTCTAGAGCTGAAAAGAAGGTTGGGAGTATGTTCGTGCCACCTTCATGTACCCAATACTATGCAATAGTCTTGAATGGTGGTACAGTGGGGCCTTGCTTATTCGTGGATCAGCAATCACGGATTCAGTTAATCACGGGTTTTTCCTCGGACCACTTCTACCATTCTCACCTTATATATTATTGGCATATCTTCATAATATTATAGCTTATTCATGGAATAATTCCACATCATTGACATCAACTTGTAGTTGAACGGCCAGCAGAAATGTAAACATTGAGTTACACTCAACAGCACCTTTGCCATTCTTAACCTTTTAGAAATGTTAATAGTAGTAGTGTAATTACAGTAGTAATAACATTTAGGAAAACATTACTTTTCAATTTGAACTTCATTATTGTTTTGGTATGATGTAATCAACTTCTCTGAACACTGCAGTCATACAAACGATAATTGTCATAGATTATCGTATTGTTGTTTGCGATCGGCGACGAAGCGTAAATGTAAAACCATTTTTACCTTATATATTATCGTCATATATTCATAATTATGGCATATCTTATAATAAAATTCTCTTCAAAAGGAATTAATTCCTTGGGGAATGCATTTTTCAAAAGACAAAAATACACTTTACATGTTTACAGCATGCAATGATTACTTTATTTTGATGTGATTACATTAATTTTACAGTATGGTACTCTAAGCAGTACAGTAACTATTTTTTTTATCATAAATGTATATTCATTCACAAAAAAAATACGTATGACAACCGTGACGTCACCAAACCAAGTCTCGTTGGTACATACTATTTTTACACAATGTGAGTGGATAGACCGTTCTACAAACTACCGATGTATTTTTACATAAGTATCCTCTAAATTCTGTCATAAATCACTTTACTTAATTTTTTTGTGGAGCCCAAATACTACGTATATCCCGGGGAAATTAATGAAATCTCGAATTTTATCATAGAGCAAGATTCACAATTACTGTGTTTTCTTCTTCTTTTCATGACTAAATGCATTTTTAGGATACACTCATTTACAAATTTTCAAATGAATGTAAATAGCAAAATCTCTCTCTCTCTCTCTCTCTCTCTCTCTCTCTCTCTCTCTCTCTCTCTCTCTCATCACTTACAGAAAAACTATATTACTGATCTATTATTCTGTGATTTACGAAACTGCTTCAATACAACTTTTATAGTTGACTCAATGATTTTCACATTATAACAGTATACAAAAGAATATCTTATCACTATCCATGTATCATTTCTTATCACCATAAAAAATATTTAAAATACAAACATTTCATTCGTGTTACTTCTTCACGCTTAACTAAGTAACCAGTATTCTCGATTCCAAACGCTGCTCTCTCAAGCTATTCAACAGTTTAATTCTCTCATCCCAAGCTGCTCTCTCTCTCTCTCTCTCTCTCTCTCTCTCTCTCTCTCTCTCTCTCTCTCTCTCTCTCTCTCTCTCTCTCTCAATGAAATATGAATTGACTGTATCATATATCATAAACTATTATGTACAAAGTTAAAAATAATAATAATTCCATTAATAAATTAGTTTCTTTTAGCAACTAAATTGTTTTCCAAAATAATTCTTTCGGCAAGAAACGTGCATCATCTGATTCTAAACGTAAACAAAAGACAAAAATAGATTTTTATTGCTGTATTTTGCTGTTTATACATTAATATTATAGTTGAGTGCTGTAATCATTACAGTAAATCATGTTTTTTTTTATTCATAAATATGTTCATTCACGAAATAGATATACAATGTACTTTTAGTTTGGTGCAGCAGTCAAATCATGAAAATAGAAAGGAATTGTTAGGTAATTATACTTTTGTTTGCTGATCTGATGAAGGGGAAATTGAAGATAGGAAAGAATAACTTTGAAACTGTCTTGAATTTAGTTTAACCCTCTAACGCCGAAGCGGTAAAAAAAAAATTGTCTCCCGTGTGCCGGAGGTGTTTCAGAGTGAGCGCAGAAGCGGAAAAAATATTTTTTTCAAAAAATCACAGCGCGCTTAGTTTTCAAGATTAAGAGTTCATTTTTGGCTCCTTTTTTTGTCATCGGCTGAAGTTTTAGTAATGCAACCATCAGAAATGAAAAAAATTATCATTATCATATATAAATAATGCGATATATGATAGCGCAAAAATGAAATTTCATATATAATTGTATTCAGATCGCGCTGTGCGCAAAACGGTTAAAGGTAACAAGTTACTTTTTTTTCGTTGTAATGTACACTAAATTGCGATCATTTTGGTATATAACACATTGTAAAACGATAAAAGCAACACAGAGAAAATATTATCACAAAATAATGCATGAATTCGTAACGCGCGGACGTAAACAAATATTTTTTTCAAAAGTTCACCATAAATCTAGAGACTTCCAATTTCTTTCAAAATAAAGACAAATGATTGAATATTACTATACTGTAAGAGTATTAGCTTACAATTGCAGTTTTCGACCATATCTGACGAGTTAAAGTTGACCGAATGTCGAATTTTTTTATATATATATTTTTTATATGCAATTATTTCGGAAATAAGAAAAGCTACTACCTTCAAATATTTTTTGTTTTATTCTACATGAAATTGCGCACATTTTGTTCAATATATAAAACTCTATGAAATGCCTAATATGAAAACAGGAGCAAATATTCCGAGAATGGTACGTACGCATTTCGAAGATTTGTGGCGGAGAATCCGCGCGCGGAGGGAAGGAAAGATTTTTTTTTTAATCCACCATAAATCTAAATATTTTGCTAGAGACTTCGAATTTGTTTCAAGATGAAGATAAATGACTGAATATTACTAGACTGTAAGAGGTTTAGCTTACAATTGCGTTTTTCGACCATTTCGGTAGTCAAAGTTGACCAAACTTGGTTTTTTTTCTATTTATCGTGATTTATATGCAAATATTTCAAAAATGAGAAAAGCTACAACCTTCAATTATTTTTTGTTGTATTCTACATGAAATTGCGCACATTTTCATATATAAAACTTTATGTAACGGCTAATTTAAAATGGTGCAAACATTACCACAATCGCACGTATGATTTTTTCGGAAGAGTTACTGCGCGGACGTAAAGAAAATGTTATTTTTTTCATAAATTCACCATAAATCAAAATATTGTGCTAGAGACTTCCAATTTGTTGCAAAATGAAGGTAAATGCTTGAATATTACGTAGAATATAAGCGTTTAGCTTACAATTGCGTTTTTTTTTACCATTTCGGTAGAGTCAAAGTTGACCGAAGGTTGAAATTTTGGCAATTATCGTTATTTATATGAAAATATCTCAAAACTCATAAAAGCTACCAACCATGGGTTGTTTTTAGTTGTTATTGTGCATGAAATTGCGCATTTCCCATTTCCATATAATAAAACTTTATATAACGGCTAATTTTAAAATGGTGCAAACATTACCACAATCGCATGTATGATTTTTTTCGGAAGAGTTACCGCGGGGACGTAAGGAAAAAGTTTTTTCATAAATTCACCATAAATCGGAATATTGTGCTAGAGACTTCCAATTAGTTGCAAAATTAAGGTAAATGATTGAATATTACTAAAATATAAGAGTTTTAGCTTACAATTGCGTTTTTCGACCATTTCGGTAGAGTCAAAAGTTGACCGAAGGTTGAAATTTTGGCACTTATCGTTATTTATATGAAAATATCTCAAAACTGATAAAAGCTACAATCATGAGTATTTTATTGTTGTATTTTACATAAAACTGCGCACATTTTCATATGTAATACTTCATGTAACGGCTAATTTACAATGGTACAAAAATTATGTCAAAGTGACGAAATAATTTCCAAGATGTGTCACAGATACTTTTTAGTGCGATAAGAAAGAAATTCGCGCTTGCGCGCCTGCGTAACGATTGTAAACAAAACAACACCTTGATCCGTGAACTCCCAGCATCCCCCAAGGTGCGTGATTCAAAAGTTTTAGGCTGGTAGGCCTATAAGTATTTTTCCGCAAATTTTTAAAAAAACTTTTGTATGTCGACGTAAAATACGTCCAGTCGGCACCCGAGAGACAAAGAATGTCGACGTAAAATACGTCCAGTCGGCATTTAAGGGTTAAGGTGATAGTTGAAGACATATTTGGTGCTTGAACTAAAGTAGGCAGTTATAAACATTGAAATAGTGGTCTTGGGTGGGTTAATTATTAAAGTAGGCAGTTTAAAGCAATTTTTAGGGGGGGTACCAGGATAACACGGGTATTTACTTAAAGCGGGGGTTCTGGGCCCTATCCCCCGCGATTAACGAGGCCCTACTGTACTCTTCCCTCAAACAAACTGTCGGTTAAGAAGGGGTTAATGCTTTGGGTGCATTGAAAATGTAAACTGTATTTTAGAGAGTTTTTCATTAAAAAAAACTCCAAATTTTGATTGATTATTCTGATTTTTGTGAGCCATACATCTTCTTTTGGATCGGCATCATAGGGCGTCGTAACCCCAGAACATGCGCCGTAAACTGGGAAATAATTAATGATGAATTTATTTGAAAAACGTCACAACCTCAGAAGGTTGTAGCCCTTGGACTGACTGTAGTAAAGTTTGAGTATTTCCATGAAATGTCACTCATAGTGGAAATGAAAAGATTGATTTCTTCATTAAATATCAATGAAATTTAGGTGCAGTTTTATGTGACTATTTTATATATTTTCTTGGTTTTAATTTTTTACAAAGAATGTGATGCAGCATTAGTAAATCATAATACTCCGTATTAGCTTACTGGACACAGTGGACTAACTGTATTATGTTTTTAGCTAACCAGCCAGAAGTGTTCAGCCAGCACTTGCTTTGTAAGTGACTAAAGTAATGTATTATTCTGATTAGATTAAACTTCTTGTTAAGTTTATTTCTGTACAATGTATAAACTTGAAAACTTTTGGTAAGTAATAAAAATAGTTTATACAAAAATCAAATCTTTCATTTGACCTCATTAAAACTCGAGATATCTGAGTAACATTTGACACAACCAGAACTTAATTGCCAACACTTTTTGTGATAAAACTAAAAAAACAAGTATAAAAATTTGTAGTGGGTTTTTCTTGAGTTTCAACTAACAAAATAGGAGGTTTATAGCAATTTTATAGGGGTTGCAACTATTCGCGGTTTCTAACTACTCACGGGGGCTAGTACGCATCCACCACGAATCTGGGGGACCACTGCATACATTCATGTAAACTTTGGTGGGCTGGAGTTAAATGTGAATTTGTTCATATATGAAACAAACCTTCGGTCTTAACATAGGATAATACTAGTGCTAAGCTGGAAACCGGTAGAATTAAAATTAAACTTATGAGATCCAGGGACTATCGGCATCTATACTAGGTCACGGGGCATGTATTACCTAGAATGCCTTTTAAGATAGGACGTGATTACTTTTTATCTGTTTTAAAACCAGTTTTAGTTTGCCCGATTTTATTCATTTCACTTTAATTTTTCTTTCTCTGGGTGTGATCTGAAAGGGTGTGTATGTTGTGAGATGGAGATTTTTGCTTCACCTACGGGAACTTCTTCCGGTTCTCGGAAGAGACAAAGGAAATCCCCTGGAGTGAGTGGGTTTCCTTGTTCAAGATATTTAACTTCGGTGTCGACAGATCCTCATCCAACATGTAGTAGGTGGAGAGAAAACATATGTACTATTACTAATCCTTGTTCAGTTTGTCGCGTTTGGTTGGTGGAACAGTGGAGGAAGTTTTATGAGAAAGGCCAGTACAAGAGAAAGGATACGACGCCATCTTTGGATGACCAAGCGTTGTCGGCTTCTTTTGTATCCGCAATACACCAGAATGCTCCATATGTTTCGTCGCCTGCTTTTGATTTTTCCCATACTCCTTCAGTTTCTTCTATCGATTCGCTATCGGAAACTCCAGGAGGGATTTTGGGTAATTTTATGCATAATTACGGTCCGTTATTCCCGGCAGGGTTGGGGGAAGCATCGACATCGACATCTTTGTTCCAGGTGCCGGCTCCCGATGCGTAAAGAATGGAAGGTACGTGGGCAGCTTTAGACCTACCAAGCGTACCAACCTTGGAGGGGTTGCTGTCTCGTTATATGGCATCACGATTCGAGCAGGGCCCGACAGCACTGAATGTTCCTCATCCCCCTGGCCTGCACTTTATGGGAACTAATGACATGGCTACATCAATGACTTCAATGTATCCAGCAATGCAGAACGTTGGAGGTAGTTTTGCTGCACACGCAGGGGTGCCAGCAGCAGCCGCCCAGTCTCTCCCTACAAGATTGGTGATGTCACAACCGGCGTCACACACCAACATGGCAGACGTGATGACATCAGCCTACTGCTTCTCGATCTATTTCGTTGCCTCCTGAGCCAAATACACTTTCTGACTCGTTGGTACAAACAGTCATAAAGAAATTACAAGATCTAGAGAAGATAGTTAAGAAAGACAAAAAGAAAAGTCGAAAGTCCTGATTCGTCGTCGTCGTCGTCTTCTTCCTCTAACTCAGTCATCGCTAAGTTCAATGACGTCACTGTGTACCAGTCAAGCGTTGCAGGATACAGGACTTCGTGACTGATCCTCGGGCCAAGAGGAGAAGGTGAATTCTTCTTCATCTTCAAGCCAGGACTGTCGCATCCCGGTCAGCAACAAAGTAAGAAGTCAGTGGCTGGTAAGCTTAAAGCTAAAAGACGAAGCCGTTTACAAGCGTCCGAACGAGTGAAAGCGTCGACGTTCGCTGGGTTAGCGGCTGATGCGGAGATGCCAGCAGAGGCTACAAAGAGTCGAGAGAGACTACACTGCTGTTGGTAAAATCAATCATTGGTGCGAAGAGTTCAACAAAGTATAAAGAACAGATACCAGTTTCGCCTGTAAGACCTTTTAAAATACGGAGAAAGGATGAGAGAGCTCCCATTAAAAGGTCAAATAATAGAGAGTTGGTAACCTCGTCTGATACGTTGGCGGAAGGCGTTGTTCAACTCGATGAGAGATCAAGGCCGAATTCCCCGACGGTTGTTGGAGACGATATTAATAGAGATAGAGAGGAAATTAGCTCGGTTTCGAGAGAGCCTTCATCTTGGCGATATAGGCGGGATTCTCGCTCTAGATCTGTGAGCAGAGAAGGAGTTAGGCGGTCTTGTTCTCCTACTGACTATTTGAGATCGAGCTGTCGGCGGCCATCAGAGATCAAAGATGCCGCGGTCGTAGGGTCAGACAGCTATGAAGCACCTGGATGTTTGTCAGCGGATAGGAGTGAGCTAGTGTCTCCTGTGGCTGAACACAGTACGGTAGAACCAGAGGAAGGAGCTGGCTTTGTATGCGGAGGTGATTGATTTGATTCATCAATTCAATAACCTTTGGGGGAGCACGGAGACACCTGTCAGTATGCTTCCTCCGGGGATTGACATGGTGTTTGGATTGATAAAGGATACGAAGGTGTCGTATGAATTACTTTGTTCAAGTCATGCGAAGTCTGTTTTGCAACACGTAAATGCACGGATTGCGGGAAGGGATAATTCCTTAAGATCGAATAGATCGTTTAAGTTTATTCCCCCCCACTGATGAAACACAGGAAATATACGACACCAATGGTTCCTTTGCTATCTAGACAAATTAACCCAAATGTGGTAAGGTTAAGGCTTGGATTAACCTTGGATCAAGTTAAGATGGAATGCCCTTCGATGACTTGCCCTTCGATGACTTGCCAGGAAGTTGCTACGTTAGAAACAATGGGTGCTGCTGTCTTTCAGACTGCTTCTTGGTTAGATCTTTGGTCAACAGCAGTGGCGAAAATTGCATCCTCAGAAGTAACAAGAAAAGTAGTGGATGAGTCTATGTTTATCAGATTGCTACAATCAGGTTCCAAAGCAATTGCGAACTTGACAAATTTAAGTGCCAATGTTTGGGGAAATATCCTGTTAATGAGGAGAGATGCAGCTTTGGCTAGATTAAGCCACTCTGTTGATTTGGATTCCCTGCTAGCAATGCAGAATGGGGATATCCAGGAGTCGCAGTTGCTGTTGCCAGAGGGCATACTGGAAGGGGCTATAGATAGAAGAAGGATGGACACTAACGATAGATTAGTACAGCAGGCAGTTAGAAAAACATCTGGAAGTCAAGCTAATCCTATTGAGGTAAGGCAGCAGCAAATGCCTCGAAAGAAGCCAGTGAGACCTAACATCCCTAATAGAGCAACAAGACCCTCTTCCCCAAAGAAGTTAGCTCATCGGCCCTTTCACAATAGAAATAACAGAGTAAGGGGGATTAAGGGAAGAGGGAGAGGTTCAAGACGATAGGATGGGCGCCTCTCATCACTCAGCCCCACCAGTGGGGGGTTGCCTGGCAAATCACTGAAAGGGTTGGCAGGAACTTGGAGCATAGCAGTGTGTGGTGGATGTTCTCAGGGTCAGTTATTTGATTCCGTTCGAAGTAACCCCACCCCTGACAGAACAACCATTACCTCGCTTATGCTCAGGAACCTCAGAAGGCTTTTATTCTGCAAGAGGAAGTGAAGAAGATGATGGTAAAAGGGGCTGTGGAACAAATATCCATTCCAGCAAAGGGGTTTTACAGCAGGATTTTCCTTGTCCCCAAAGCCAACGGGGATTGGAGGACAGTAATAGATCTGTCAACATTGAATCTGTTTATAAGAAAAACCAGATTCAGGATGGAGACTCCAAAGACTGTTCTACAAGCATTCAGGGTCAAGGACTTTATGCTGACAATCAACTTGAAGGACGCATACTTTCAGATCCTAGTCCATCAGTCTTCCAGGAAATTTCTCTGCTTCAGTCTTGCAGAGAAAGTTTTCCAGTCCAAAGTCCTGTGCTTCGGATTGACAACGTCTTCTCAAGTTTTTACAAGTGTTCACTCGTGTGTCGACATGGGCGTATGCTTGGGATAAGACTGATAAGATACCTAGATGATTGGCTGGTGATAGCAAAGTCCAGAGAAAAATTACTTTGGGACAGGGTGACTCTCCTGCAGTTTTGTCACAGCTTAGGCATTGTGATAAATCAGGAGAAGTTGCATTTCGATCCAAGTCAACAGCTGGTGTATCTGGGTATGATTATAGACACAGTAAAAGCCAAAGTATTCCCAGCAGACCAGAGGGTAGAGAAATGCAAACAAGTGGTGAATGGCTTTCTGGAAAAACAAACAGCCAGCAAGACAGTGGCAGGTAGTACTGGGAATTCTAACTTCCTTGGAGAAGCTAGTACCACAAGGGAGGCTACACCTTCGATCTCCAATGGAGGATAAAGGAGTTTTGATCACCAACGGTAGATCACCTGTACGAGCCAATTCCCTTGTTGACAGGAGTGAGGAAAGACTTACTGTGGTGGGTGCAGGACAACAATCTGACAGTGGGTGCTTCAGCAACCCTCCCCGGATCTCTTGCTGTTCTCAGATGCGTCACTTGAAGGTTGGGGAGTGGCGAGGACAGAGAACTCCTTATAAATGTGTTGGAGTTAAAAGCAGCGTTTCTAGCACTTCAGGAAGGGGCAATCAGTGGTATTGATGTCAGACAACACCACAGTAGTAGCTTACGTAAACAAGCAAGGAGGCCTCGTATCTCGGCAGTTACACGTGATGACAGTTCAACGTCATCAGTGGGCTGTAGAGAACTTAGTAGGCATCAGGGCCAGATATATTCCAGGAAAAAGAAACAGTGGTTGACAAGTTGAGCCGGAGGGATCAGATCCTGGGAACGGAGTGGTCCTTGCATCAGCAAGTAGTGGACAGAATGCTCATATTGTGGGAAAGGCCGATCATAGACCTATTTGCAACCCGGTACAACAAAAAGTTAGAAGTGTATTGTTCAGTAGTCCCAGACGTAGAGGCAGTAGCAGAAGATGCGCTACAACACCCATGGGACATCTAGATGTTTGTGCATTTCCTCCATTTTGTCTAATCCGTCGGGTTATGAACAAGGTAATTCGGTCTCAGAACCTCATAATGACTGGTAGCTCCTTTATGGCTGAAGGCAGAATGGTTTCCGGACCTGTTGGAACTCCTAATAGATGTGCCGAGAGAGTTACCTCCATGGAACAACCTACTATGTCGGCCGCACATGGAGAGGTACCACCAGTCGGTGAAGTCCCTATCACTTCACGGATGGAGACTGTCAAGTATCTCCTGCGAGCGAGAGGTTTTTCTCAGAAAGCAGCAACACAGATGGCAGGAGATATCAGAAAGTCATCTGCAACGGTATACCAAGGAAAATGGTCAGCCTACTGTGATTGGTGTCGTAGAGGGAACTTGTCTCCACTGGGAACCACTATTCAGCAATTAGCAGACTTAATGATATATCTCAGGACAGAAAGGCATGCGTCTGTATCTGCTGTAAAGGGGTACAGGGCTGCTCTAGCCTTGGTCTTACGCATGGAAGGTGTGGACATTTCGTCTTCTTGGGAGCTGGCTATGTTAATGAAGAGTTTTGAGCAGTCCTGTTCACCAAAGGAACTAAAAGCTCCAGATTGGGATTTGACCATGGTACTGAGTAGTCTTACCAAACCCCCCTACGAACCATTAAGGCAGTCCACAGATAGGAGCCTGACCCAGAAGACAGTCTTCTTACTGGCCCTATCCTCAACCAAAAGGGTGGGGGAACTACATGGCCTGTCATATGTCGTAAAGCATTCGAGAGGTTGGAAGTCAATGGTATTCAAGTTTGTCCCAGAATTCGTAGCCAAAACTAAAAACCCATCAGTAGCAGAGGGCAGATTCTACTCCTTTTCATACCTTCTCTGGCAGAATTCGTAGACAATGACAAAGAAGAGATGCTTCTATGTCCCGTCAGGGTACTAAGAGAGTACTTAAGAAGGACAAGGCACCTCAGGCCGGGGTGCCGGAGGCTGTTCGTAAGTACAGGATGGAACAAAAAGGAACTGTCCAGGAATACTATATCGTTTTGGCTAAGAGAAACGATCAGGAATGCATACATGACTGAAGACAGGGGGTCAAATAGCCAGGAGAGGGCTAGAGCTCATGACATCAGGGGCTTGAGTGCTTCTTTGGCATTCAAGAAGAATATGTCTGTGGAGAGAATTCTGAAAGCTGGTATTTGGCAACGCCAAACAACTTACACTTCTTTTTATTTAAAAGATGTTGCCCATAGATCCTTGGACACTTTTTTCCTTGGGTCCAGTGGTGCTGGCCCAGCAAGTGGTATAGCTCATCCAGTACCCCTGGTGGGTCAGTTTGTGTCTAGTCTAAGATGAAGGTATGAAAGTAGAATGAATGAGATGACTGGTCTTTCTTCTTTACCACTTTCTTTCTACTCCTTTACCTACGGGCAGTATGAAGGAGAGTACCATCATGAGCTGGAATGGACTAGATGCAGGTGAGGTGGTCAGCTATACTGTAAAGGTGATCTAGAGTATAGTATACTTTTCAGTAGCAACACACTCCTCTCGGTAATAGGGAGAGGAGTGATAATAGATCCAGATACAAGGGATAGGAGTGGTTTAGGAGCATGGAGTGTTCTCCATCTTCCGTAATGTAATAAACCATGGCATGGTACGAGCACCCAGTGAGGGAAACCAATAGATTCTCATATATCTTTGGTTCAAGGGTTAATAGTCCATTGTCTTGGGATACTCCTACTATTTGGAAATGGATAAAGATGGCAAACTCCCAGTCAGTTAAAGAGACTTCCCTCCCCCCAATAAGTAAGTCTAGAATAATGTTAAGACCGAAGGTTTGTTTCGTATGTGAACAAATGACAAATTTTTAACTAATTTGTATTTTTCATAACTAACAAACCTGAGGTCTTAACAGGTAAAGGCACACCTCGAACCACCCCTCTAGCAGTCTAAACTGGGTTGGAAGAGTAACTGGCTGGTCACGGGTCGAAGAGGGCATTCTGGGTAATACATGCCCTGTGACCTGGTATAGATGCCAATAGTCCCTGGATCTCATGTTAATAACATGTTCATAAGTAATAGATTGTATTAATGGTTTTGATAGTAACTACTGTCCAAAATGCCACACTTGTTAATTGGGCCTGAGACCTTTATATATGAATTAAATTTGATTCAGTATTTTGCTTCTTTCAGTTTCTGGCATATTGTTTCCTAACTCTATGTTGCATTCTTTGATTTCAGATTCTCCCTCAGAAGAACCTTCCTTCCTTCGTCAGTTTTGAACAGCATCAAGATTTTTGTAAAATGCATGTTGTTTAATGGTACTAGATGGAACATTACCAATAGCAACTCTTAAAGTGTAAGACACAGCAGTGAATTATTGTGCTCCTACTTTACAAATCATCACAACAACAACAACAAGTAAAATCTGTTCTAAATATTAGATTCATACATCAGCATTGAAATCTGGTTGTAGTCCTTCAAGATATTGTACTTAATTTATAACTATTTACTGGGTAATCATTTGTAAACAATTTTGTGTTAAGAGTTGTCAACTGAACACATTGTCAGTACAGAACAGGGCAGGACAAAAGGCTAAAATGAATCCAGAACATTCTGTAGAATTTCCTTTGAAAAGTGAGACTGAAGGTGATTTGTCACTACCTTCCATAGATGAAGAAAACAGCAACATGGATGGCTATTGTGAAACCAGTGATGGTGACTATTTGTCTCTGGATCCATTGATGGTTGTCAAAGTAGAGCCACAGGAATATTGTGAGTCTGATGAAGATGAAAAATATTCATATGAAATGAATTCAGTAGAGAATGAAGACGATCCACTAACTTGCAAAATTGATGTAAAACAAGAAGGAAGGAATTATCACAATGGAGAGAAGCCTTCCAGTTCCACTGACCATGAGAAAGCATTTTGCAAGAAAATTAATCGTACCAAGGGGAAAACATTCGTTTGCAAGGAATGTGGGAAAGCATTTTCCAAGAATCGAGATCTTACACGTCATATGAGAATCCATACTGGAGAGAAGCCATTTATGTGTAAGGAATGTGGAAGAGCATTTGCCATTAAATCGCATCTCACAGTTCATATGAGAATCCATAGTGGAGAGAAGCCATTCGTGTGTGAGGAATGTGGTAAAGCATATCCCCGTAAACCACAGCTCACAGATCATATGAGAATCCACACTGGAGAGAAGCCATTTGCATGCAAGGAATGTGGGAGAGCATTTACCATTAAATCGCACCTTACAGTTCATATAAGAACGCATAATGGAGAGAAGCCATTCGTGTGTAAGGAATGTGGGAAAGCATATTCCCGTAAACCACATCTTACAGATCATATGAGAACCCATACTGGAGAAAGGCCATTCATATGCGAGAAATGTGGGAAAGCATTTGCCAATAAAACAGTTCTTACAGTTCATATGAAAATCCATACTGGAGACAAACCATTCGTGTGCAAGGACTGTGGGAACGCATTTTCCAAGAATATAGATCTTACAGTTCATATGAGAGTCCACACTGGAGAGAAGCCATACCTGTGTATGGAATGTGGGAAAGCATTTTCCCGTAAACCACATCTTACAGATCATATAAGGATCCATACTGGAGAAAAGCCCTTTGTGTGCAAGGAATGTGGGAAAGCATTTTCAAAGAAACCAGATCTTACACGTCATATGAGAATTCATACTGGAGACAAGCCATACGTGTGTAAGGAATGTGGGAAAGCATTTTCGCGTAAACCAAATCTTACAGATCATATGAGAAACCATAATGGAGAAAAGAACTAAAGGGATACACAAGACAAACTTGGCACTAAATATCAAGTGCTAATAAACAAAACAGTATTGGAAGATTGTAAGAAAAGACAAAGAAACCTTAATGTGGCTTGGATAGATTACAAGAAGGCATTTGACAGCGTGCCACACACCTGGATACTCAAAGGTTTGGAAATATATAACATCAGTGAGGGAACAAGGTCTTTACTGGAAGCCCAGATGATTAAGTGGAAGACTGTTTACGATGGGGTTCTATTCCTACAATGCGTCCCAAGTCAAAAATTTCTAAGAAAGCCCTAGAAAACCATACTTTTATCCTCTTCTTTACTGTTAAGCTTAACAAAACGTAAACATTACATTAATTTCCGAACAGATTTTCTTGGTAATTGAATAAATATATAAGGTAAATGGGTCATACTACTTTACTTGGCTAGTATAATAATTCCTCTTTATGAACTTTTTACTAAAGTATCAATAGAAAAAGAAGACAGAAGTACAGAGAAACAAAATTTCAAATGGTTTTATACTTTTGTAGACGATTTTTTTTTATATTTTCACACTAGGATGTCTAAAGAAAAGCCAACATGGTACTTGGTTACATTTTTTTTAACTTATTGTAATAAACAACAGCATCAGATCCTGATGCGCACATACTCCACGATTAGCACCCAGAAGCGCAAAGTGAAATGATGTACCCAAGCTTCCCTTTTACTTGATTCACCAGTCACCAAATTTGATACCTCGAGTAAATGTTGCCATGTGCTAACTGTTTTTCATCTAAGAGAGGGATTAAATTTGTTTCCAGATAGTACTAAAGTTTTTATCATATGTATGTGTGCATGTAGGTATACACAGTATATATTTAAATGTCTGAATCTAGGTAGCTAGCATATTTATTTATTTTCCTTCATGATATGCCTGGCAGTGTGTACCACCTTCCCAAGACCATCCAATACTTTTTGTTTTGCTCCAAACCCTTGATACTGAAATTACTAAATTATAAGAGTTCTAGAGCTGAAAAGAAGGTTGGGAGTATGTTCGTGCCACCTTCATGTACCCAATACTATGCAATAGTCTTGAATGTTGGTACTCTTCCCCCAAAAAAAACAAAATGTCGGTAAAGAGGGGGTTAATGCTTTGGGTGCATTGAAAATGTAAAACTGTAATTTTTAGTTTTTTCATAAAAAAAAAAAAAAAACAAATTTTGATTGATTATTCTGACTTTTTGAGCCATACATCTTCTGTTGGATCGGCATCATAGGGCATCGTAACCCCAGAACATGCGCCGTAAACTGGGAAATAATTAATGATGAATTTAGTTGAGAAGCATCATAACCTCAGAAGGTTGTAGCCCTTGGACTGACTAGTAAAGTTTGAGTATTTCCATGAAATGTCACTCATAGTGGAAATGAAAAGATTGATTTCTTCATTAAATATCAATGAAATTTAGGTGCAGTTTTATGTGACTATTTTATATATTTTCTTGGTTTTAATTTTCTACAAAGAATGTGATGCAGCATTAGTAAATCATAATGCTCCGTATTAGCTTACTGGACACAGTGGACTAACTGTATTATGTTTTTAGCTACCCAGCCAGAAGTGTTCAGCCAGCACTTGCTTTGTAAGTGACTAAAGTAATGTATTATTCTGATTAGATTAAACCTCTTGTTAAGTTTATTTCTGTACAATGTATAAACTTGAAAACTTTTGGTAAGTAATAAAAATAGTTTATACAAAAATCAAATCTTTCATTTGACCTCATTAAAACTCGGGATATCTGAGTAACATTTGAACAACCAGAACTTAATTGCCAACACTTTTTGTGATAAAACTATAAAAAAACAAGTATAAAAATTTGTAGTGGGTTTTTCTTGAGTTTTAACTAACAAAATAGGAGGTTTTTAGCAATTTTATAGGGGTTCCAACTATTCGCGGTTTCTAACTACTCACGGGGGCTGGTACGCATCCCCCACGAATCTGGGGGACCACTGCATACATTCATGTAAACTTTGGTGGGCTGGAGTTAAATGTGAATTTGTTCATATATGAAACAAACCTTCGGTCTTAACATAGGATAATACTAGCGCTAAGCTGGAAACCGGTAGAATTACAATTAAACTTGTGAGATCCAGGGACTATTGGCATCTATACCAGGTCACGGGGCATGTATTACCCAGAATGCCCTCTACGTCCGTCCCGTGACCAACCAGTTACTTTCGTACCGCGTTTTAAGATAGGCCGCGATTACATTTTATCTGTTTTAAAACCGGTTTTAGTTTGCCCGATTTTATTCATTTCACTTTAATTTTTCTTTCTCTGGGTGTGATCTGAAAGGGTGTGTATGTTGTGAGATGGAGATTTTTGCTTCACCTACGGGAACTTCTTCCGGTTCTTGGAAGAAACAAAGGAAATCCCCTGGAGTGAGTGGGTTTCCTTGTTCAAGATATTTAACTTCGGTGTTGACAGATCCTCATCCAACGTGTAGTAGTCGGAGAGAAAACGTGTACTATTACTAATCCTTGTTCAGTTTGTCGCTGTTGGTCGGTGGAACAGTGGAGGAAGTTTTATGAGAAAGGCCAATACAAGGGAAAGGAGACGACGCCATCTTTGGATGACCAAGCGTCGTTGGCTTCTTTTGTATCCGCAATACACCAGAATGCTCCATATGTTTTGTCGCCTGCTTTTGATTTTTCCCATACCCCTTCAGTTTCTTCTATCGATTCGCTATCGGAAACTCCAGGAGGGATTTTGGGTAATTTTATGCATAATTACACTCCGTTATTCCCAGCAGGGAGGGGTGGGGAGCATCGCCATCTTTGTTCCAGGTGCAGGCTCCCGATGCGCAAAGAATGGAAGGTACGTGGGCAGCTTTAGGCCTACCAGGCGTACCAACCTTGGAGGGGTTGCTGTCTCATTATATGGCATCACGATTCCAGCAGGGCCCGACAGCACTGAATGTTCCTCATCCCCCTGGCCTGCACTTTATGGGAACTAATGCCACGGCTACGTCAACGACTTAAATGTTTCCGGCAATGCAGAACGGAGGTAGTTTTGCTGCACACGCAGGGCTGCCAGGAGCAGCCGCCCAGTCTCTCCCTACAAGATTGGTGATGTCACAACCGGCGTCACACACCGGCATGGCAGATGCGATGACGTGAGCCTACTGCTACTCGATCTACTTCGTTGCCTCCTGAGCCAAATACGCTTTCTGACTCGTTGGTACAAACAGTCATAAAGAAATTACAAGATCTAGAGGAGAAGATAGTTAAGAAAGACAAAAAGAAAAGGCGTGATTCGTCGTCTTCTTCGTCTTCTTCCTCTAACTCAGAGTCATCGCTAAGTTCTATGACATCACTGTGTGCACCAGTCAAGCGTTGGAGGATACGGGACTTCGTGGCTGATCCTTGGGCCAAGAGAGAAGGTGAATTCTTCTTCGAGCCAGGACTGTCACATCCCGGTCAGCAACAAAGTAAGAAGTCAGTGGTTGGTAAGCTTAAAGCTAACGGACGAAGCCGTTTACAAGCGTCCGAACGAGCCAAAGCGTCGACAGTCGCTGGGTTAGCGGCTGACGCGTAGATGCCAGCAGAGACTATAAAGAGTCTAGAGAGACTACACTGCTGTTGGTAAAATCAACGATTGGTGCGAAGAGTTCAACAAAGTATAAAGAACAGATACCAGTTTCGCCTGCAAGACCTTTTAAAATACGGAGAAAGGATGAGAGAGCTCCCATTAAGAGGTCAAATAATAGAGAGTTGGTAACCTCGATGAGGGATCAAGGCCGAATTCCCTAACGGTTGTTGGAGACGATATTAATAGAGATAGAGAGGAAATTAGCTCTGTTTTGAGAGAGCCTTCATCTTGGCAATATAGGCGGGATTCTCGCTCTAGATCTGAGAGCACAGAAGGAGTTAGGCGGTCTTGTTCTCCTACTGACTATTCAAGATCGAGCCGTCGGCGGCCATCAGAGATCAAAGATGCCGCGGCCGTAGGGTAAGACAGCCATGAAGCACCCTGACGTTTGTCGGCGGATAGGAGTGAGCTAGCGTCTCCTGTGGCTGAACACAGTACGATAGAACCAGAGGAAGGAGCTGGCTTTGTATGCGGAGGTGATTGATTTGATTCATCAATTTAATAACCTTTCGGGGAGCACGGAGTCACCTGTCAGTATGCTTCCTCCGGGGATTGACATGATGTTTGGATTGAAAAAGGATATGAAGGTGTCGTATGAATTACCTTGTTCGAGTTATGCAGAGTTTGTTTTACAACACGTAAATGCACGGATTGCGGGAAGGGATAATTCCTTAAGATCGAATAGATCGTTTAAGTTTATTCCCCCCCCAATGATGAAACATAGGAAATGTTATACGACACCAATGGTTCCTTTGCTATCTAGACAAATTAACCCAAATGTGGTAAGGTTAAGGCCTGAATTAACCTTGGATCAAGTTAAGATGGAATGCCCTTCGATAACTTGCCGGGAAGTTGCTACGTTAGAAGCAACAGCTGCTGCTGTCTTTCAGACTGCTTCTTGATTAGATCTTTGGTCAACAGCAGTGGCGAAAATTGCATCCTCAGAAGTAACAAGAAAAGTAGTGGATGAGTCGATGTTTATCAGATTGCTACAATCAGGTTCCAAAGCAATTGCGTACTTGACAAATTTAAGTGCCAGTGTTTGGGGAAATATCCTGTTAATGAGGATAGATGCAGCTTTGGCTAGATTAACCCTTAAACGCCGACTGGACGTATTTTACGTCGACATTTTTTGTCTCTCGGGTGCCGACTGGACGTATTTTACGTCGACATACAAAAGTTTTTTTAAAAATTCGCGGAAAAATACTTTTAGGCCTACCAGCCAAAAACTCATGAATCACGCGCCTTGGGGGATACTGGGAGTTCACGGATCAAGGTGTTGTTTTGTTTACAATCGTTACGCAGGCGCGCAAGCACGAATTTCTTTCTTGCCGCTCTAAAAAGTATCTGTGACACATCTCGGAAATTATTTCATCACTTTGACATAATTTCTGTACCATTTTAAATTAGCCGTTACATGGAGTATTATATATGAAAATGTGTGCATTTTTATGTAGAATACAACAAAAAATACTCATGATTGTAGCTTTTATCAGTTTTGAGATATTTTCATATAAATAACGATGTGCCAAAATTTCAACCTTCGGTCAACATTGACTCTACCAAAATGGTCGAAAAACGCAATTGTAAGCTAAAACACTTATATTCTAGTAATATTCAATCATTTGCCTTCATTTTGCAACAAATTGGAAGTCTCTAGCACAATATTTCGATTTATGGTGAATTTATGAAAAAAATAACATTTTCTTTACGTCCGCGCAGTAACTCTTCCGAAAAAATCATATGTGCGATTGTGGTAATGTCTGCACCATTTTAAATTAGCCGTTACATAAAGTTTTATATATGAAAATGTGCGCAATTTCATGTAGAATACAACTAAAAATAATTGAAGGTTGTAGCTTTTCTCATTTTTAAAATATTTGCATATAAATCACGATAAATAGAAAAAAAACCACATTCGGTCAACTTTGACTCTACTGAAATGGTCGAAAAACGCAATTGTAAGCTACTCTTACAGTCTAGTAATATTCAGTCATTTATCTTCATCTTGAAACAAATTGGAAGTCTCTAGCACAATATTCGATTTATTGTGAATTTATGAAAAAAATAACTTTCTTTACGTCCGCGCGGTAACTCTTCCGAAAAAATCATATGTGCGATTGTGGTAATGTTTGCACCATTTTAAATTAGCCGTTCATAAAGTTTTATATATGAAAATGTGCGCAATTTCATTTAGAATACAACGAAAAATAATTGAATGTTGTAGCTTTTCTCATTTTTGAAATATTTGCATATAAATCACAATAAATAGAAAAAAAACCACGTTCGGTCAACTTTGACCCTACCGAAATGGTCGAAAAACGCAATTGTAAGCTAAAACTCTTACAGTCTAGTAATATTCAGTCATTTATCTTAATCTTGAAACAAATTCGAAGTCTCTAGCACAATATTTAGATTTATGGTGAATTAAAAAAAAAACTTTCCTTCCCTCCGCACACGGAATTCTCCGCCACAAATCTCCGAAATGCGTACGTCCCATTCTCGGAATATTTGCTCCGTTTCATATTAGGCATTTCATAGAGTTTTATATTTGAAAATGTGTGCAATTTTATGTAGAATAAAACTAAAAATATTTGAAGGTTGTAACTTTTCTAATTTCCGAAATAATTGCATATAAAAAAAATATATATAAAAAATTGACATTCGGTCAACTTTAACTCGTCAGATATGGTCGAAAGCTGCAATTGTAAGCTAATACTCTTACAGTATAGTAATATTCAATCATATTTCTTCATTTTGAAAGAAATTGGAAGTCTCTAGGACAATATTTAGATTTATGGTGAATTTTTGAAAAAAATATTTATTTATGTCCGCGCATTACGAATCCATGCATTATATTGTGATAATATTTTCTCTGTGTTGCTTTTATCGTTTTACAATGTGTTATATACCAAAATGATTGCAATTTAGTGTAAATTACAACGAAAAAAAAGTAACTTGTTACCTCTAACCGTTTTGTGCACAGCGCGATTTGAATACAATTATATATGAAATTTAGTTTTTGCGCTATCATATATCGCATTATTTATATATGATAATGATAATTTTTTTCACATCTGATGGTTGCATACTAAACTTCAGCCAATGAAAAAAAAGGAGCCAAAAATGAACTCTTAATCTTGAAAACTAAGCGTGCTGTGATTTTTTGAAAAAAATATTTTTTCCCCTTCTGCGCTCACTCGGAAACACCTCCGGCACACGGGAGACAATTTTTATTTTACCGCTTCGGCGTTTAAGGGTTACGCAATTACTGTTGCCAGAGGGCATACTGGAAGAGGCTATAGATAGAAGAAAGATGGACACTAACGATAGATTAGTACAGCAGGCAGTTAGAAAAACATCTGGAAGTCAAGCTAATCCTATTGAGGTAAGGCAGCAGCAGCAGCAAATGCCTCGAAAGAAGCCAGTGAGACATAACATCCCAAATAGAGCAATAAGACCCTCTTCCCCAAAGAAGTTAGCTCATCGGCCCTTTCACAATAGAAATAACAGGGGAAGAGGGAGAGGTTCAAGATGATAGGATGCGCGCCTCTCATCACTCGACCACACCAGTGGGGGGTTGCCTGGCAAATCACTGAAAGGTGTGGCAGGAACTTGGAGCAGAGCAGTGGGTGGTGGATGTTCTCAGGGTCAGTTATTTGATTCCGGTCGAAGTAACCCCACCCCTGACAGAACAACCATTACCTCACCTCGCTTATGCTCAGGAACCTCAGAAGGATTTTATTCTGCAAGAAGAAGTGAAGAAGATGATGGAAAAAGGGGCTGTGGAACAAATATCCATTCTGGCTAAGGGGTTTTACAGCAGGATTTTCCTTGTCCCCAAAGCCAACGGGGATTGGAGGACAGTAATAGATCTGTCAACATTGAATCTGTTTGTAAGAAAAATCAGATTCAGGATGGAGACTCCAAAGACTGTTCTACAAGCTTTCAGGGTCAAGGACTTTATGCTGACAATCAACTTGAAGGATGCATACTTTCAGATCCTAGTCCATCAGTCTTCCAGGAAATTTCTCTGCTTTAGTCTTGCAGAGAAAGTTTTCCAGTTCAAAGTCCTGTGCTTCGGATTGACAACGTCTTCTCAAGTTTTTACAAGTGTTCATTCGTGTCGACATGGGCGCGTGCACGGGATCAGGCTGATAAGATACCTAGACAATTGGCTGGTGATAGCAAAGTCCAGAGAGAAATAACTTTGGGACAGGGTGACCCTCCTGCAGTTTTGTCACAGCTTAGGCATTGTAATAAATCAGAAGTTGCATTTGGATCCAAGTCAACGGCTGGTGTATCTGGGTATGATTGTAGACACAGTAAAAGCCAAAGTATTCCCAGCAGACCAGAGGGTAGCCCAGCAGACCAGAGGGTAGAGAAATGCAAACAAGTGGTGAATGCCTTTCAGGAAAAACAAACAGCCAGCAAGACAGTGGCAGGTAGTACAGTGGTACCTCGTGATACGAAAGGCTCAACTTATGAAAAACTCGAGATACGAAAGCTGACACGAAAAATTTTACTGCTCTACATACGAAAAGTTTTCAAGATACGAAAGGTTTCTGAAAGTCCGAGATTCGCCCGATAACAATTTTGAAACTCGTGCCGTGCGCCGCCATTTTAGTTCTAGTAGACTCGCCACCATCCTCCTGCTCTCCCATTGGTTCCTGATGCTAGCCAAGCCATGTGATCCTTCTCTCCTATTGGACAGCATCCCTCCCATCATGCATCTTACGTGGTGGCGTTCCTTCGCTCAGCCACTTCGCACCCGAAGCTTTATCGTACGCATGCGGTGTTCGTTCGGTCCAATGATTTCGTTTAGTATCGTAAATTCGTTAGTGATTTTGTTGTGCTACTTTATCGTGTTGTGAGAACCTAATTAGTAAATGTACTACATATGTAACTTAATTACGTACAGCACATATAGTCATGGGTTCCAAGAAAGTTGCTGAAGTTCACAGAAGGAAGAGAATGCTTTCTATGGAGACAAAGATGGAGATAATAAAAAAGTATGAAGCTGGCTTGCGGTTGAGTGTGATCGCTAAGGAATACGCCCGAAATCTGTCGACGATAGGCACCATCCTAAAGCAGAAGGAAGCCATCAAAGTAGCTACACCTTCCAAGGGCGTGACTATTTTGTCTAACAAGAGGAGCCATGTGCATAATGAAATGGTAAGGCTGCTTCTTGTATGGATCGAGGACAAGAAATCGATGGTGATACGATAACCGAGACGGCAATCTGCCAGAAGGCCAGCGCTATTTTCGGCAATTTGATTGCCCAAGCCGAAGACGACGGCGGAGAGGGGACATCAACGGCAACCCCAGAGTTCAAGGCTTCTCATGGGTGGTTCGAAAAATTCCGTAAATGGACTGGCATCCATTCGGTGGTGAAGAAATTGAAATTATGTAAAGTATAAAAAAGTAAAAAGAAATGTAAAAATAAAAAAAAAGATATAATAGATTTTATTTTAAGTTTTTGTAAAGTTAAGTGTTACAGTTTTGTTAATGTGTTTTGTAAAGTTTAGTTTGTTTTTCTGACATTTTTTTATGCGTTTCGTAAAGTTAAGTGTACGTATCTGCCGTTTGTCCTCCTCCTCTGCCGCCACTTTCGGAGATAGCCTCACTCGAAAGGTAAGCTTCCACATTTTACGTTACAGTAATATTTCTTGTACACTAATATACACTTTATTTACAGGTTTTGCATTTTTATTAGTAAGTTACGTATTAAATGGTCCAAATTGTTGTAGTATTTCATTGTTTATAGGTCAATTTAGCTTTGTTATGAAATTTACTGGGGTGTTTTTGGAGGGCTTGGAACGGATTAGCCATTTTACATGTAAAATGTGGTCCAAGATATGAAAACCTCATGATACGAAAGGCGCCTAGGAACGGATTAATTTCGTATCTCGAGGTACTACTGTACTGGGAATTCTAACTTCCTTGGAAAAGCTAGTACCACAAGGGAGGCTACACCTTCAATCTCTACAATGGAGGATGAAGGAGTTTTGATCACCAACGGTAGATCACCTGTATGAGCCAATTCCCTTGTTGACAGGAGTGAGGAAAGACTTACTGTGGTGGGTGCAGGACAACAATCTGACAGTGGGTGCTTCAGCAACCCTCCCCGGATCTCTTGCTGTTCTCAGATGCGTCACTTGAAGGTTGGGGAGCCCACATGGAGGAGCTGATGATTTCAGCAAAATGGAGTGGCGAGGACAGAGAACTCCATATAAACGTGTCGGAGTAAAAAGCAGCGTTTCAGGCACTTCAGGAATTCCGGGAGAGAGTGAAGGGGCAAGGAGTGGTATTGATGTCAGACAACACCACAGTAGTAGCTAACATAAACAAGCAAGGAGGCCTCGAATCTCAGCAGTTACACGTGATGAGAGTTCAACTTCATCAGTGGGCTGTAGAGAACTTAGTAGACATCAGGGCCAGATATATTCCAGGTAAAAGAAACATAGAGGCTGACAAGTTGAGCCGGAGTGATCAGATCCTGGGAACAGAGTGGTCCTTGCATCAACCGGTAGTGGACAGAATGCTCATATTGTGGGAAAGGCCAATTATAGACCTATTTGCAACCAGGTACAACAAAAAGTTGGAAGTGTATTGTTCAGTAGTCCCAGACGTAGAGACAGTAGCAGAAGATGCGCTACAACACCCATGGGACAATCTGGACGTTTACGCATTTCCTCCATTTTGTCTAATATGTCAGGTTCTGAACAAGGTAATGCGGTCTCAGAACCTCAAAATGAATGGTAGCTCCTTTATGGCCGAAGGCAGAATGGTTTCCAGACCTGTTGGAACTCCTAATAGATGTGCCGAGAGTGTTACCTCCATGGAACAACCTATGTCAGCCGCACATGGAGAGGTACCACCAGTCGGTGAAGTCCCTATCACTTCACGGATGGAGACTGTCAAGTATCTCCTGTGAGTGAGAGGTTTTTCTCTGAAAGCAGCAACACAGATGGCAGGAGATTATCATAAAGTCATCTGCAGCGGTATACCAAGGAAAATGGTCAGCATACTGTGATTGGTGTCATAGAGGGAACTTGTCTCCACTGGGAACCACTATTCAGCAATTAGACTTAATGATATATCTCAGGACAGAAAGGCATATGTCTGTATCTGCTGTAAAGGGGTACAGGGCTGCTCTAGCCTTGGTCTTACGCATGGAAGGTGTGGACATTTCGTCTTCTTGGGAGCTGGCTATGTTAATGAAGAGTTTTGAGCAGTCCTGTTCACCAAAGGAACTAAAAGCTCCAGATTGGGATTTGACCATGGTACTGAGTAGTCTTACAAAACCCCCTAACGAACCATTAAGGCAGTCCACAGATAGGAGCCTGACCCAGAAGACAGTCTTCTTACTGGCCCCTAGCCTCAACCAAAAGGGTGGGGGAACTACATGGCCTGTCATATGTCGTAAAGCATTCGAGAGATTGGAAGTCAATGGTATTCGAGTTTGTCCCTGAATTCGTAGCCTAAACTCAAACCCCATCAGTAGTGGACGGCAGATTCTACTCCTTTTCCATACCTTCTCTGACAGAATTTATAGACAATGACAAGATGCTTCTATGTCCCGTCAGGGTACTAAGAAAGTACTTAAGAAGGACAAGGCACCTCAGGCCGGGGTGCCGGAGGCTGTTCGTAAGTACAGGACGGAACAAAAAGGAAGTGTCCAGGAATACTGTATCGTTTTGGCTAAGAGGAACGATCAGGAATGCATACATGACAAATAGCCAGGAGAGGGCTAGAGCTCATGACATCAGGGGCTTGAGCGCTTCTTTGGCTTTCAAGAAGAATATGTCTGTGGAGAGAATTCTGAAAGCTGGTATTTGGCAACGCCAAACACCTTACACTTCTTTTTATTTAAAAGATGTTGCCCATAGATCCTTGGACACTTTTTTCCTTGGGTCCAGTGGTGGTGGCCCAGCAAGTGGTATAGCTCATACAGTACCCCTGGTGGGTCAGTTTGTGTCTAGTCTAAGATGAAGGTATGAATGAGATGACTGGTCTTTCTTCTTTACCACTTTCTTTCTACTCCTTTACCTACGGGCAGTATGAAGGAGAGTACCATCATGAGCTGGAATGGACTAGATACAGGTGAGGTGGTCAGCTATACTGTAAAGGTGATCTAGAGTATAGTATACTTTTCAGTAGCAACACACTCCTCTCGGTAATAGGGAGAGGAGTGATAATAGATCCAGATACAAGGGATAGGAGTGGTTTAGGAGCATGGAGTGTTCTCCATCTTCCGTAATGTAATAAACCATGGCATGGTACGAGCACCCAGTGAGGGAAACCAATAGATTCTCATATATCTTTGGTTCAAGGGTTAATAGTCCATTGTCTTGGGATACTCCTATTATTTGGAAATGGATAAAGATGGCAAACTCCCAGTCAGTTATAGAGACTTCCCTCCCCCCAATAAGTAAGTCTAGAATAATGTTAAGACCGAAGGTTTGTTTCGTATGTGAACAAATGACAAATTTTTAACTAATTTGTATTTTTCATAACTAACAAACCTGAGGTCTTAACAGGTAAAGGCACACCTCGAACCACCCCTCTAGCAGTCTAAACTGGGTTGGAAGAGTAACTGGCTGGTCACGGGTCGAAGAGGGCATTCTGGGTAATACATGCCCTGTGACCTGGTATAGATGCCAATAGTCCCTGGATCTCATGTTAATAACATGTTCATAAGTAATAGATTGTATTAATGTTTTGATAGTACTACTGTCAAATGCACACTTGTTAATTGGGCCTGAGACCTTTATAGGAATATGAATTAAATTTGATTCAGTATTTTGCTTCTTCAGTTCTGGCATTATGTTTCCTAACTCTATGTTGCATTCTTTGATTTCAGATTCTCCCTCAGAAGAACCTTCCTTCCTTCGTCAATTTTGAACAGCATCAAGATTTTTGTAAAATGCATGTTGTTTAATGGTACTAGATGGAACATTACCAATAGCAACTCTTAAAGTGTAAGACACAGCAGTGAATTATTGTGCTCCTACTTTACAAATCATCACAACAACAACAACAAGTAAAATCTGTTCTAAATATTAGATTCATACATCAGCAGTGAAATCTGGTTGTAGTCCTTCAAGATATTGTACTTAATTTATAACATTTACTGGGTAATCATTTGTAAACAATTTTGTGTTAAGAGTTGTCAACTGAACACATTGTCAGTACAGAACAGGGCAGGACAAAAGGCTAAAATGAATCCAGAACATTCTGTAGAATTTCCTTTGAAAAGTGAGACTGAAGGTGATTTGTCACTACCTTCCATAGATGAAGAAAACAGCAACATGGATGGCTATTGTGAAACCAGTGATGGTGACTATTTGTCTCTGGATCCATTGATGGTTGTCAAAGTAGAGCCACAGGAATATTGTGAGTCTGATGAAGATGAAAAATATTCATATGAAATGAATTCAGTAGAGAATGAAGACGATCCACTAACTTGCAAAATTGATGTAAAACAAGAAGGAAGGAATTATCACAATGGAGAGAAGCCTTCCAGTTCCACTGACCATGAGAAAGCATTTTGCAAGAAAATTAATCGTACCAAGGGGAAAACATTCGTCTGCAAGGAATGTGGGAAAGCATTTTCTAAGAATCGAGATCTTACACATCATATGAGAATCCATACTGGAGAGAAGCCATTTATGTGTAAGGAATGTGGAAGAGCATTTGCCATCAAATCGTATCTCACAGTTCATATGAGAATCCATAGTGGAGAAAAGCCATTCGTGTGTGAGGAATGTGGTAAAGCATATCCCCGTAAACCACAGCTTACAGATCATATGAGAATCCACACTGGAGAGAAGCCATTTGCATGCAAGGAATGTGGGAGAGCATTTACCATTAAATCGCATCTTACAGTTCATATAAGAACCCATAATGGAGAGAAGCCATTCGTGTGTAAGGAATGTGGGAAAGCATATTCCCGTAAACCACATCTTACAGATCATATGAGAACCCATACTGGAGAAAGGCCATTCATATGCGAGAAATGTGGGAAAGCATTTGCCAATAAAACAGTTCTTACAGTTCATATGAAAATCCATACTGGAGACAAACCATTCGTGTGCAAGGACTGTGGGAACGCATTTTCCAAGAATGTAGATCTTACAGTTCATATGAGAGTCCACACTGGAGAGAAGCCATACCTGTGTATGGAATGTGGGAAAGCATTTTCCCGTAAACCACATCTTACAGATCACATGAGGATCCATACTGGAGAAAAGCCCTTTGTGTGCAAGGAATGTGGGAAAGCATTTTCAAAGAAACCAGATCTTACACGTCATATGAGAATCCATACTGGAGACAAGCCATACGTGTGTAAGGAATGTGGGAAAGCATTTTCGCGTAAACCAAATCTTACAGATCATATGAGAAACCATAATGGAGAAAAGAACTAAAGGGATACAGAAGACACAAACTTGGCACTAAATATCAAGTGCTAATAAACAAAACAGTATTGGAAGATTGTAAGAAAAGACAAAGAAACCTTAATGTGGCTTGGATAGATTACAAGAAGGCATTTGACAGCGTGCCACACACCTGGATACTGAAAGGTTTGGAATTATGTAACATCATTGAGGAAACAAGGTCTTTACTGGAAGCCCAGATGATTAAGTGGAAGACTGTTTACGATGGGATTCCATTCCTACACTGCGTCCTAAGCCAAAAATTTGTCAGAAAGCCTTAGAAAACCATACTTTTAACCTCTTCCTTACTGTTAGGCTTAACAAAATGTAAACATTACAATAATTTCTGAACCGATTTTCTCGGTATTGGAATAAATATATATGGTACGTGGGTCATACTTTACTTGGCTAGTATAATCATTCCTCTTTATTTATGAACTTTTTACTAAAGTATCAATAGAGAAAGAAGACAGAAGTACAGAGAAACAAAATTTCAAATGGTTTTATACTTTTGTAGACGATTTTTTTTATATTTTCACACTTGGATGTCTAAAGAAAAGCCAACATGGTACTTGGTTAAATTTTTTTTAACATTGTAATAAACAACAGCATCAGATCCTGATGCGCACATACTCCACGATTAGCACCCAGAAGCGCAAAGTGAAATGATGTACCCTAGCTTCCCTTTTACTTGATTCACCAGTCACCAAATTTGATACCTCAAGTAAATGTTTCCATGTGCTAACTGTTTTTCATCTAAGAGAGGGATTAAATTTGTTTCCAGATAGTACTAAAGTTTTTATCATATGTATGTGTGCATGTAGGTATACACAGTATATATTTAAATGTCTGAATCTAGGTAGCTAGCAATATTTATTTATTTTCCTTCATGGTATGCCTGGCAGTGTGTACCACCTTCCCAAGACCATCCAATACTTTTTGTTTTGCTCCAAACCCTTGATACTGAAATTACTAAATTATAAGAGTTCTAGAGCTGAAAAGAAGGTTGGGAGTATGTTCGTGCCACCTTCATGTACCCAATACTATGCAATAGTCTTGAATGTTGGTACTCTTCCCCCAAACAAACTGTCGGTAAAGAGGGGGTTAATGCTTTGGGTGCATTGAAAATGTAAACTGTAATTTTAGTTTTTCATAAAAAAAAACAACAAATTTTGATTGATTATTCTGACTTTTTGAGCCATACATCTTCTGTTGGATCGGCATCATAGGGCATCGTAACCCCAGAACATGCGCCGTAAACTGGGAAATAATTAATGATGAATTTAGTTGAGAAGCATCATAACCTCAGAAGGTTGTAGCTCTTGGACTGACTAGTAAAGTTTGAGTATTTCCATGAAATGTCACTCATAGTGGAAATGAAAAGATTGATTTCTTCATTAAATATCAATGAAATTTAGGTGCAGTTTTATGTGACTATTTTATATATTTTCTTGGTTTTAATTTTCTACAAAGAATGTGATGCAGCATTAGTAAATCATAATGCTCCGTATTAGCTTACTGGACACAGTGGACTAACTGTATTATGTTTTTAGCTAACCAGCCAGAGGTGTTCAGCCAGCGCTTGCTTTGTAAGTGACTAAAGTAATGTATTATTTTGATTAGATTAAACCTCTTGTTAAGTTTATTTCTATACAATGTATAAACTTGAAAACTTTTGGTAAGTAATAAAAATAGTTTATACAAAAATCAAATTTTTCATTTGACCTCAATAAAACTCGGGATATCTGAGTAACATTTGACACAACCAAAACTTAATTGCCAACACCCTGTAGTGTATTGTATCTCGAAAACATGATTTGATTGCTGATCATGTGTTTTACTTCTAAGTATAACACTTATAGACTATTTAAAGTTATTTACAATATATAATATAAAACAAATATAAATAACATCTTTAAATTGGCCTTATCAAATGTTGGAAATTTTTCCTCTTAACTGAGATGGTTCTTGTCGAGATTTTCGAAGTCTTGTTTGGCTAAGCTCCTCAGGTTAACGAGTCTCCCAATAATAATACAGATAATATATGTTATGTGGTCAAAATGACCCTGTTTTAACTAAAAGGAGAGAATTCTTAACTCGGTAACGTGACCTACCTTCAATGTTCCCATTGCCTTCCCTCTTTGCGTAGCTGAAATCAATCATTTTATCTTAGGCTACTAACTCTTGGTATATGAAAAATAGTCTTTATTTCCCCAAAATAGCTAACGTGGAAAATGAAATAAAATTAATCTAAAATTCCAAACCATGAGAAACCATCACTGTTCTGCATAATCAAATTGAATAGAACTATCACCACTTATTCTCCCCCATCAGTCCTTCTCAAATACGTCTACAAAATCCGTTTTTTGGTAGTGACAATCCGAATCCATCTGAAAAAGAAGCCACAATTTATCAGAAACCAAAAGGTTAAAGTTCACCAATAATATTAAGTGTCGCACGGCACTTCCGTTCTCAAAGCATTTGAAATAAACGTCTCTGTTCTAAATGTTCTGTACATCACCACTCTACCTTAATTGATGGACCTTCTGGCGTCTTCTCTGGCCTTGTTTAGCACTGGTTGTCTGTCGTATGATTGCCCCATTAATTACCACACCAGAGATTATATCTCATTCATTTGCTCGAACGGGCATATGAATGCACGCACGCTCATCTATTCATGATTCTGAAGTGCATGCATTTTCCTGTCTCATATATACGCCCTATTTGGCATACAAACTGATGTACGCACACAACTGCATTTTTCTGACATCACGATCATGTTGTGACTAAAGCCCCTTCCTCACGAGGGGCAAAGACACGACGGGCACTCAAATTTGCCCGTATTTCTCTCTTTTTCAACAGTGTTACCAGATCAAACAGTCCAAGGGAGGCAGTAGTTACAGGCAGGCGAACCTATGACTTGGACCACACTTGTGATCGCCACTCACTCCAAGTGTGCCCGCCATGCATTTGCCCCTCGTGTGGAAGGGCTTAAGACCAATCCAAGTCATTTTCGAGCTCGCGATCTCACCAATGCAGCCGGTAATATTACGATGCGTAAGGTTGTCTCATCCGTTCCATTGTTTGTAAGCGTTTTCTAAACATTTGATACCGTACTGTTTTTCACCTTCCTATCTTGTTCACGTCACTCGTTATCAACCTGATTTCCACTTGTTATATATTTTAGGGCTGTTGCCTTGTATGATAAGGCTCCCTATGAGGTAATGTTAGACTTGCGATAATCTTACGCTAAGTCGGTTGGTATTGCACTTCCATCTTCAATGGAGTGTCTTGGGGTTTGTAGATCACTTACGAAGTCGGGATTATCTTCTTGTTTATGACGACGATGTGTTAAACTCATGATGATTCGGTGAGGAGGTTCTTGTAGAAAACACGAAGTATAAAAATATATATATTCTTCTGAAGTTTTACATGGTGAAGATCAGGTATGATTGTACAAGTCTTCTAATAACGATAGCTTGATCGCTTCTGCCAATGATGATGGCTAATTCTATTCTCTCTACATGATAAAGCTTAGGTAAAGAGGTACAGGTCTTCTAATGACGATAGCTAACTCTGTTCTGCTTGTCTACCATCTCTGTTACAAGTTATGAAGGAACAGACAGTAGTTCGAACATATGAACATACAATCAGATGACATAGTTATATACGAACACACAATCAAAATGAGACACGCTACAGATCACGTAGGCCGTTTGAATTATAGGTCGCGGTAGCTGTCTCAAGCAGGGAGCTTGGACTAATGTTTATAAACAATTGAATGACTACAGGTGACGGCATGTTATCTTAGCCTACTTTTAATGTATACGTCATCTTTAGCGTCTCTAGTCTGATCACATTCCTGCAAGCAATCTGGTTGACCTCTTTAGTTTTAGTCTTTTATATATATGGACTAACATTCCATATTATGTAAACACTTCACATTAGCTCGGTCAGCTACCAAAACCAACTACTGAATATTACCTCAAACTTGACTTGCATTTGACTTATAGGGAGTGTGATACAGACACTATGTGAATATATATTATATATATATATATATATATATATATAATATATATATATATATATATATATATATATTAAGTAAATAAAAATTCATTGTGTACATGAATTGATTCAAGTAATAAAATATAAAACAATGATATTGGTAAATAATAGTTGATCACGTGATATATAATGATACAGTTTTTTTCACTTCATCTCATTAAGATACATATGCTACAGAAAATACTAATGTACTCTGACAATTGCATAGAATGAAGATTAACATGATAAAAATCATATTTTAACTGATAAAAAATTTCATATATGAATTGATAAAATTGTTAATGTTTATGCTGATTGATTCATTGATTTTTATGCTAAATGTTATATATCTGATTCATTAATCCATATACTAACTCATATATAACTGCAGATATTGGTAAGATAAAAGGTAACAGATTGATTATAGGCTACCTGATTTGTTTATACATATGTATATGGATTCATATAATTATGATTAATATATGTGCACTTTAAATAGATTCCTATTGCGTACACGCAAAGATATATTTCGATTCCATTATTTATGATCATTTATATATAGATTCCTAGTGCGTACACGCAAAAAATATATTTCGATTCTGTTATTTATGATCATTTATATGTATAGGATACATGATACTTTATATATATATAGGATACATAACCGAGGTTATACTACTTCACATTTAACTAGCTTTCGAACAACTTTTCGTCCATTACACAGTTCCAGACAACCACCTATAGCCAAATGAAACGGCCAATTTCACAGGGTTAAAACAAGGGGAAAATTTGCCTGGGCGGGTCCAACGTTCTATTTTGCGCTCATACTTATTCTCTGCATCCTAAGCTACACGATTACGTTCGGGATGAATGAAATCATCCCCAGCACTAGTCCTTCGCCAGCAAAGTAGAGTTGAATATCCTTCGGGTCGTAATTTGTCGGAAGTATGTCCCTTTTGTAGTCGATTTCCGACAGCCGCAGGAGCATTCCGCATTAAAACAAGATTAACGACGGGATACGGTGTCGGTCGAAGAAGTCCACGATGGTGCTTATTCCTTTCACATTGTAGGCGGTTGTTACTCGACTGCCGTCGTCCGCAGTGAACGATTTTTTTTGAAGTTGCGATGTGAAACTCTCGTACTGCAGGATACTGTAACAGGTTCCATTAATCAGCCTGCAAGTGAAATTATACTTGTCACAAGGGCAAAGTAAATTCAGACGACATCCAAATACAGGGGAGGGGAGAGAGCCATTTAGACCAGACTTAACCCACATGAATTCGCTGATATTTTGGAATTCAAAAGAGTCAGCTGTACAAACTTTTTTATCCATGGCGTTAACAATGAGTGAACCTATCCAGGTCTATGAGGACTGTAAAAATATCCATAATTATAAAAAATAAACAGATATCAATACGAATCCCAAAGAAAATTCTATATTACTGGTAGTAAGTTACTAGACAAAGAAGTGGAAAACGGAGCTATTTGTAAGATTGCCAGGCAACATAAGAGTCAAAGAGAAGATTAATCATGATTCTGTATTTCTCTATGCTAACTGAAATTAAGTTGTGATAAAATCTGATCCTATGTGCCCCTAACAAAAGTTTCATATTCAATTTTCTCGCGCGCATCCTCTGAGGTTAATTTTAAAAACTTTATTAATAGGTAGGAGATGCAACGAAAAAACCCACTATGTAACTAATTTCTATATAAACTTTGGTTTTTTCAAGAAAATGTGACATTTTCCCATAAATGTTTTACTTGAATTGTGATAGGCTAATGTTGCAAGTAAATATTTCATATACATATCTTGATACTTCTAAATGTCTATGAGGTTCAGAAAAAATTAATTCATTTTGTTGTTATAGAAATTCTATTTGCTTATTTTGTTATTAATTTTAAAATGATTGCAACTCCTTAACTAAGTTGCATTGCGCATACGGATAGACACGTCTGCCTTGCCCATGAGAAGTTCGGGCTAAGCATTCCTTTCTCCAGTCAATCTGCTTTGCAAGCAGAGACGACACACAGATGAAGCCTGTGTTGTGTAAGCAGATTATTGAGGTTAAAAGGAACAAATGCTGATACGGCAATGATGACGTCGTCACTTGGCAGGAGATTGCTCTCAGCCAGCTAAGAGTTACGTTACTTGCTGTAATAAATACGACTTTAGGATAAATTTTTTGTTTTTTAATACTCGACCCACATGAGAAGAATGTCTGAAAAAAAACAGTACCAAAATTGAACAATATATTAGTTTCATGTTGGAAATCTGCATAATTGTAATTATGTTAAATTAAATATTCCTTATTCAAACTAATGAAAAAGGTTTCCATACAAATTCTATATATATTATTAGCCCTGTATAAGATTCATATAGGATTATTCCATAGATAACATTTTCACTTCTAGACTTCCTGACTTTAAAATCTCTTTTATTTTATTTTATTTATTTATTTATTTATTATTATTATTTTTTTTTTTTTCATTGACTACGAATATAAATCACCGGGACAGACAATATGTCAGTAGGTTTGGATATGTGTTTGAACTTTTAGCTTATTTGTCATTACTAAAGCGTTAAGTTAGAGTTCAAATCTTTACGCATATATATTTGGATATTTAATTAACCTATGGTTACGTTTGGTTATTGATTTTATTGTGATTCCTTTTTTATTATAAATTGTAACCCTTCCGACTTCTTACGGAGTGTATTATATTGACTCCACTTGTATCCATATTTATTTTATTTTTTTATATTTATTTATTTATATCATATTTTTTTTATATAATATTTGATAAATTAATGGTTGGCTTGATATGTGGAAAAGTGTTCTAGCGGTGTACCGTATAAGGCTACTTGCGGCATCAATTCTATAGATACAAGATATAAATGATAAAGGTATTTAAAACCGCGAGAACCGCTATAATCCAGTTCGGATCCAATATCACGAGTTGTAACTCGTAAGACATTGACACTTCCTATTTAATTATCCGTTATTCTACCAAAACCCGATTGACTCTGGTGATATATATTATTGGTTTTTCTTAATGGATAGGAATTCACACAACGCGTTATGGAGATTATTATTGATTTACACCACCCGAGTCACATTATCATGTGTTGAATTCCATGTTTACTGATTTAGCACTCATAAATATTCCTAATGCACTCAATTGCGGTGTTTGTTTTTAGTGCTATTACTTCTATATAACGTGTCAAGGAACTATTAACACTAAGAAGTGTTTATTCCCTCTGTCAGACTCGTAATTCTGTTAATAATTCTACGCATATTCTTTCAAGAATTGATTTGGCACAGGATAGGCCCCTAAACTGACAGGTGTCTTAGTGTATCCCTTGTTTTCATGACACGTGTTACAATCAGTTATGTGCTTTTTATATCTGTAAGCATTGTAGGCAGTAAAACAGTGATTTGGCTTTCTGTGACATAGTAGGGAACCCTGGATGACGGAATGCAACCAGTTTATGACGATTGGTATGAAAGAGATTATTACTACTACCTGGTCGTTAGTCATCTGCTGTGTTCTTCGGGTTTTCCTCGTCACGGACCTACATATAATATTACATTTGATTACATTATTCTGATACACATACTTTAAATATACTTTTGCTTTAGGGTTTCCGCTCGAATTGTTTATTGTTTTTGCTTAGCCGCTGACCCTGTTTCCGTTCGAAGTGTTTATTGTTTGGTGTTTATTGCTGCTGACTCTGTTTCCGTTCGAAGTGTTTTTATTGTTTGGTGTTTATTGCTTTGGGGCTTGACTCTTTTTCCGGGGGCGAAAGTTTTTATTGTTTGGGTTAGGTCTGTTGACTCTTGCTTTGTTCAGTTTGTAACAGTTCTGCGCTCCAACCCAGATATTCAATGCTCACGATCTCTTGGGTTAAGGAATTTTCTTGTTTAGATACGGTTTTAACAATAGGCACGGATGATTCTATATTTTTTAGTCTAATTAATGGTTCTTTGCAGTATGGTGCGGGATTGCGGGATAATGCGTCAGCTATGATAATTGCTTTCCCAGGTAGATATCTTATCTTGGCTCCAAAGACCTGATGATCATTTGTCACCGAGTTCCTTTTGGACTGTGATTAAAGCCTTTGAAAAACTCGGTAAAGGACTCATGTTCAGTAAGGACTTTATCAGGATAGCCATAGATTATGAACTTAAAATGTACTAGTGAGTTAAAGATACCTAGCCCTTCCTTGCCTATTACTGTATATTTACTTTCAGAGGGCTTTAGTTTACGTGAATAAAAAGCTATAGGAAAACTGTTTATCATATTACTGAAGTAGTACCCCTCTTACCCCTTGGTCTGAGGCGTCTGTTGCAATAAAAAAAAAATTCCTTATTTAAATCAGGGATTTTAAGTTAGGTGAGCTGCATTATTCCGCTTTTAAGATATCGAACGCCTGTTGATGCTTTTTAGACCATAATAAATCTACGCTCTTCTTCGTAAGATCTGTTAAAGGAGCTGTCATGATTGAAGAGTTACATATTTACATACGATTTTAATACCCACTACGGCGCCAAAGTGCTGTATCCCCCTTTTACGTTAATAGGTACCGGAAAGTTATGAATAGCAGACACCTTACCATGGACTACTTTAAGACCTTGACTAGACACATAAAACCTAGATAAACATGTTCGGTTTTAAAAACTCACATTTAGATATTTTACTCTGAGACTAGCTCTAGTTTATGTGAATGTACTTCTAAGGTATTAGAAAAGATTACAAGATCATCCATATAGGCATGTAGGTTCCCCAGTCTATCCCCTAAAAGTCTCCAAACACTATATTTTAAGTAAGGGGGCGGGGCGCAACGTAAGCCGGAGGCATACGTAAAAATTGATAATGTCCCCTGAGTGTGCTGAAAACGGAGTATGAGGTACAATCACTTAGGTAATGGTATCTGGTAAAAGCTTTTAAGTAAGTCCAAGCTGGTGAAAAATTTATTCTAACCTAACAGAGATAAGATGTCGTTGGTACATGGCACAGGAAACTATCGGGAGTCGTTTCCTTGTTTAAGCGACAGAAATCTACGCAGATACGCCAAGTCCGATCTTTTATGGCATGACGTTTTGAGGGAAAATTATATGGGCTATTTGATTTCCTAATGGCTCCTATTACTAACATATTTCCACTTCGTCATTTATCTCTATTTTGAAATTGCAGTGAGCGTCTATACGAAGGTACGTATATAGCTTTATGTTTGTCCTTAGACCGTATTTTGTGTTAAATTACATCCGTTTTTCCCAGAGATCACTCGCTAGTGGAGAAACTTCCTGGTATTCAGATAAAAGATAAAAAAAAGTTTCTGCTGAATCTTCTCTGCTTGAATAACTTTACGGATATTACTTTAGATAGAGTATAAGAGAGACCTATCTACGACTGATTGGGCGTGATTAAAAATTAGCAACAATAAAAAATGCGATATTTATAACTACCGTATCCACGATATGTATACGTTTGTGGATCACTAGATTTAACTTGTTGCTGCTAGTCAACCGTGTCTAGGGCTTTGTTCGCGGAAATCGTTATATTTCAGAGTGTCAGGAAGGATTAAAATTGCATTTCCCAACAAGGTCTTTTTACACGCACTAAGACATTCAAGGGTGCATGCTTCTCGAGATTTTGCGTGCAAACTGCGACTGCGGTTGTGGGAGAATTCTGTTGGGTCATTTGAACAATGTTACGATTTATGAAGACAAATTGTATAGTTCCTTTATATAAGTTATTATTTGATTAATTGTCTTCATTTTTTTTTTTTTTTTTTTTTTTTTTTTTTTTGTTGTTCAAACTGATTTTAATATGTTTGAAGGTTTATAGGATTTTCCTTTGATAAACACGCCTTATTTTGCAGGATGTAAGATAATATTTTGTATACCCCTAGATGGATCTTACAATTACACTAGATACAGATCAATGTTTTTTATAACTATAGAGGTATCTGTAAGCGCTCGCTTATCCGGACTTCTCATTAGGGAAGTTCGAACAACAGACGGTGAGTCCGTAAATACAGATATTACGTGTACTTAAAAAAAAAAAATAATAACACAAGATATTCTAATTTTACGGCGCGTACAGTCGGGGGGCTAATCCACCACTACTTATAAATAACTTATTTATTAAAAAAACGAGAACCTGCTCTGATTACTTGATACAGTCGTGTGATTCATAGGAAAAATCCTTTTTAATTCAAAAAGATATCGGTATGTATGATCCAACATCGCTTTTCCCCACTCTGCTAGAGTCGCTTAGTGTGTGGAATTTGCTATGCTTTGAACACTTCGGCAGATCTGACTGACCTTGACCGCTTGACTAGGTGACACAGTAACCGAGTTTGCTTGTTTGATTCTGAAAGGGCTACTGTTTCTATTTCTTTTTTTTTTTTGTTAATAATTAGGATCCTTCTCTTTATTACCATCGGCAACGTATTGTGTGTTTTTAGCATTATGTTGCTGGTTATGTATAAAGCAATGAATGACGAACTATAGGCACTGAGCGATTACTATTAAGACAAGTTATCTCTACTGCATTCAATATTAACTGTTTGTAATTGCTGTTGTTTACTTCATTCTTTGCTAAAATTTGAAATAGTGAGGGATCCTGGTCAGTGCATTTAGCCTAATGAAAGTTTTTTATAGGCATGTTATTCCTTGCAATCCAGCCGTATTTTTAAAGTTAAGTTGAGTCATTGAGGTTCGATATTTTATATAACTCAAAAAACTCAAGGCTAAAACTGCGATCGGGACTTGCAAAGGAGCATTTATTGTCATGACCCGAAATAGTGTTACCTCTAATTTATCTAGATTTGTACGGGTGTTCCACTTGTTTTTGTGTGTTTTCTAATCACTACGGTGCTTAACAACCCTATCCATGCATCTGTATAAATACAGACGTCCACTGCGTAAACGCATATTCACTGTTTAATATGATTTGTTATGTAAGGGATTAATAATCACCCAAAATGATAAAGTTAACATAGTATATGATTATGATATTTCAGTAGAACTTCTGGAAACAGACACTCAAAGATAAAAACTCGCAGTAGCGAAATCTCAATGATGTAGATAATTTCTGTAAAAAAGTAAGATTAAGAATGTCTCGTAACTTCAGCCACAGGAATAACGAAATTCGACCTGCAAAGGAAACACTCAAAGTTACTCCAAATGAATAAAAATTGTACTTAGCTTGCTTTTGTGGGAAGTCACGGTGTTCCGATAACGACACACGGCCTTGGTCCTCCTTCTCTATTTAGCGGATGACCTGGTTTGGCTTCAGTTTCCCCCGTGCGCGTTGTTTCGATGATTCGAGCCCTTGAAAGATCCGATGGTGCAGACGCTTCGGTTTCGGTTTTTTTTCTTGGAAGTGCCAGAAACGCTCACTAACGATGTTTTCTTGAATGATTCTAATGAGAGACGAAGCTTGCGTTGCCGTAGGAAAAGGACACGTCGGTTTTGTTTCTTGAAGTTATTCACTAAACGATGATACTAAGTTGCTTGAAGAATCTCTTGCTTTTCGTCGTCGTTGAAGAGTTCTTGTTGTTTTCTGAAGTCGCTCACTAAACGATGATACTAGGTTGCTTGAAGAATCTGCTGCTTTCGTCGTCGTTGACTTCATGATTTATTATTCTGGTTTATCTTTGGAGAAGTTGTAGAGTCCTTCTGGTACGCTTGCCACCACTTTTAGGGCTGTTGCCTTGTATGATAAGGCGCCCTATGAGGTAATGTTAGACTTGCGATAATCTTACGCTAAGTCGGTTGGTATTGCACTTCCATCTTCAATGGAGTGTCTTGGGGTTTGTAGATCACTTACGAAGTCGGGATTATCTTCTTGTTTATGACGACGATGTGTTAAACTCATGATGATTCGGTGAGGAGGTTCTTGTAGAAAACACGAAGTATAAAAATATATATATTCTTCTGAAGTTTTACATGGTGAAGATCAGGTATGATTGTACAAGTCTTCTAATAACGATAGCTTGATCGCTTCTGCCAATGATGATGGCTAATTCTATTCTCTCTACATGATAAAGCTTAGGTAAAGAGGTACAGGTCTTCTAATGACGATAGCTAACTCTGTTCTGCTTGTCTACCATCTCTGTTACAAGTTATGAAGGAACAGACAGTAGTTCGAACATATGAACATACAATCAGATGACATAGTTGTATACGAACACACAATCAAAATGAGACACGCTACAGATCACGTAGGCCGTTTGAATTATAGGTCGCGGTAGTTGTCTCAAGCAGGGAGCTTGGACTAATGTTTATAAACAATTGAATGACTACAGGTGACGGCATGTTATCTTAGCCTACTTTTATTGTATACGTCATCTTTAGCGTCTCTAGTCTGATCACATTCCTGCAAGCAATCTGGTTGACCTCTTTAGTTTTAGTCTTTTATATATATATGGACTAACATTCCATATTTTTATTATGTAAACACTTACATATATATCCAGTGCCTATTATATATACATCAGCACATGTATGGTTGTTCCCATGAAGAACCCAATTAAAGAGTTTATGCAGATTTATATCACAATTGCCTAGTATTAAAGGGTAACTGGTTCAAAATGCCATCTTAGTTATATAGTTATGAGGACTTAGTAATTCAAAATGCTCAGCCGAGGGCACTTAAGAAGAACTACTATGATTTTGAATTTATTACAACAAATTAACATTAAATTAATAATTAACAAAAATAAAGGTCATTGCAATTATTAACAATGAACAAAAGGGATATACAAATTCGAATCAGCACGTACCTCCCATTATCACTAGTGTAAATTAAAGTATGATAACGCTGCCCCATCCGTGGACAGTGAAATAATAGTAAGGAATTGAACAACATTTCTGATGGTCCAAGGTGAAGAGAGGCAGAGATGATACTTCCACCTGCTTTTATACTTGTAGGGTACAATAGTTGTGTGGTGGGATCACAAGCTCAAAAAACAAGCGCGCTAAATCCCCCCCCCCTCCCCCCCAACATAAACTTAACCAATCCAGCTGCCAAACTCACCCTCAGTCACACTTTCCTCTACACTACAGAATACACGCAGGACAATTGACCTACCTACACACAGAACAAAAAAACATAAACACATGTACTCACCCAACTCCAGATACTTAGGGCTATGTTGTGCTGTCTGCTGGTCAAGATCACTGAGACACTAACAACAGTCACAAAAAAAACACAACCAACAACAACCAAGGACCACAACACAACAACAAACAATGAATACAACCACAACAAAAGACCACTGCACAAACAATCACTAACACAAAAAAATCAACAACACAACAAGCCAACACACACACCCACTAACAACACCAAGAAATCACAACAGCTCACCAACAACAACCCTCAACAACTCACAACCACAACTCACATATAACTCAACAAGAACTCATAAGCACAACAAATCCAACAGCACAGGCACAACAACTCTAAAGCAAACAAACTAAACAACAAATCAATAAACAACTTAACTGACTTTCAGTGCCTTCAACCTTCTTCATATACTGCTGCCGACACTACTGATCCTTACAGGTTCTGCCTAAAGACTGACACAAAACTCTGATCTTGACAACTAACTCCAGCTGCACCAGCAGACAACCCAGAACTCACCAACAGCCAATTCAATCGTCAACCATCCACCCACCAATTATGCCCCCCCCCTTTCTCTCTCTCTCTCTCTCTCTCTCTCTCTCTCTCTCTCTCTCTCTCTCTCTCTCTCTCTCTCTCTCTCTCTTACAGAAAACCAAAACTCAAACACATACCACACGATCTCAACAGCAACACGAACCAATAAACTCTCTCTCTCTCTCTCTCTCTCTCTCTCTCTCTCTCTCTCAAGGACATTGTCAAATGGAACTCCCATAACTCCTCCATAGTTGCAACATGAAAAATGGCAAATATCAAGTGAGTATTGGCTTGTAACTACACAATTAAAGGGCAAAGGATGGTACTTTCACTTAAGAACATGTATGCAAGATTATAGGATCAGTAGATAAGCATGAATTAATCATACTTTGGCAGACAATAGTACATGAAATTGGCACAAATGCACATGATCTTAGCGCCAACATGCACGATTTTGGCGCCAACGCAAAAGTTACTTAGTTTTGATGCAGAAAAATATCAAGGTACGCAAAATAAAGTGGGGGTTACGTAAAATTACCAAACTATTTATAAAAACTAATTAAGCGACACATGCACTTGTCTCTTAAATGTAATTTAACAAATCTCCAACAATCTCACTCGCTTAGAGATGTGAGATGGCCATTTTGGTGCTACGTTCAAAATTTGGACAGTTCTGTCCCAAGATGGTGTAGGACCGTTATAACCTGACCTTAAGGGCAGAAACAACAAACATCTAAGCGAAGGTCCAGCAAGATCAGTTTTTTTTTTTTATTATTATTATAAAACTAGACTAAAAAATAGTTACTTTACATTAAACCAACCAAAGACCACATGGTCAATGAAAGGAAAGTCTCAAAAAACCCTTGGAAAACCCGTGACATCGGATTCTAAAAGTTACAAATTAGCATGAATCTTACCACTGAACCATTAAGCAACACTGATTGAATACCAACCACGCAAAGTCTTGGATGTCAAAAATACAGAGATGAAATCAGGCCATTACATGGACTCTCTACATTAAAAGTGGCTCTTGGCTCTGAGACACAATGATTAATGCCCTGAGAGAAAGAAGCAGAGGGGACTTTTAATATTCACAACATTGCCTGTGTAGTCAAACTGAATGAGTAGAATTTTCTTGGAATATATATATAATATATATATATCTATATATATATATCTATATATATATAAATATACTTATATATATAATATATCTATGTTACTAGGGTCGCTAATTTACCTGTTTAATAAAACGAACGAAAAACCCCATCTGGTAATGTGATGACCTACCTCGAGCGTCCTCCACGAACTGGCATCTCTGTAGCTAAATCTAAGTTATTGGATCTAGGCTAAAACCAAACTCTGGGATACAAAAGTAGTCTTTATTTCCCCCCCCCCCCCCCCTCCCCCCCCCCCCCAAAAAAAAAAAATGGATTGGATATCCCAAAAACATGAAACACAATCAATCCTAGAATAATAATCTCAATTAAAAATGTCACACACTACCTCTTTATAAAAACCCATCCGTTCAATCGCTATTTCAATTTTCCCATAACAAGAGATAAAAGTGTCAGTCGGAGTCAGAGAATTCAATTTATTTAGTGATATTCGAATCCATCTGTGAAAAGAAATCACAATTATCAGAAATAAAATAAAAATGGTTATGTACATAATAAAAATAGAAAATGTAATTATGACATGAGAGAGAAGAAAACGTTTTTCCACTGCACTCCAGCTTCTCTCGGGGGCATCTGTAAAATGTTCAATTGTTTAACAGTCGTTTTTTTTTTTTTTTTTTTTTTTTTTTTTTTTTTTTTTTTTTTTTTGTTTTTTTTTTTTTTTTTTTTTTTTTTTTTTTTTTTTTTTATCACGGTTACCTTTCTGAATGGATCTTCTGCACTTTTCCTCTAGACCTCCTTCCACTGAACACGTGATGGTTTCTTTCTAGAATAGCCACTTTTTACCTGCAGTCTCATATTAAACTCTAAGGAGCTCTGGTGTTCACACATACAAACATATTCAATTGTACTAGAATGTTCCATGAACACACCTTGTTTGGCACATGAACAGACGCACATGATCGCATTTTTCTGATGTCATGATCACACAACTCTTGCTGAGCTGGTATGTCAACTTGCACACTCACGCTCTCGCCTCTGAGGCAGGCCTGACAATGTTTTACTATGTAGGCAGTGTCGTTCAACACCCCATAGTATTTCGCTGATATCTTGAAGCTCTTCCACAACACTTGCGACTGTTCATTGAATCTTCCAATCCCTTCGCGACAAAGTCCACTGCACCCTAATTTTAATTACTATTGTTTTCAGTAGTGCAGTTAAAACACACACACACACACACACATATACATAATCAGATAAATGAGTGCCACAAACACTGCTGCCTGCTTCCCACTTTGCTTGCAAATCCTGAGTGTTCCGAAGGATTGTCAGGATAAAACGGATCCAGATTTTTTTGTGACAGAGAAAATTGAAAATAAGAGAGAATTTACAAAAGGTATAATAAAGTATTATAGAAATAATGAACTTAAACAAAGAAGAGCAAAGGAGGAATAGAGCGAGCAAGGGAGGAGGAGCCGTTTCAAAGGCAATTCCATCTCATCACTACTACTTCCGCTACTACTACTTCTCCTTGGCGTCATTGTTACAACTGGTAGTTAATATACTTTAATTTACCAAACAAAAACTTCTTTCAGTTTTCTTCTGAAGGTTGGAAAAGAAACCCACAAAATCACTTTGTAACTTGTTTACTTCTAAGTATTTACATTTTGTTATACTCCACACTCGAGTACTTTCAGGCCCTGTCTGTGGCCCATTTTCAAGAGAAGACTGCTGGGCCTTGACCCAGGCTAACATCCCAAACATCTCTTGAAAATGGGCCACAGACAGGGCCTGAAAGTACTCGAGTGTGGAGTATAACAAAATGTAAATACTTAGAAGTAAACAAGTTACAAAGTGATTTTGTGGGTTTCTTTTTCAATACTTTAATTTGCAGATCTGCTGAAAGGGGGAAGTTGAAAATAGGACAATTTTGTTTTAAATCATGGCATTACAAAGAGAAAAAACGTAAACAGACACAAAGGAGGAATAGAACGAGCGAGGGAGGAGGATGATTTGTTTCAAAGGCAAATCCTGCCTATTAATACTATTGCTACATTATTACAATGATGCGCATTGTCATTATTCATTACATGTGGGTGTTATTATTATTACAATTACGGGTTAATCTAAGCAATTGTGGCAAATAACCAGTGTAGGTTTTGCCATGCAGCTGTTGAGAGGTTAATCATTTGATATCAGCCTGCCAGACCCTGCTTGCAGATGGTCATTACACAGCCCGCCACAACAAGATCTGTAAATATATCCATTGGAAAGTAAGGAAAGAATACAGAATTGAAGTGAAAGAAAAAGTGGGAGCATGAACCAGATCCAATTACCTCCAATAGGGCCGTTACCATCTTTTATGACAAGGAAATTTCAACAGGAAGATATAAAGAAGGAGGTACTAAAAGACCTGATATTGTGATCTGGAACAAGGAGGAAAGAACAGCAAAGATTATAGGTGTGACAGTACCCAGTGACTTTGGCCTCAATAGAGCTGAAAGGCACAAAATAACAAAATACCAAGACCTGAAGAACGTCCTGAAAAGCATATGGGAACTGAAAGTATCTTCAGGCAATACCAAGTTGCCCAAGTATAAATGAGGTGCATATTGCTGCCCTCAAAGGAACGGTAAACACCTTGAAAAGAGCTCTCAGATATAAGGCTAGTGGAAAATAGAGGTGCACCATAGACCTTAGGTTGGGGCCCATTGCACCCCTGAGTAAATTAAAAATTAAGAATAACATAAGCCAGAGAGAAACCATTCACTTGCTCTATGTCAAGGAAGTTTTTCAATTAACTTGTTTTTTGACCTCGTGAGAATAAAACCAGTCGGTTTTAGGTCACAGGACGGAATTATATAAGGAATTGTTCCTACACAATATACAAACCCTTTGTCCTTTAAAATAGGAATTTACTTACGGCAAAACTGGAATACAGTTGGTAAAACTCCTGAACAAGGTGGTTAGGCAGTAACTACTGTCCAGTAGGCGGGGAGAACTAGCTGCCTGAATGTAAACATTCCACTTTGCTTTCAGCCATCATGATATGCAGATATGTTTTGTGAGCTCTTCCATAACTGTCGTTAAACTCGATTTTCCTGGTGGGATCTTTTCTTTTATTGTTTTAATGTATTGAATATAGTGTTTGATATTGATTAACATACAAACCCACGATTTGTGATAGCCTTGTGGGCCGCCTTCCCCGACTGTGTGTGTCTCAGGTTCGGCAGACAAGGGCGTAACATTTCCCCCTATCACATCTGCATGCCCTTTGACTATAAGAGCGCAATAGTATATTTGCTATGAGATGTTTCTTTTGCCGCTTGAACTGTCGGAGCATTCGCCCTCCGTTTTTCTCTCCCATGGCCCTCTTCTCTCACTTGTCGGGGGAGGAGGGAGGATGGGGTGTGTGTGTGTGTGTGTCTGCAATTGGATGACTTATCCTCAGGGGTCTTCTCTTGCATTGGAGGGTAGTTCCTTTTTTGGAATGAGACGAGTACCATTTTATTAATTATCTTTTCTTTTTTCTTCAGATTGACAGTGAGCAGTCGTAGGACACAGCAGTAGGTGGTTGGATATCTCACTTGTGTTAGTTATCCTAGCCTTCAGGAGTGTATGCTGTGGGACTGACTCTGTAAGTGAGTAGTTCTCCTGCTGTGTCATCTGATAGAGTGCTACTGTTGACCAGCCAACCAGTCACTGGGCAGCTATCAGGCAACTCAGTATAAGGAGTTGAGCGAGGGGCCCTTTCTCTGAGATTCTGTTTGTCTTAGTATTGTTCCTCCTCTAATTCGAATCTCTCTGCCCAGCAGTCATAGATTTAGATCTCTGGTTGGGTTGGAATTCTTGCATAAAGCTCATGTCTTGTGCTCCACATTTGTCATTGCAAAAATTTTCAGACAGAGGTATATCTTGTAGTCTTCTGTTTCATCGCACCTGCCCATCGGCAGCTGCGATGATGCAGCATGATTTTCTTCAGACAATTTGAGTTTTGTCCTCTAATGTACATGTTCTAGTTCGTAAGATGTTCAATTGTTCTTTGTTCACCCCGAATTGAAAATGAATAATGGAAGACTTTGGCCGTTCCCCGCCTGACTAGCTCTGCTTCCAGAGTAGATAAAAAAGTTCCTCCCTGATCCAACCCATAAGAAGCCGTTCTTCGGGCAGTGTTTTCATTACTAAAAGACTCTCCACCTTCATTGCAAGCACCGACTTCCTCGCCGAGCAACAATCAAATAGCGGAATAACTTTTTCAATCTTCTGTAAAACAAAAGGGATTAGAGCCATCTCCACTGGTTGGTGTCATTGACAGGACTTTTTCTATGATCAGAATTGTGAAAGTTCACTTCTCTCCGATTCAACTGTGTAAACCTAGTCATTCACTAAGTAGTATTGTTTCTCCTTGGTTGAGATTCAACTACTGATGGGAAACTTCTGTCTCGTCATCACAGGGACCTCGGTCTCTAGAAGGCATTTGACCCTCGTGTGATGTGCAAATACCTCGCAAGAAGCATAATTTCGTTTCTCAACATCGTTAGCAAACAACATAGGCGATTTGCTTGGTTCGTTCTCAACATCACCCTTCAAAAGGTGGGTGTCATGTCGTAACTACATCTCGGATGCACAATCATTTGGCACCTTTTGATGAGTCTGAATCCTTCATAATCCTACTGCGCTTTGGACTTTGTATTGGTTGATCCAGTTCAGTTGTTACTTTGTCCTATTGGTGTGTTGTTGTACCCGTGAAGGATCGACACCCATCATTGAGTGTCGGTGTCTATCCACTGCAGACTGCCATTGCAGAAGTGTCCAATGACACATCTTTCTCCGGGTCTTACGAGATCGTGAGAGACTTCTCTGCAGTTGGATAGTCCAGTGGATAGGTACATTTCATCACTCCTAAGAATATGTTGGACCGGGAGATAGATGAGGTCTCATTGCGACCATATTTTTATCTTTCTTCCTTCGTGTCTGTCCGCATGTCCTTGAAACCTCTTTTTCTTGGACTGGTGGTGGATTCTTGCAGGTTGTGTTTGCTTACCCGGCTCCTTCAAGAGGGCAAGTTGCAGCTCGCCTATGGTGTGCAGTTCTAGAGGTAAGAAGGATGCGAGAGTGACTGGCCTCTCCACCTTCCCCTCCTCGTCCTTCTACTCATCTTCCTTCAGGTTGAGGATAGGACTCGAACTTACACAATCAGTGAGTCTTCCTAATGTAAAGGACAGGGTGTGTATGTTGTACAGGAACAAATCACAGTTTTTTAAAGTATATTTAATTTTTCCTAACTATGCAAACCTGAGGTCGTTTACATTAATGCCCACCTCATGGCACCCCTCAATCTGAAACCTGGGCTGATAGGCAAAGTAGAGCGTTTACATCAGGGCAGGTGGGCCTACCCGTCTGCCAGTCGGTAGGTACTGCCTAACTGCCTTGTTCAAAAATTTTACAGCCGTATTGCAGCCTACACTGAAAGCATTTCCTAATGTAAAGGACATCAGGTTTGTATAGTTAGGTAAAATACAATTTGCTTTAAAAAATTGTGATTTTTCTTTCCCTCCATGCAAGTTGATAAAGAAGAGTTACCGATTTTATGGCACCGAGGAAGCTCCTTCCCTGGGAGTATCTGCCTCCTCCCAGGGCGACTTCTCAGGACTCATTGGCTCTGCTAGGTGCTTGGCTTTTTCACTGGCTAAAGTCATGCTCTCGTCCTCAGAAATGGATCACCTTACTAGGAGTTTATTCAAGGTTTCATAAGTATATAGCTTCTTAGATTGGACAATTGGGGCATTAGCAAGGAAGATTGAAGATGGCCCGGCGATTGCAGAAGACGTTGCAGCAGACTTTTTGGGGGTCTTGTCATGCATGGTCAAGGCTATCGGATGGATCGACAGAGTTATCATCTCTCTTCTTGTTCTGTGTTCTGAAGATGAGGGAGTTGTTCCTTCACTACCAAAGGCATGACTACGACACAGAAGTCTGCATTACTTTTTAGATTTAGAACAACAGATTTTGTCGTCGCTGCAGAAAAAGTCGACCAACGATCTTATGGCACATTTGCTGAAACATCCCAAGGAACTTCAACCTTACCTCAACAGGTCTTTTTCTCCTCTCCATTCCCACGCTTTTCGCAAGGCAATACAGTGAAGCCAGCAAAGACCCCATTCTAACCTGCAACCTCCAACCAGGTCTATCAAAAAGACTACCTACAAGACTGCAAGCGAAAAGTGAGGAGTGCATCCTTCGTTCACCTGTAGGAGCCAGGTTGGGCCTTTTTTGCAGGGAATGGAGTCTGAGAGGAGTGGAACCTTGGGTAATCAAGGTGTTGCAATAAGGTTTATGTCATTCCCTTCAAAGAAGGGAGAGGACGCATAGGAACCCGACTTCCTTTTGATTACTTTTGCCTTGAATAAGGTATTGTGCTTGTTGGGAAGCCTAGAGGCATATTTGTGGCTAGAGTGCCCACCAGTTCTTTTATAGTGGTTGGGTTGTGACTGTCTTTTATGGTTATGGTGTAGTGCAGTGTTGTTTTTTTTATTCTTGTCTTTGCCTAAGGCAAGGGCACCTTTTGTAGCTTTGCGGGCCATGGATACACTTCCTTGCTCCAAAGCCCCCACTCATGTAGAGGCGACTCTGGGTGAGGCAGCCACGTCCTTTATGGGTCAAGTGGAGCACCAACCAGAGGCAGAAATTATCTGCAGTGTTCACTTGCCAGGTAAGGAAACAACAAGCAAATAATTTTATGCTGGCAAACTTTTCAGTTTCATTACACTATACACGATGTATTGAGATAGGATTTGTCCATGATTCCCACCTTCTTTAAATGTGGAATCAGCTATATAATTACTGGGTAAGTTCCATATACAAAAATGATATTTGATCAGAGCCCACCCCCTCCCCTCGCATGGACATTAGAGCACAAAACAAATTGAAGGTCGCTGCCAGGTTGTTACCTACACAAGTCCCCCGGTAGTGGGTGGGGCATTCCAGCTATACCATAACCAAAACTAATGCTACCATAGATTTTCAATTGTTAGGTTGCCGTAGGTAGGAAGCTCTTGGTATATAATTTCTGGGTAAAGTATATACAAAACCTTATTTTATTATAAAAATATCATTTTTATAAAAATTATTAAATTTATAACACATTTTATATTACAGTAGTAACCAAAATAAAAAAGTTCAGAATTCCTTACCTATACTAGGAGTGGGAGGTGGTGCTGGAGACTCCCACTAGCCTACACTGCACACTTTTCTTCATCTGCTTCTCCTTCAATGTCTCCTTGTAAAACGTTACCAAATCCATGATCCCTCTGTGAACCCTCTCATATCTTGCAATGTTAGGGCCCTCAGCCTCAAAACATGCCAAAGCTCTCTCCAGATATGTAAAACCTTCTGACAAGCCTTTGACAGTTAATGCTCTGGGCTTTGGGTTTGGTACCTCTAACTCGCCCTTTGATCATGTGCTTCTCCAGCTCAGTGAGGTACTTTGATGACATTTCCTCTCCATGGGAGGCCAGTAACTCAGTGACATCCTCAACTTCCAAGTCCCAATTTTAGCCCAACGATTTTCCTTGTCACAGTCTCGACATCTTCAAAGCTGTGCACAAACTGTGGACACAGTTTCTCCCAGGCCCTATTCAAAGTTGTCATCTTCGCTTCTTCCTGAGCACTTGCAATATTCTGAGCACTTACAATATTCTTCACTGCATCTGTGATGTTGTAGCCCTTCCAAAATTGCTTCAAAGTCAACTCCTTGTTACCTTCTACAGCCATCAAATGGAGCGTATTTATCCTCCTTGGGTAGTGTGTGCCTTAAAGTTAGCAATGACTCCCTGGTCCATCAGCTGTATGAATGATGTTGTATTTGGTGGAAGATGCACCACCTTCATGTTAGGGTGCATATTACTCAAATTTGCAGGGGGACCAGGGGCATTGTCTAAAACCAGCAGGACCTTAAAAGGCAGACCCTTTGAGGCACAATACCATTCCACTGCTGGCACAAAATGATCGTTGAACCAGTCTTCAAAGACCATCAAGGTAACCCAAGCTGTCTTGTTAGACTTCAAAGTGATGGGGCATTGACTCTTGAAAATGCCCTTGAAAGTCCTAGGATTTTCTGCCAAATAAACTAGCAAGGACTTAAGCTTCAAGTTGCCACCAGCATTGGCCCCAAGAGTAAAGTCAGTCTCTCCTTACCAACTTTCTGGCCTGGCACTGACTTCTCTTCCTTGGAAAGGTACGTATGGTTGGGCATCCTCTTCCAAAATAACCCATTCTCATCTACATTAAACATCTGGTCAGCAGTGTAACCACCTTCCCTAATTATTTCAGCCAAACCACTAGGAAAACTTTTTACTGCTTTGCTATCAGCACTAGCAGCCTCTCCTTGCAGCTTCACGTTGTGAACATTCACAAGAGCCTTAAAATGGTTAAACCAACCTCTACTGGTGGAAAATTCTTCACTAGCACTGCCTTCCCCATTCTTTTTCACTGCTGCCGTATACAGCTCCTTAGCCTCTTCTGGAATCACTCTTAAGCTCACTGGAAAACGTTGCTGATTCTGGTCTTCCAGCCAGATCACCAGTAGCCTCTCCATCACCACAAGTTCTGACTATGTTACTTCACATTAATCACTGTTGCCTTCATTGATGCAGCATCTTTAACATGCACAAGAATACGCTCCTTGTCCTTTACTGTGATCACAACTGTCATCTTGCTAAGACCCAAAGGACGACCTATCTCTCATTATTTTCTCCCACCGAACGTTTAATTACATCGTACTTTTCCTTCATGGAGATGGGCTTCCTCATCTTGGATGCACTAGCATTAGACGAAGTATTCTGCCGTTTTGGTCATTGTCCGGTCAACTATTAATGCACTTAAATAGTGTAATTAGTACACCTGCGCTCAAAAACCAGTTCTGCACATAATATGATGTAAAAAAACATCGAAAAAATTTTGTAACCCCGGAATGTGTGTTGTACTGTAACCAGAAGGTGGTTTTTAATTAATACTGTAAGCAAGAAATGGATTTTCTTCATAATATTCTTATTGGAAAAATGTTGTAAACTTGGAACGACGTAAACTTGGATGAAGCATCGTAAACCGTCCTGATTTTTTTTTAATGTATCTGAAAAACCGTTGTAAACTCAGATCGTCGTAAACCAGGGACTGCCTGTACCTGAGTATTTGAATGCCTCAAGAGTGGAGGAGACCTGATACTGCCATACCTTCCCATCCCAACAAAACCTGAGAAGATGACGAGACTGAGGGTGAATGGGGACCTGAAGAGGTGCATCCTTGAGATCGATGGAGAACATTCAATTGTTCTGACGGATTGCAAGAAGAACTGATCTTGGTGTCTACATCTTGAATGGAGTCCTGAGCACATGCTTGTTAAGATGAGAGATCTATAATAGGTCTCCAACCTCCCGTTGCCTTCCTGACAATGAACATCAGACTGTAGTACCCCTTCGATGGAAGTGGAGACGGTTCCACTGTTCTCATTATCAAGGAATTTATCTTGGCCTCTAGAGCTCTTCCTTTGGTTGGTGGAAGAATAGCTGTCAAATCGGATAGGGGTATTCGACAGTGGTGGAATAGACTCCAAGGGAACCATATACCCTTCCTTGAGGGCTTGGATGACCCATGGTTTCACTCTTAAGGATTACCAAACTCCAATACTGCCATAACTGCCCCCTATTGCTACCTGCTGAGGAGATGGCCCCTATACCCCAAACTTTTCCCCCTACCAAGTGAAGCAGACTGTTGCCCACCAGAAGAGAGAGAAGAATTACTTCTACAAACACCTAAACCCTGAGAACTCCCTCCCCTAAATTTCTTACAAGGGCCCGCAGACTGGTCCTGCAAAACCCCCTTCATCTTCTCCAAAGCTTGGTGACTTTTGAGAACCGGAAGGCTGGAGAATGACAATGGTAGGCTTATTCTTACTCAGCTTAATGACATGTGGAGACACTGCCTGATCATGCCTCCTCTTGACCTTAAGGATAGAATCATCTAGGGCTTTTTCAAAATTGCCTCATCAAATGACCCCCTCCCAAGAAGGATGATGCTCTTATTTCTTCTTGTTTAGGTCTGAAAAAGCGGGAGGAGCATGTCCTAATTAAACGCTCCTAAATAAACGCCCCTTACACCTAGCCACAAGAAAGATCTTAAGGTTGAACATCTCTGACATAAGTTGTTTCAGGGAGGTATTAAAACTATTCACCAATTGATGGTATAATGACAGGTTGTCATCAGTAAGACCAGGAATCGAGACAAGAGCATTGTTTTTGCTGACCAGAACCAAACTAAAGAATTAACATTCTCGGTCATGGTACCAAAGGCCCCATCCAACTTTGAGCAATCATCCACTGAAATCCCAACCTGAACCTTCAAAGACTTTCCGGAGGTGGATAACACATTACCCCTATTCTCGTTCAAGGTCTGAGCTGAACATCAGGAACATGAAACTCTAAAATATTTTTTCCTGGATGTCAAAACAAATGGGAATAGCTGGCTTACCCTCTAAAACCTTGGCACTTGCCTTATCATTAGCAATATTTCAACAATTTCTTGAAGGTTTCACTGCAGAAGGGAAGATGATGCTTCCTCTGACATTCCCCTGACAAACCTGGATGCTTGACCTTAAGATCACCGTTTAGCCTGAACCAAAAGACTTATAGCCTCAGGGAAAAGTCCCAAGACAAACTCCTGCATGCACCTATACATTCCCACTGAGGCTACCTCGCCACCCCCAGAATTGCAAGTCTAACTGGAAAAATTTTCAGCTGTCTCTGCAATATTCGGTAAGGCTGGAACACAGTTCTGATCTTCCCCTTCCCCATCAGAAACAATGATCTCATGAGATTCCTCCATCCCGACTGACAAAGAAGGAGCAACCGAGGGCTGTAAGGATGACTCAGTCTGCTGCGATCCAAATTGAGACTTCGCTCCACTAGCCAGAGCACACAGGCCTACTATGGAAGAATACTTCACCTTGCCAAGAACATCCTTCCTCTTCCTACCAATAGCAACACTATTCTTCACATTAAGCAAAAACCTAATGTGGGAATGTGATGCACTCTCTTTAATCTCCCCAAAACTAGTCTAAATATTAAGGGCATTACCCACACTAGGAATCAAACTGTACCCTGACTCAGAATGAACAGTAGAGGTCTAGGTGAATAATTCCAGCCATCAAGCATGTGGCAATGTGAGCCAGACCCTAACTTAACCCTCCAGAATCCAAAATACTGCATGGGCGATAATTCTGCTACAGGTTAAAGAGCTTGCCCATCCCATAACATACACAATCACATGGCCTGAAGTAGTCTCAGTAACATAACCTGCCAACCTAGGCCTACCCGGATCTTCCCAATCACCTTCAAGATCCACATCACTATCCTCATCTAGCTGAATATCAGGGGAAAGGGACACTAGTAATCAAGTGATAATGCTCCCACTATCTGTGGGGAATGGTGTGGTACTGAATGCACTGGCTGTGTTGCGACAGGATCGCCCACTGGCGAACCCATAACAGGACCGGGGGGGCTGGAATAAACATGATTAGCCAAATTCTTAACATCAGCTAAATCCTTGACCTGACTCTATTTGATCTCTATAGTTACAAAGGATAGACCTCAAACCATAGAAAGATACATTCGATCTCGTTGTTGGGCCTATTTCAGAGTCAGACTATGTAAAAGGTTTCAGCAAATCATCTACCTTCTCGCACTGATCTGGCAAAACTGCAAGATCTGGTAACTGAAAAAAACTTGCACATCCTTGGGCAAGAATAAAGGAGTGCCTACACTACTATCCAGCACATCTGAAGCCACGAGCTTACCTCTGATCTTGCGCTTCCTATTACTCCTAATAAGATCAGTCCGTACACTGATCACAACTAATCTCAAAGCAGTCATACCCCCTGCAATTAGAACAGACAGTATGACCGTCTAAAACAAGTCTAACACTTAGCCATTTGCAGCAAGAAGTGCAGCATCTTGTGTTCGTTGAAGCTGATGGAGCTGCGCTGCTAAGACTGGATAAATCCTCCATAATAATGTGAACACATGTACTGATAACTAAGAGTAAGATTGCCAGCCAATACAACAAAGAGCTAACAAGTGTCCGTGTGCACTGGACAGCGACAAAGAAAGTAATGGCTGGGTGTTGGAGGGAGGTCCGTTGCTCCCCAAGCACTGGGGGTAATCAGGTTGTTTTTACTTTAAATAACCAGGAACAAGCGACCACGGTCTGATTTCATAGAGACCAGCTGACTTGTGGCCTATTGTTTTGGGGCGTAAGTTCGCATTCATATGTATTTAAAGAGTATAAATGTAGCTGCATTTATGTATATGCATATATATACGGTATTCTAATGTTTGTACTGAATGTTTAGGATTCAATGTTGGTAGGTTTGTCGACCAGTTAATTGGCATAAAAGGTATATACAAATATTAGTTCTGCAGGTTAGTATGAGAACAAATACATTTACCAAACTCCCAACTCATGAAGGAAAGATGCTGTTTATTTGTTCGTCAAAATTAGAGTAAATTGGGAATTTTTGGTAGGGCAGAATCTGGTTGTATTGTCGACCAAATTTGGCCCGAATAAATTTTGTTGATTCCAAACAGATCCAAGGATGCTGTTTTATTTCCTTTGAGATAAATTGTGTCCAGATGGTCATTGCATTGTGATATTTGTTTTCCCTGTGGATGCTTATATTAGAATTGTTATGAACAGTGCTGTTCAGAAATTTGTCTTTCTCAGATTGTTTATTTTATTTCAGATTATTCCAAACAGAGGAAAATTTCATCAGATCCTAACTAGGATTGAGTATTGTACTTTGAACATCCTGTGAAAATGGAAGGTGGAGAATCGTCACCATTGCTGTTAATCAAAGAGGAGAAGTTGGAAGAGGATCTTAATCAAAAGCCAGGGGAAGGCTCTTCATTTGCAGACACCTTCTTAGAAGTCAAGGCAGAACCAGAATATTTTGACAATGGTGAATTCGATGTGAACTGTTCATCCCAAACTATTAAGGATGAAGAGGACAGCTCTCCAAGCTGTGATGATGAAAGGGAAAAGAAGATTATCTGTATTGCAGAAGAAAATAGACATTTGGGTAGAAGCAACACAGCAGGGAGGCGAATAACTTGTGCTGAATGCCAAAGGACATTTTCACATTTGTACCAATTGAAATCCCACATGAGAACTCATACAGGAGAGAAACCATATACTTGCTCTATATGTCAAAGAAGTTTTTCTTTTCAAAGTAATCACACAAAACACATGAGAACTCATACAGGAGAGAAGCCATATACCTGCTCTATATGTCAAAGAAGTTTTTCTCAACCACATCATTTCAACACTCACATGAGAACCCATACGGGGGAGAAACCATTCACTTGCTCTGTATGTCAAAGAAGTTTTTATGAATCTGGTACTCTCACAAAACACATGAGAACTCATACAGGAGAAAAACCTTTTAGTTGCTCTATATGTCAAAAAAGTTTTTCTCGTCAAAGTCATCTCAAAAGACACACGAGAACTCATACAGGAGAGAAACCATTCACTTGTTCTGTATGTCAAAGAAGTTTTTCCCAGTCAGGTGATCTCACAAAACACATGAGAACTCATACAGGAGAGAAACCTTTTAGTTGCTCTATATGTCAAAAAAGTTTTTCTCAATCAGGTGATCTCAGAAGACACGAGAAATCCCACTAGACAGAAACTGTGTACTACTTGATCTCTGTCCAAGTAGTTTTTATTATATGATTTTATATAACTTGACTCCTGCATCTGTCTGTCTGTCCTCAAATCTTGCAACTCAATTTTCGACCTGTTCCCTTCGTCCGATGGACGTGAAAATTTTGCCTGATTACTCAATCCCAGTGACAATACAACCTTACATAATCAGTAAGTCAGCAGTGACCCTACAGTGACCACTCCAGTATCTTAGGATTTGTATGAATCTCTTCGGATTTTTTTTTACAAATTCTTTGACTTGGTAGAATCTGTCTTCTATATAATAACCCTTTCCCCTTCACTCTTCCATCCCCCCCCTCCCCCTCTAGAGCTCACGATAAGTGTTAGCTTAGCTGTGTCCTCCCCCTCCCCTTTTCCCTTCAGTCCCCCTCAACTTCCCCTTTCCTCCCACTTCGCCACATCTTTCCCCTCCCTTTCTCTTGCCTACTCCTTCCTCCTCCACCCCTTCCCTCTCCTATTTTCTTTCTATCCCCTTCCCACTTTTCCCCTCCCCCCCTTCCATCACATTTCCCCTTCCCTTCACCTTCCTATCATTACCTGCAATCATAAATCGGTTTCTCTCAAAAATAAAAAGTATAAAAAATAAAATTATTTACAAATTGTTAATCAGGCTTTAATTAAAATGCACTCAAAAGTAAAAAAATTATTTTTTGAAATATCAGGATTTTCTCACTAATAATCGTCTATAAAAATAAAGGCGTGAGCCCAAACGTGGAAGGAAATGCTACAAAAAATACAAAGAATCTATTTCTTGTAGCATTTTAATAAAACCCTGTTTTAATTGTTATTATTTTTTTTTTGTAATTCTGAAATTGTCAAAGGAAGCATTGGAAATCATTGTAGAGAGAGTGAGGAAGTTTTCCAGTCCTAATGTAAAAAATGCCAGACAATTTCAAGTGCTTAGAGATGAATCATGAAAATTCATAATATTTAGAGGGCAATTAAATGTACCGAACGCCATAAAGGCCTTCAGTGTTCCCCTGCTCTCAAAATCCTTATGAGGACCTATATTGGAGAGAAGCCATTCATGTCTCCAGCATGGCAAAGGAGATGTTTTGAATCAAGGAGTTTCAAAAGATGAGTGAAAACTCACACTAGAAAGAAGTCATATTCTGCAAATCCACTTGGTTCCCAAGAAGTCTTTTTCATCAGGTCCATCTTAGAATGAATGTGTTAACTGAGGAGAAGAAAGACGTCATTCTTCCACAAAATGTTAAAACAAGTTTTTCTCTTGTAGAGTCATAACATATGTGAGCACTCATGGAGGATAGGTATTGTTGTTTTACAGTGTGTTGTATTTGTGTCTTGTAATCTGCAAATCACAGTCATTGGTTCTGAATGCCCAACTAGTGTTTTTCAGGTGTCCAAATGCACAAGCGAAGTCACTCATCAGAGACGATGTTCAGTTGCAATGACAGATTTGTTAATGTTTTTGCTCCCCAAAGAAAGTTGCACTTGATGTGGAGATAATTATTGTGAACCTGTCTGTAAAATCTATGAAAAAAAAAGAAACAGCAACCTAAGGGACTATAAAAAGAAAAACCATATTTATATTTTTAGGATCCAATTCTTTGCCACCATCATTGCTGTTGATCAAAGAAGAGAAGGAGAATCTGAAGGAGGGTCTTACAGAAAACGCAGGCGAAGGCTTTTTCATTTGCAGATTCTTTCTTAGCAATTAGGGCAGAGCCAAAGTATTTTGGCCAGAGTCAATTTCATGTGAAATGGTTGTATAACCTTTATGCAAAGGTAAAATAAATTACTTTAATTTTTTTTCCTACAGTTGTTCTCATTGAACACCGTACAGTGCTAGGTTGAGATATTTTCCTGTGTCTTCTTCACTTTTCTTGTTTCTGTGTACTTTTGTATGATTTTCAAATGAAGAATTAGTTTTGTCCCTGGCAGACATGAAATTTTCTTCCTCTTGTTACTCAGCATTGTGCATATGTAGCTGTCAGCTTGAATATTTCCATGAAATGTCGTTTTTAGTGGAAGTAAAAAGATTGATTTCTTCAATGAACATCAATGGAAATTAGGTGCAGTTTTATTTTATTAATTTTGTCATGTTCTTAGTTTTTAATCTTCAACAATGAATGTGATACAGAATAAGTAAATCCTGATGTTTCAATTGAGCTCACTGGACTGACTGTTTCTGTTTGAACTTTAAAAAAATATTGATGAATAGTAAAAATAGTTTTATACACAGATAAAATCTTTCACTTGACCCTATTAAAACTTTAGTAATATCTGAATATTGAACGCCGCCTAAAGTTAATTAATACACCATGAAAATTCGACATGTTGGTGAGCACAGCAGCTCAGATTGGAGCTTCCTTGCAAAATAAGTGTTGACTGCTGTGAGTGAAGGAGCTGGCTACTCGGCCCACTGATTCTTGTAGGCAAAGGTTCCTAGCGTACTCGGAACACGAATCTCCTTGGTGGGAGGAGATCTACAGGTTCCAGTTAGTTACCACATAATTAAACATGGTTGGTAGCAATACTAAATTTTTCAAATTTTTCAAATTTCATAAACCCCGGAGGATGTAGTATGTTGATCACATTGTCAACACCTATTTATTTTATCCTTAAATCAACACAATGGCTACTTTCCCTTCAGGAGTTAGCTAATTTGGAGGCAAAACTCTACCCATGTGAATAGCTTAAGAGAATTCAGGTTACACATGAAGTTTAAAATAGGCCATTGCAGTTAGGTTAAGGGAATCATTTTTGCAATGTCAATACGCTGATAAGTTCAGATATGTGTAGTTTGAACATGGATTACAAAAGCTTAGTTTATCAGAGCTAGTTTGAATAATAAGAAAACAGGAGCAACTCTGGATAAAACAAATGGAGACATATTGGGGTAATTCATTATCAACTGTCTATCTTTTATTCGTGAATGGGAGAAACCGTCGTGATGAGGTCAAGTTGTATTATGCTATAGATTACATGTAGTGGTTAGAGATATATATATATTATATATAATATATATATATCTATATATATATATATATATATATATATATATATATGAATAACTTGATCACGAAGTATATAAAACGTGATGCTATGTATAAATAAAGGTTTTTTTGCCACGAAGGAAAAAATGAAAAAGCGAGATAGACAAGTACTTTCGGTCCTATTCGGACCCTTTACTGAGTCCGAATAGGACCGAAAGTACTTGGCTATCTCACTTTTTCACTTTTTCCTTCGTGGCAAAAAAACTTTATATATATATATATATATTATATATATATAGATATATATATATATATCATATCTATATATATATATATAATGTATGTTATATATTATATATATTATATATATATATAATCTGTGTATCATAATAACATGCATAAATAACACATGACAAAAGGCATTAAATGTAACTAATAAACTTACCTTATCTCTAAATAAAATCCAGTTTCTCAGTTGGCTAGAAGTGTTCCACCCATACAAGGCACTGGTTATTAATAGATTACCTTCACCACTATCTACATATATATAAAACATAGGCCACATTTCCAAGCAATTTCTAAAAGAATATTATTTTGGCTTCTGCTCTCTTCCAAAGAACGAGAAAGGTGTTACAAATATCTACTACTACTACTTTTTGCAAAAGGGAATATTAAACAAGATAATGAGTTGTTGCAAAAACCAAGAACTTATGACTAGTATATCTAGTCGAAGGAAAAATGAAGTGAGAAAGTCGGCTATTGCATAGACTCAGTGGCCACTGCTACAACTTCTGGCCGAAAATAGAAATTAAACAAGGTATACTACAGCTGTTACAATGATGAAACGCCTACTACCACAGCTTCAAGCCAAATAATAATAATAGAATTATAAGAATGAGAATAATTAAAATAGAAATGAAAATGAAAAAAATAACAAATATGAATAATAAAAAAATAATACAAATAAACATGAAAATATAAAAATAAGAATATAACTAAAATGAATAAAATAATAACAGTAAAAATTCAATATAATAATAATAATTAATTAATAATAATCATAATAATAATAATAATAATAAAAATAATAATAATAATATGAAAAATAACAAAAATAAAAACAATGAAATCCTAACAGAAAAAGTGGAAATAAAATAAAAATAATGATAATGTTATATGGGCCAGAAACCTGGAGGAGGGACTGTTTGAGGGAACTGGATGAGGAAGGTGAGACGGATTGCTGGAACGTCACTACTGGAAAGGAGGGAGAGTCAAGATATCAGAAAAATGTGTTGTATTATATGTAAGGTAAAGGAGAGAAGGCTACTAGGGAAGCTCCTCTGAGATACTATGGCCCTGTAGTCATGAGAAGAGAGGTGGTTGAACCAATCAAGAGAGCCAAGAACATGCCAGTGATAGACGGATGTGGTTGGGATTGATATCCAGGGTGAGGTGGGACGGGGGTGGGGGAGGGCGAATAAGATGAAAGGAATCGAAAAAGAAATGGAGAGCTTTGTGTATACAGACACTTTACTGCCTCTGGAGCTGAATCAGTCAGTTCTTGTTTGGACTAACAGAAGCAAAATAACTTTTGAACACTGACGACGCTTTTCATACATTTTTAAATCGGCATCTGCAGCTACTTCTTGATTATTCTGTTGAGGACAGTAACAGAGGAGACTTAAGCTGTGGGTAGACTGTTAATCTCCTTCTTGCATGAGGGAAATATTGAACTATAAAAAGTCTAAAAAAAAAGTGAGGAATGACGAAATTTAAAAGGGTTTTGATAATGACAGTCCACAAAAGTTTTCCTTATACCAGAAGATATTTAGTTTTTTTTTTAATAGAAGATTTTACTTAGAGTTGAAAGAATTAAGATGTAAAAGCTAGAAGAATACTCAAATGGGAATTTAATCTGCTGTCCTTTTCATACCCTAAGATTTTGATTGTATTGTTAGTCCCTCAGACCATGCTTGAGATTTGTCAGATTCAAAGAAAGATCTGCTGGGTTACCTATTTCCATTTTCCTTATACAATATATTTCCCAATGATTAATGTCGGCAAAGGACGGATCAACCTTTTAGCGACAAACCTTCCACAACGTCAGCTTATAGCAGGGAGAATAAGAAGTGCAGCGAGGCGATTGGAGTTTTGTATTTGTGTATTTTTTCTATGCAAATTTAGGCCTAGTAATAATCAGGCTTATCAGAGGGGAAGGGAGGAATTTACACTTTTGAAAAATTGTTACATTGTATTCATTAGTTGAGAAAATATCCAATGTTTATATTGTTTAATAACAGAGGAGTCGTGTGAGGCGAAGTCTCTTGATTTAACAACAACCATGTAACGATATCAATTATGATATCTACCAAAGTGAAGATATGACAAAATGTCAGAATCAAAGAAAATAATTCTATTGGCATTAAGGAACTGATAAAAATGCGTTCAAAAACTAGTTCTGATTCGGCGTCACCGAGTTTGCAAGCGGGCAGCACGCCCCAGAAATTCATTCTTTTCCAGAGCGCAAAAACCAACAGGTAGGTGGGAGTAGTTTTCCTCTGGGTTTCGTTGTGTAACTGTTTAACATGTGCTAACTTTGTCCACGAGTATCTGTGTTAATCGTGGGTTCATTTATTTGATTCAAGTGCCATTACATTAATTATTGTCTTGGAATTAGTATTGGATGGTGTTTTGTTTTAAAATTTGGAATGATTTAGCTTAAAACCCTGTTTTGAGAAACTTGTGAAAATTTCTTTGTGCAACGAGCATGTGGCACTTAACGATATTGATTTAGAGTACAGTTGTGCGAATTTAGTTCATTATCATCGTGATTTGCTGCTTCTTGATGGGAATTCTGCTTGTTAACATGTTACATAGTTTATTTTTCTAATAAAACCACAAAGATCATCATTTATTTCCAACCCCAAACCTGCATTGTAGAGGTTTAGCCCTTAGGGCTTTACTATGACTCACAACATCAGAGCCCAGAAACGTTAAAATGTCGCAAAATTAGCGACATTTGGTCCTTCGAACCGGATGGTAAGAACTCTGTTGCACAGGAGGCATTGGAAGAGCGATTGTCTTCAGGGTAGCACTTCTCTAGTTAACACCGTGTTTCTCAACCATTTGAGGAGGTTCATCAGAGGAGAGCATACTCGCCAATCGGGAAAGGCAACCTAAGTTGTTCAGTTGTAAAATTCAGATCCCTCTTTTCTTCATAACGTAATTCTAGTCTGTTGAAATTGATTGCTTGTCATTAATGTAAATCTGTAATCATGGCTTCAGCCAATATTGTATGATTGATGTGACTATGGGTCTCCTGACCGACCTGCTAGATGAAGCTCAATGTTATTAAAATGCAGACCGCGACAACATACCAAAATTTGGCAGATAGAATTAGTTCTGACGAGAAGCAGCTCTGTTCGTTGTATTTATCGAACACAGTTAAGCTGGAAACCGATGTAGAGGTTAGGCTAAGATAGCTGCTCAGTGAGGCTACTAGAGCCATTTCTATGCTATTGAATAGAATCAACACGTTCAACGTGCACAATAGACAGGTTCATTTGCCTCAGTAGAAACCACTATCTCTTCCTGTGTTCGAAGGGAAGGTGAGTGAGTATACATCATTTAAGGAACTGTTTGAAGTTCATGTAAACAGAAGACCTGACAGACGAAATCATCAAGTTTACGTACTTTATAGGTACTTTGGGAAATGATCTGCTCAGAGTTGTTGACTACTGTGGGTCTGCTGTTTATTGTTTACTTCAGCATTTACATTCTTTATTGGACGTGAAGTGACATGACCATGACTACAGTTATTGCTAACATTACTGTGGGTAGACGCAAAGTGTGAGGATTTTGGTTGGTGATGATTTTCATAAATCAAACTGTGGTGCCTATCAATGCACAACTTACGATTTACTTTGCTGTGACACTGTTCGTTACAGTGCCCTACAGTGAAACAATTAAAATATCTGCAGGACCTAATCAACTGATAACGTTTAGCTGCACTGTCTAGCGATTTGTCGCACTTGTGTGCTGAATGAATGTGCCATTACAGAAAGGACTACATTTTCTCCACAGTCTTGGTTTTGTACTCACTTTACTCTCAACTACTTGGGGGTCGCTTTTTTGCAACACATCATCTTCTAGCATACAAACCAGGAATTCTATTGCTTCAAAGAACTCATCTAAATTGAAATAAACATTCATGCAAGTGTTCAACGACCTTTCTGTACACCTTTCCTTCCTATAACTTCTGGTTAATCAAACTCATGATCATACCTTGGCCTATGTCGGCCTTGCTCAACCTCTTAATTTGTTCAATAAGAAAAGTTAGTTCAAATCTGAATCTTTTTAATTCTACATGATTCATAGAAGGTATAAAAATATTGGCAAGCCGCAGGTGCAGAATCACCAACGTCTGGTGTTGATTTCCATATTTATCGAGCAAGTCTAAGGCTACCCTACAGTTAGCTGCTGTTACACACACAGCCTTGACTACTCTGAGTGGATCCTTTCCTAGAGCACCCAACGAGTACATAAATTTGGTCACTTCGTCCAAGTCAGATTGTCTATTTACATGAACATCAAACAGTCCCTTCAAGGATGCATACTCACCTCCCCTTCGAACACAGGAAGGAAGAGGTAGTGGTTTCAACTTAGGCAAATGTATCTGTCTGTTGTGCACGTTATAGCCTAACCTCTACTTCAGGTTCCATCTTAAATGTGTTCGACAGATACAATGAATGAGGCTGCTTCTCATATGAATTAATTCTATCTAGCAAATTTTGCTATGCTGCTGTGGTTCGCATTTCCATAAGCTCTCGATGGGCTTCACTTAACAGGTCAGTCAGGAGATCCATCGTCGCATCAATCATAACAATGTTGGCTGCAGCCATGATTACTGATTTACGTTAAGATAAGGGATCAATTACAAAGTAGTAGCATTATGTTACAAAGAAAGGGGGGGGGGGGGGGGGGGGTCTGAATTCTATGATTGAACAACTTTAGGTCACCTTTCTGGATTGGCGAGTACATTCTCCTCTGTTGGGCCTAATCAAACGGCCCTGAAGACCATCGCTTTTCTAATGCCTTAAATGAAGCAGAGTTCTTACTATCCAGTTCGGAGGACCAAATATCACGATTTCTATGACTTTTTAACGTTCTAGGCTCTGATGTTGAGAGCCGATAACAAGGCCTTAAGGGCTAAACCTCTGCCACATTGTTTAGTGGTGGGAATACACGATGATCTGCTGGTTTTTATTACAAAAATAAACTATGAAATATTTTAACAGGGCGAATTCACATCAAGAAACAACAAATAATGTTTACAATCAACTAAATTCGCTTCACTTTGCAAATCCACATCATTGGTCCCACGTGCTCATTGCACAAAGAAATTTTACAAGTGCTGCTAAACAGGGATTTCAAGCTGAATCATGTTAAACTTTAAACAAAACACCACCCAATACCAATACCAAGACCATAAACATTGGATTGACACTTTAATCAAGTAAATGAAACCAAGATTAACACAGATGACCATGGATAAAGTTAAGACATTTTACACAGTTATACAATGAAATCCGGCTAATCAGAGAAGATTTACCCTTTACCTGTTGCAACTTTGGTACCCTAGGAAAGAATGACTCAGGGGATTGCGAGCCTGCTTGTCAACTTGGTGATGCCAAATTCGGAACTAGTTTATTACGTATTTTCTTTAATTGCTTTAGTTCAAGAGAAAAATTAAGTTCAACTCTTACATTTTATATTATAATCCCTGTGGCAGTTTCTAGACCTGACATAATTGCCTCACATGACTCCCTTGTTTGTAAATCATATACATTGGATATTTTCTTTACTATTTAATTTAAACGAAGAATGGTTCAATAGTACAAATTCCCTTCTATCCCTCTGGTTAGTCTGGTCATCACTAGTTTCATATTAGCATAGAAATAATTCAGTAACGAAGTTCCTATAGCCCATCTACTTTTCTTCTCCTCCTACTTTACCCTGACGTCGTGGAAGGTTCACCGCCAGAAAGTGGATCTGTCTTTTTCACGACAATTTGGGTGAAACTAGCAGTTTCCTTCTTGGGATATTAAAATTCCACCCTCATCACTTGTCCCCACAGCAAACAAACTTCATCCTGTATAATAGACTGGTCAGACTTGTGTGGTTTCCAGAACTGATACCTTTCCTTTCCAGGGTGACGTGGGTCCCCTCTGCTCATACTTCTACAAGAACACACTGACCCAGCCAGTCCTCAGGGCAGACGTCACTGCAGAAGCCTTCCTCATCCCAGCAGCAGCAGTAAAATACAGGGTATAAAATACAGAGCTTATGCAATACAGGAATAACCATTATACAATTGCTGCAGTCTGGAGAACTTTTGCCTGTAAACAATTAACCTAAAGAGACCAAAATAAACCCCAGATACAAAGAAACTTCTGAATTCTGAAATGAATAACAAAAACACTAAACATAAGAGACAGAGGGAAAATTAAAATTGTTGTCAACCAACTGAGCAAATGTTCAACTTCACACAAACAACTGCTTCCTATTTTGGGAAATCCACATTGAGGCTGCATTCAGTGACTACTCTCCACAACACACCACACCACAAATGTTGACCATATTTGAGAGCATCAAGCCTCCAGTCAAATGCAGACTGTGGAACCCCATAGTCTTCAACTCAACTTTTGTTCATAAGCAAAATAATTGAGTTTCTTCAGTGCAAAAGCACAGATGTAAAAAAGCCAGATTAAGGGAACATTGACACTGTGAATTATCTACCAATTTCAAGGATCAGATTTAATATCACAGCTAATATCTGGTCGTCCTCAGCAGAGGAAGATATCTTAAAGTAAAACAAACAGCATTAAGAATACATTTGCAAAATAAGAAAAGTTCTGCATTGTATAAAGAGGAAACTGAATAAGTAAACAGCAATGTCACTTGGAACAGTACCACTGACACTCCATCGGTGATTATGGTTTGGAAATAAACCAAGTGTCTATGCCCCTGATTCCTGTAAGTTTTCTTATCAACATATCAGGCCTATGTAGAGGGTTCACAACACAATTACTTGAAAAGTGTGACCACTTTACATATGATACTTGACAGAGCCTTGAATGAACTACATATTTACTGAGTCACATTTGATCTCTTGTTTCTCATCAACACAGCTTCCAAAATCATGAGTTGGCCAGATCAGCCAGTCTTCTCACAAGATACCCAATCTTCATCCATCTACACACCCTGTATGCCCTACCTGGTAGATACCTGATACTTCCAAAACAGTAGTAGGCCGACAGTTAAAGCCCAACCTGCAATTGGGGATAAAAGACAACTGTCCTAAACATCTTTTAAGCAACTGAAGGACACAGCAACCGAAGAATACCAAGAAACAGAAGGACGTCTGCAACAAAAGCTTTAGTATTCATATGCATACCACAGCTAGGAACTGTCCCTAATGCTCTGGTGTCTTGTAAATAATGAGCAATGCGAACAAGTATCATTTCACAACACTTCAACTAGGCTATCAACCTAAGGTCCATAAAATACTGTCTCCTCCTTCAAGAGTAAATATTCTGCTTTTCGTGGAACACAAAGATACTTCCAGCATAACAAAAATCTTGAATAAATCATAAAACCAAGAACACCCCAAAGTAGGTGGCCAGTTCTGTTGTTGGTGTTCCCAAAGAGGAGAAGGAAGACCAAGCCGTAAAGGTCCACAACTCTTCCAGGATCATCGCAGAGAGATCCTTACCTCAGGACCTCATGTCTCCCTCCCCACAAAGATCCCTTCTCACAGGGGGAGGGTTAGCAAGCAACCTTACACAAATGGAAATGGGGATCCTTCACCTCACAGAACTCCTCAACTCCTTCAGTAAAATAAAGCAATAGAACACAACCATTATAATTTCATGGCCAATACATTTAATGTGGCCCATAAGGCAAAAGATGGATTTAGACAAAATTCAAAAGGCCATTCAATGGGTACAATGGCTGCACAGGCCTAGCTGAAGTCCTCTTTCAGAAGTAGGTAACTGAACTCAAAGGATATAAAACAGATATGTAAGACTCTTGGACAACCATTAAACCAACGTATCAACACCCACTAATAAAATACCATGGAGGAAGAAAATCAAGATACACTGTGACAAACTCGACCGGAACATTACATAGTGGTAATGAGAATTGTATTGAAGTTTACAATATTAGGTTGAAATATAAACAAATATAATTATGTGTGCAGTTACTGACATCACGTATGCACTGACTGATAGATTTCTGTCAACATTTTCATGTGTGGCATCTGCTGCATATAATATATAATAAAGCACAAGATCACAGATGACTATATCCCAGGGCACGTCAGTCATTATTACAAACCAACAAAAGGCCCCATAAACATCAGGAAACCGAACAGCAACTTCTGAGAAACTTTCCTAATTACTGCCAGCTGTAAGCCCACACTCAGGCACATACTTACTTTGTCTGTCAGCTCCTAAGGCTTCCTCAAGATTCCCCAGGATTTGGGGAATGAGGGCGCTGGTTCCATGGTCCTTACCCTTTTCACAGACACCACAGAAGTCCATCTGCTTGCAGCGTCCTCTCCTGTCTCTACTATAAAATTAAATTAGTTCCAACACAGATTCTGCTAAGGGCTCCTTCAAGCCACAATATCTCTAAAAAATTATTTTCCCTATCAAGTACCTCAGTCATGGGTAACGCTATCAAAAGCAATCTACTTGAATTCTGTTTGTTTGTAATTTCAATAAAATATATAAACAATTCAAAATCAGTTCTCAGTACTACAGTATTTCCCGAAAACAGCTCACACTAACAAGCAGAGAACTACTCCTTTCACTCCTGCTCTTCACAAACCATCCCTCTCCATACTAAAGATGGCCATCCTGCTACATGTGTGGTTCTCTTGCTACTTTCAGTACAGGATCTGTTTGTGTCAACAATGTACTATTTTAGACTTCAATATTATACAGAGTTTAAAACCAGACTTTGGAATACAGACAAAGCATACAATACTTGATTAAGAATGTAACAAAAGCAAGTAATTCAGATGGAAATACTATTAATATACTATTGTAGGGCATGAATTAATAATAAGCCATGAAAACAGCATTTCCATTGGCAAAAAAACAAGATCACCTTTGGGAATGGCCTTTATAACCAGTCCACTATATCTAACACATGCAGTAAAGGACACACATTATTCAGTACAATTGAATCTCCATTCTAAAAACTGTGGACGATTACATCTTCAAAAGTGGTATGTGGCAAAAGCCGTCAATTTCATAACGAACTGTTTACTTAATTCACTCCAATGGCACCAGAATTGACAGTATAAAGTGCGAGAGATTTCAGGCTGAAATCTGTGGTAATGTCGTTGTTTTTAATTACAGTATTGTATGCCATTCCTGAGGAAGTTCCAAAAATTCTTTTGGAATGTGAATTTATATTCAGGGAGTTTCTATAAAGTATGAATATGAGAAGTAAACATCTGCCTAAAAGGTGAAGAGACGAAGAAGCAATTTAGCGTTGAAAAGAGGTACACAGAAGGGGCAATACACACTACAGAAAAGAGACTTCCCAACTTTCATCCATTTCGAAAGATGCCAGACCTCAACAAAGTAACCCAGGCCTAATTTTGGAATTCTCTCCATCCTCAACAATAATCAGTATATAAAGCAATTGTTTTCATGATCCATGTGCACAAACCTTTTCCTGGGCTGAGCAACTTTAAACCATTCCTTGCTGTGCAACAGATGTGTGCCCGAACCGGAAGTTTCAGGCCAGAAGGAAGGAGGGCTCTAGAGCAAGATGGGGCACTCATTTTTGGAATATTAAAATTCCGATTAATCTTTAAAGCACAGAAATTAGACCTCGCATTTCATTCAAGCAGAATTGCTATTTAGGAAGAGGGCAAACCCTCCAAGTTCCTCAGCATCTCCTGAAACAAGGAGAGGCAATCTCCGCAACTCATAGAACAGAGAACTTTCATCAATCAGCCCAATGAAAAAGTGACTTCTGACTTGGTACCTTTCCCTTCCAAACTAACATGGGTCATCCTCTTCTCACGCCTCTACAAAACTGCGCTGACCCAGTCCTTGGGGAGGGTGATGTCACTGCAGAAGCCTTCCTCATCCCAGCAGGAGAAATAAGATAACAAAAATGCAGACCTTTTATGATACAGGAATAACCATGTTACAACCACTACAGTCTGTGCAACCTTTGCCTATAAGCAATTCACTAAAAAAAAAAAGAAGAAAAAAATTAAATATATAGAATCTTCTGAATTCTGAAATTCACCTCGAAAAAACTAAATAGTTGAGACAACACGAAAAAGAAAACTGTCACCAACCAAATGATCAAAATTTCAACTTCGTACAAACAGTTGCTTCAAATTTTGGGAAATCCACATAAAGTGACTACTCTTCACAACATACCACAAATGTTGACCATATTCAAGAGCATCAAGCCTCCAGTCAAACAAAGACTGTGGAGCTCTGTAGTCTTCAAATCATCTCACCTTTAGTTATGAATAAACAACATGGTTGAGGCCATATGTTGCAAATTAACACAAGTCCAGAAACAACTTCAAATCACAGCACAATCATATTATTACTATCTTTATCAAGTAGTCTAACTGGACCTTTGAGCCAAAAAGTAGGATCACAAGTGGCCACCCTGAGTCTACAAACTCTGTTAACAGCAAAAGACCAGCTTCTGTATTGGAGGTAATGTCTGGTTATCCACTGTCAAGAGGCCACCTTTTCCCAGAAAATAAACTGCATTACAAAGACATTTTTGCAATCAGAAGGGGCCAGTCTTAGAACACTGAGGTACTTAAATACAAAAGATACCTTAACTAAACCACCAAATATGGCTGGCCAAAATAGGTTTGTTCTTTGAAAACGAGTAAGGTTAATTAGACTGTCTATTATGTTATTAGCAATGTTTACAAGTATTGTCTCCATATGGTCATATTAAACACCACTCCCACATTTCAACCTCCTCCTGAAGATAACAGCCATAATCCTACTATGGGCTTCATTCGCTATCATTCATTTCATCATTCCACGAACGAAGGAGAGAGGTCAACCAAACCTCCAAGCTGAAATTATCATCTCTCAATGGGTTGCCACAAAAGATATTCTCATAAGAAAACTGGAGCCTATTAAACTGCAACTACACTGTAAAGGGAAAAGGAAATGGCTTAGAAGTCCATCATGAAGTGTGAACTATGAACTGCAGACCAGCAACAAATAATATACAAAGCCAATGCAAAAAAGAGAATCACATGGCAACGCAGGCCTATAGTCTCCAAAGGAAACAATAACAATTCACAAGTGTCTCAGTACTCATTCTCGGTGAAGGAATGAAATTCAGTCTGAAAGTTCATTCCACTGACACTAACACAATGAGGAAGAGTCCAAGAAGAGAGGGATGCAGAAGCTGTAATGTGAACAATTATCAATACGCACTACAACATAGATTAATGTTCTGTAGATTCAAACTATTTTAAATTCACAATTGCAAGGTAGATCATGGTGACTGAGCAATAGTTGCTTACCTAAGTTTCCTTTTGAACTGTAATAAGTTATTAGGTAGATGGAGTACCTTTGGTTGCAATTGGTAATACTGAGGCAACAGCTTTTCCTGGCTTGGACTGCAACATTAGACTTTGACTCCTGCAAGAATAGATTGTTATAAACTAAATGCAGAAAGAATAGAATAAATAAACACTGTAAGTGAACAATGTCACAACATCCTTATATTGACACAGAACAACACATTCTACATGATCTCCCAAAGGGTCTCCTAAGCCTGACCCAAGCATGGATAAAAGAGGGGCGTTGTGTACAGCATTCCTGTAACTTGTTACAAATCCTCAGCAATCTGGTGCAGGGAGTGAACACAGGAGAAGTATTTTATGAGGATACAAACACAAACACTTTCAGTTTTAACACTAGCCCTGCACAACAGCTACAGTGCTGTACATTGCTGTAGGGGGCCCCAGTACACTAATGATCATTGAAAGAAATCGCATAAAAAGGAATATTTCCTGCAAAGTTCAAAAGTCATAGTCATTTGCATAATGTTGTACTTCATATAACCAGGACTGGATCTATGTCCCAATCTAATGAAGTTAAAAGTTAACAGGAGGCTGTTTCTAATCCTAGACCTGGTAAATATCTCCTATTAATTTCTGTCAAAAAAGTTTTAAAATAAAGAAAAAAGTGAAATTCAACAGAAAACATTTTGTCACAAGTTCTCCATCCAGACCACAATTAATCAAGCAAATGTTTCTGTTCCCTTAACAACCATGGTTAAGAATGTCACATAATGCCACTAAAATAATTGGCCCTGAACCATCAAAAGAATCACAAAATCCCCACCATTACCTGAATAATAATCTGTAATATCAGTGAGTTTCATTTATATATTTGTTTTTTGTTTGTTTGTATGGTGTTTTTATGTTGCATGGAACCAGTGGTTATTCAGCAACGGGACCAACGGCTTTACATGACTTCTGAACCACGTCGAGAGTGAACTTCTATCACCAGAAATACACATCCCTCACACCTCAATGGAATGCCCGAGAATCGAACTGGCAACCACCGAAGTAGCATGCCAACACCATACCAACCACGCCACTGAGGCGCTAATCAGTAAGTCTCACCTGAGCTGAAGCCATGAGACTGTAAGGCATTAGTTTCTTTTTACTTAAAACACAGTATCTGCTCCTGCATAAATGATCCGCCTAAATTAATAAAATAACGAAAAAGAAGAAGAAAAAAAACCGTATGATATCCCGTTCCGTCCCCACACCTAACCTAACCTAACCTAACCTTGCCAATCACTAACTTGACCTATGTTACTTCCCTTAATCAGCATCAGAACTTGCAGAAGAATCATCAGGCACATGTTAAGAGTATTTTAAGGGTAAAACTATGCATTGGAAATTATGATTATTAGTGTTGTGAATTTCGAACCTTTCATTCGAAATCCCCGCCATTTAACTTCACAAGTGTTGCGTTAAATTGGGGCAAGACTGAGGGATCTCGCGGGCGATTCATTGAGCAGAAAGCTGTCCAATACGCGACAGAGTTAAGACGTAATTCTTAAATGCCTGGCGGGGAAGGAGCGCGTCTTATAGTAATGAAGACACTATGAATTTTCATTAATGAATATGATTTGCTATTCCCTAGTACGAGCTAAATTGTCTTATGTAGAGATTTGGAGCCAAGGACTCCGTAGCCATTCAAGAATTTGCAGATTACGGCCTTCAGCCAGAACTTTGAGTCAATTCATTGAACCCAGATGATAACTTAACTGTCATTTTCCCATTTATAAGTAAAGTAGATTAATTGATCTCCGTAATGTCTAAATAAGCGATGATTCCTGCCTGAATTACAAGGATTCTGTAGTTTACGCGGGAAAGCATAAGTTTCATTTGAAGTAGGGCGAAGTGACGCCTCATTCCTGCCCTAGTCCTGAACATCGTAAGTACCATGATATTTGTGTGTCTCTCGATTCTCCAGCTCTCGGCCATTGCCATGCCAGGTCGAATTCCGTAAGTTATCTTTATCCACATATAGATGTGTCATCCCTGCGATGAGGGACTAGATTTGCGCAGCAAATGAAAGCTGCAAGTGTAAGAATGTCATTTATTTGTGATTTAGAGTAAAGGGGTCTCGTATTATTGTGTATTTTCGTTCAGTCGTGGACTTAGTGCTTTTCAAGAACATGATATCAAAGACCCTAAGGGCTACCACGTAACAAAGCCATCAGAGCTTTCAGGTTCCTTGAATTAGATTAGTGAGAGTAATAAGAAACTGCGTGTGTCGTGGAATTTTGCTAGTAATGTCAATTTCAGTGTTGGTTCTTAATGCACATTGGCTTAGCCGCCCGTGATGCTCTTTCATTCATGTTCAGAGTATTGTTAATGTGTTTAAATGTTTATTTTTTGTAATAAAACTGTATTTTGTTGACCAAATTTGATTGAATCCCACCCAGATAGTTTTAGAGAGTGTGCCTCCTCAAGGCCTTGTCATCGGCCCATAACATCCGGGCACGAATCCTAACAAAAATAATAAAAGTCGAAGAAAATCCCGACAATTAGTTAGAACATTATACATAATATATTGAATAACAGCTCAAACGAGTTAAGGAACTTGGATGCTTTTGATAGGTATATGATGATTCAAAGAAAAACTCTTGATACAATACACTTTAAATCCGGAATATATCAGTTTCTATTTGAAGGTGAAAAAGTTATATCTTATAGTTTTTAAAATTTTCTTCTCATTCTCATACGTTTATTGTATGCTTCTTTCTTTCCCTTCTCAAAATTCGTCTGCTCTCTCTTTCTCATCTCCTGGGCCTTTTCAGAAAAGGACTTTTTTTCTTTCTTATTAAAAGGAACAATAATAAAATATTTCTATTTCTATTAATCAAATTTATGAATGAAAAATATGGCACTTGCCACTAATAGTACAGTCAATACTCCTGCGTTTATTGAAATACAAAATAAATTCTCAGACATTTTGCTCTGGTCTTTCGAAAAAAGCAGACGAATTACTAAAATGATAATACGAGGATATATATATATATATATATATATATATATATATATATATATATATATATTAAGCAGTAAGGTTTAAATGGAGACATCTGTTTCATATGGTCGTTTATTCAAAGCAACGTTTCAAGGTCCAGCTGCATTTTCAAGCTGAAAATTACAATAATAAAATAAAATTAAAATAATTACTCATCTAGAAAACATACAATTACAATACATACAGCAAATTAAAAGAACACCTAAAACTCAAGTACCATTTCCAGTAGAGGAAGGAAGACGAGTGACTAAAAAACAAAAACAAAAACAAAACACGAAGGATTCTCTGTTGTTTACGCCAGGTACAGAGGGGTGGAGGCAGTTTGGTTGTTCAGTTTCGGAACACTCGTCTTTATAAAGAGCGATTCGAAGACCGCTAGCTGCTGCGGAGAAGACGCATTTGTAAGGATCTTAAAGTTTTTATATTCAATATTGACTCTGCATTTCTTTGTGTGGTCACGGATGCTGGAAAATTCATGAGATGATAATTTGACTCCATTACGGAAACTCACCCCTCTATGGCAATCTATTCGGACCTTAAGAATTCTTCTTGAGGCTCCGATATATTTTCCTAGGTCACATCTAGGACAAGTATATAAATAGACAATATTAGATGCCATAAAAGGGTTTAACATGTCCTTATATTTAAAAATAGATCCAATTGTCAATGAGTTTGTTGGGATCAGTTGACATTTTATGGCCGGACAGTAAGTTCTAATAATCTGTTGCATTTTGGCATAGAATTTCGAATTGATTAAAAATGGAACACATAGAACGGCATCCTAGGTACAGTCTGAATAGCATTGTTAGGTAAAAGCTTCATATTCATAAATTTGTGAAGGCATTTATAAAATAAACTACTGGGATAACAGTTATCAATAAAATATTTCTTTAAGAAGGTGACCTCATTGTGGAGTTCAGACCATCCAGAAGAAAGGGAAAAAGCCCTGTGGAAAAGAGTAAAAAGAGAGTTTATCTTAAAATTGAAATAACAGAAACTATAGAAATTTGTGCCCAAACCTGTGAACGTCTTTCTGAAAATCGATGTGTAAAATCCTGAATTATTACGAGACACTTCTGTATCCAAAAAAGCAAGTTTGTTATCTTTCTCGTAATCAATTGTGAATCTTATATTCGGGTGGGCCAGATTAGCATAGTTTAAAAATAAGTCGGCTCTATATTTATCTTTAAATAAGATAAACGTGTCGTCGACATAACGACTGTAAAATAACGGATGATAAGCCAGAGGGCAATTGTGAATGTGAATGTAAACACAGAAAAATTTAGAAATACCAAAATTGCAAAAACACTAAGAAAACATTAATCACACAGAATATATATATATAAATATATATATATATATATATCTATATATATATATATATATATATAATATGCACTGGATAGCTTACTATAATGGGCGTTATGTCTGTCCGTCCGTGTGTCATTCAATCACGGCCAAATGTCCGATGTGCATGAAACTTTGTAGGGTTAAAGTGGGGACCCCTAAGATGGTTTATAATGGGGCTTCAAACAACAGAAGGCACCAAAAGTGCCAGAGGGGACAGGGCGCATTCTCCGAAACAGAGCTGGTTCAGCTTGTAGACTTAATAACTTTACAAATTCATAGAGTCAATGGAAGTCACGGGAAAAGGACTTACTGAAAGCACGAAAAACCTTTTGGGTGGCTGGTTTTATGCTTGTATATATAATAAGTGGGAATCAGGTTGTGGCGGGATCACAAGCTAGAAAAAAACAAGTGGCAAAACCCTCCCCACATTAACCTAATCGATCCAGCTGCTAAACCTACCCTCAGTCACACTTTCTTCTTTACACAACAAAATACAGCAGGACAATTGACCTACACCTATACAAAAACAAAACAAAAACACAAAACACATGTACTTACCAACTCCAGATATTCCAGGGCTATCCTGTTCTGTCCACTGGTCGAGGTCACAGAGAAATAAACAACCACAAGCCAAAACCAAGAGCCACAACCCAACAACACAACAGCAACAACAACCAAGGACCATAACTCAACACAACATCCAAGGACCACAACCCCACAACTCAACAACACAACAACAATCAAGGAACACAACCACAACTCAACAACACAACAAACCAACAAGGAACACGACAACAACAACCAATGAATGCAACCACAACAAAAGACCACTGCACAACCAATCACTAACACAAAAACAACAACACAAAACAAAAGGCAACACAGACACCCACTAACAACACCAAGAAATCAAACAACAACAAAGACATCAGCACAGGCACAACAACTCTAAGCAAACAACACTAACTCAACAATAACTAAAAACAAATCAACAAAACACAACTTATCTGACCAAAATGCCTTCAACACACTGCTACTAACACTACTGGCTGTCACAGGCTCTAACCCAAGACTGACTGAAAACTCACTAAAAACACAGAACTCTAACAATCAACAGCACCAGCAGACAGCCCAGAACCCACCAACAACCAATTCAGTCATTAACTATCCATACAGCAATTACACCCTCTCTCTCTCTCTCTCTCTCTCTCTCTCTCTCTCTCTCTCTCTCTCTCTCTCACACACACACACACACACACACATAGACGTTGCTAAATGGAACTCCATAACTCCTCCATAAGGTCGATAAGTGACGTAAACAAGATTGGAGGGTGAAAAACAGTACTACAGTGTCAATTATTTAGAAAAAGCTTACAAACACTGGAACAGACGTGGCAAGCTTATGCATCATAATATTACCGGCCGCATTGGTGAGATCACAAGCCCTCAAATGACCTGGAGTAGTCTTAGTCACATGATCGTGACGTCAGAAAAATGCAGTTGCGTTCGTACATCAGTTGGTATGCCAAATAGGGCTTGTCCATGAGACAGGAAAATGCACGCACATCGGAATCATGAATAGATTAGCGTGCGTGCATTCATACGTCCGTTAAAGCAAATGAATGAGATATAATCTCTATTGTGGTAATTAATGGGGCAATCATACGACAGACATATGCATTCAGTGTGAAACAAGGCCAGAGCAGGTGCCAGAATGTCCATCAATTAAGGTAGAGTGGTGATGTACAGAACATTTAGAACAGTGACGATTATTTTAGATACTTTGAGAGGGAAGTGCTGTGCGACTTAACATTATTAATGGACTTTAACATTTCATTTTCTGATAAATTGTAGCTTCTTTTTCAGATGGATTCAGATTGTCACTACCAAAAAACGAATTTTCTAGATATGTATTTGAGAAAGACTGATGGGGGTTATTTGACAGTGAGAATAACTGGTGATAGTGCTATTCAACATGGTTATGCAGAACAGTAATGGTATCTCAGGGTTTGGGATTTTAGATTAATTTTATATCACTTTCATGTTAGCTATTTTGGGGAAATCTCATTAGCCTAAAATATAATGATAGATTTCAACTAAGCAGAGAGAGAAAGTAATGGGAACAACGAAGGTAGGTCATGTTACCAAGTTAGGAATTCTCTCCTTTTAGTTAAAACAGGGTCATTTAACCCCTGTAACTATACAAAAAAACACACTTTAATAAAAAGATTAAACACACTTTAATAAAAAGATTAGGGATAAATGCAAAAAAAAATCACCAGTACAAAAATGTGAAAAAATGTAATAAATTCACCTGGAATAACCTAAGATCTTTCAGTATTTTAAGTACTTTTTAAGTTTAAGCGCAATTAAAACTTGTATAAAACATTACCTTGGTACCAGCTTTTGAAGGCCTGTTACGAAACTCCAGTTGAGAACTCTTACACCCGAGGCACCTCTTACACACTCCTACAATATCTGTCCAGATTCCACAGATAAAAACGAAGTAATTAAATCAATCTAAAATCTATGAGTGACCGACCTCTAAGTATCAAATCTTTATGTTAATGTAAAATCAAAATTTTCGCCGAGTTAAGAGAGAGAGAGAAGAGGAAGGGAGAGAGAGAAGAGAGAGAGAGAGAGAGAGAGAGAGAGAGGAGAGAGAGAGAGAGAGAGAGAGAGAAAGGGCCAACTTGAATGGTCTCTAGATTCAGAATGGTAAATTTGCCCTCTTTGTATGGAAACTGATCAGCGAGCTTCTGACCTAAAATGGTTGGGGCCCACGCATTTTACACGAGATATTGCTATTTATTTTATAAATTATCTTTTAAAACGATAAATAGAGGGAAAGTGGGATTACAAATATAAATAACCTTTATTATTACACGATTTCTGACAATAAAACTCTCTTCAATTGGAAGGAATAATTATTGTGTCAACAAGTTCTCTTTTGATAAATCGAGAGATATGAGTTAATTTATCAGTAATATTAAGCAGTTTCATAACTAAAGAATCTCGAATTACTAAAATGAAATGAAAGGTATCAGACGTACGTCAAACAGTTAGTCAGAATTCTTCTAGAATGGTCTTACGAAAAAAGATGCAATCTTCATGGGTTATTCTGGCTATGACTCGAGACTGAGACTTGTCAAAACAGGAGATTCAACAATAATAATAATAATAATAAAAAAATAAAAACTAATCTCGCTCCTCCAAGTGATGAGAGCAATTTCCTGCTTCGAATGGACAATGCTAATTTCTCTCTCTGTTCACATTGTACGTTATTCCTTAACTTTAAATTATGGCTTTGTGAACTCTGAACACACATTATTTGAACATATTAACTCTAACCAAACTAATATTGAATCTGAAAATAGCAAACACTTTTACAACACTTCATACAATTACTGAGGGGAAGTTATGCGTTCGATAGCAACAACATAAGGATATATATATATATATATATATAATTCGGATTGAAAACCTCACAACTCTATGTGTTAATTCCGAGGTAGAGAGAATTAGATCTTAAAGGACATTTGCAGCCTAATGCATATATATAATTCAGAATGAAAACTTCACAACTCCATTCCGAAGTCTCTGTCTCTTTGGGTCTCTCCTTGTATTTACATGACGTGATCACCCTCAGTCGTGTTTTCACAGCCTAGAACGTTGTGTTCTTCATTAAACTGTTATGTTATGCAAAATAACATAGCGTATGGTATTCATACATGAGCCTAAAGAATTTTTTTATAACGAAAAAAAGATGCATAAATCCGTATGAAATCGCTCAGTATGGTTCCTTTGAATGCTTGCTGTCGTCCGATGATTTTGATAATACTTTACACTATGTACATGACACCTCTCTTTCTCTTTCTATGTAAACAGTTTATATATATATATATATAAATATATATATATATATATATATATATATATATCTATATATATATATATATATATATATATATAATTGAGACAGAGAGACGTTGATGAAACTTTGGGTTATGAATGGCAGAAAGGAAATAAAGAAACGTTATTGTTTCATTATATTCAGTCAGTCACTCGCGTGAGACTGTTGTTATAACGGACTTCCTTCCTTCCTTCCTTTGCATGAGATGAAAACGAAAGGGATGTTTCAGAGGAATTAGAAGGAGCATTACAGTGGCAGAGAGAGAGAGAGAGAGAGAGAGAGAAGCAAATCATCACTGTGAAGGCTAACTTTCCTGTAATTCTTCAGTCATATCAAAAAGCGTGTGTGTGTATGTGAAACGCCGGAGTGAGTCCAAAGCAGCAAGATCCCCTGATAGGTCAGACCTTATCACCAGCAGCAGCACCGCCCTCAGCAGTGGAGTCTTCTTATCAGGCGCTTAGGGAACTAATATTGACATTCTGTTGCAACAACTGGAATGTGATATACCTTTACCTGTTTGAATGGTGGGGTGGGGAGGGGGGTAATACTTATTGAAACATTGCTCAATACATCCACTTCTAGGATACAGCGTTCATTGCCAAACCATTTCCGCAAACATGATGGAAACAATTTCTGCTGGACATCACTTCGTAGAGTGGAAGTCCCTCTCAGGACTCAGAATGACCTGTCAAACTCATGCTGGAGCATCAAACAGAGGGAAAGGCAACGCAGAGGACACTTGATATGGAGGGAATATTATTCATAGGCAAACCTCCACAATCAGGTGCAACCTCCCGGAGGTGATTCATCTTGGGATGCATCATTAGTCAGCACAAAATGAGCCCTTAGGAACCTCCTCAGTGAAGGAAGCCCAGGACAAGTCATTGTGCTCTGTTGAACCTGGTGTCAATCAAAGTTAATCTCTCTCTCTCTCTCTCTCTCTCTCTCTCATCACACACACACACACAACTTATTCTTTTTCTTTCAACCTCACCTTTCTCATATATCTTCTTCTTTAGGACTATCATGAAACCTTCCACCTCCCCAACATGTCATTAGATACAACAAATGTGTCATCTATAACCAAACATAAGGACAGTACCAGACTTTATTGTCAGAGAGAGAGAGAGAGAGAGAGAGAGAGAGAGAGAGAGAGAGAGAGAGAGAGAGAGAGAGAGAGAGAGAGGTAGCAGTCAAGGCTAATCAAGCGACATTGACGACCTTATCAAAATGCACCCACCTCAATAACAGCAGATAGCAGCAAAGGCTCTTTGACTGAAGTCTAAAGGACTCAAGATATTATCACTCGGCCGTTGAAATGGGATGCCTTAGATCTTCTCTTCTCTTCGGTCATTTGTGCTATCAACTGAAACATCTGAATAAAAGTGAATGATAGAGAATGAAATGAAGCTATGAGTGTTGATAACGTTGCTGATAAAACTTGCTACTCTATAACAGACTGGGGCCTTGTGAGTACCTATCATTCTATGCACAACAAGTACCAAAGAGAAATATATGAGCATCATCATCATTATCATGAATAAGAGAAAGAGACACATCAAGTGAACCATATCCTTCTCTCTCCTTCTTGCTACATTCACATGTTTTCATAGGAACCACTTGAACAATACAGCTCTTAGCTCACGATAGCTCCTGCTGCTGTCACCTGCAGATGGGCCTTGGGATGTGATCTGGAGTCCTGTGACTCTTGTCTGTGTGTGTGTGTGTCGGTGTGTCTTTGTGTTATCTTCTGTCCCTCTGTCTCATCCAGGGTCCTTCGTGTCTCTCCACCGGGTCCTGGCTAATCCTTTGACTCCTTCTCTTTAGTCTGGGGATACTATGCAATCCTTCTCTCCAGGCCCTTCATATGTGTGAAGCAGTTTGAAAGCGTCTTCAAGAAGAGTGAATTTGAAAATGAATGGATGATGGGAGAATGAATGATTTGTTGAGATATTTGGATAATGGTTAGAGGAGGAAGTGATAATGATAATGACAACTGCATTTCATGAAATAATAAAGCAGCACAGCAGGAATTCTGTTGACAATATGTTTTTCCTCCAAATGAAGGCATGAGTGATTCACAATAACAGGGAGAACTTCATCTCTTCGTCTGTAAAGTTGCTTGAAAAAGGAAGAAGCAGCAGCGAAGATATAGTGCCCAGGGAGGTGAAGGAGACGTCTGTTCTTCACACAGGAACTTTATTAATTAAAACATACACGGGAGCAATACCAAAGCTCGAGTCTCAGAGACACCAAGGTTACGAGGGAACAAGCAATAAGGATTGTTATCTCAAGACAACAAGGTTACGAGGGAACAAGCAATAAGGATTGTTATCTCAAGACAACAAGGTTACGAGGGAACAAGCAATAAGGATTGTTATCTGTTATTCCCCCGCCCTCCTTTTTTGTTTTACTTCGTTAAACAAACACATCTCTACGGAAGTTACTGATTATAATAAAATGGATAAAATATTATAACAAATATAAAATTGTTATCAAGCTAAAACTAAACATACATTGTAATATGAATACAAACAATAGCTAAAATGAATACAAACAATAGCATTTCATAATAAAAGAACTATAACAGTCTACATCACGTACAACATTCCATTGCATAAATATCTAAGAATTACAAAAGAAATTACACATATAGTTAAAACCTGTTTCCCTTCTCTTTAATTTTAACATTTTCTAGCCTGAACTCATCGTTTTTAAAATGAACAAGATTGTCTTCATTTAAAGCCACTCTAAGTCTTCCCCTAACTAAGACTTCCACCATGTCATCACTCTCTTTATTTTCCTTTGTTAATATGTCTGCTATCATGTCTTTAGTATTCAGCCAACTATATGATTCTACTTCTTTATGAATTAGTTTCTCCTTCAAGTCTGCCACTGCGTTTCTTAACAATTTTCTTTCTACCTGTTTTGATGATGCTATACTTTCCAGAGTTGGTCTGCTGTCTGTGAACAGTTTTACTGGGATTTTTCCTCCTTTTTCTCCAAACATAAGTTGTTCAACACTTTTTGCTAAATAAACACTGTCATCTACTAATTTAGTTAAGTTCCTCGTTTCGGCGTCTTTGGCAGAATGGCACACTTGCTTGATGGTTTTTGTTTTCCAATATATAGGAGCTACTATATCAGTTTTCTTGTTTCCCATTAAAATCAAGTTACCCCCAATTGACTTTGAGTCACATCTGTAAATCGCATCGCCGAGGCCATAAATTTTCAGGTCTTCTTTCTTCCCTATTTTACTGAACTTTATTTTGCTTTCTCTTGATTTAATTTTCTTAACTATTTTGATTACTCTCTTTAGATCACCGATCGTAGCATCTTTATTTTTCATAGACATGTTCAATCCAACAATAGCCAAGCCGGGTCGGACATTTTCCGCCAACCACTGGATTTTTCCTGCATACTTCCTGAAAACATTATATTCAGTTTTTGTTAGAGGTTCGTCCTTTCCAATTTTCCTTATTTCTTTGATTTCCTCAATAGATTGGGCATAATCCTCCATGCTTACTTCTATTCCTTCTCTTGTTTTAACTATATCAATCCCTGTAAATCTGAATTCGGATGACTCCACCTTTGAAATCTTGAAATTTTTCATTAAAAGATCCTTGATCATATTCACAAATTCTCTCTTTCCTGAAATCGAAAAATCATCAACATGACATAAAATCATACCAAGTAATGATCTGCCGTCATGGAGGTAGTAGAAGGCGTTATCTCCATGCAGTGTTTTCATTCCTCTTCCTTTAAAAATCTTGTCTACCTTAAGCCAAAATTTCCTACCTGCGTCTTCAAGCCCATAGATTGGCTTTTTCAGTTTCCAAATGGTTCCTTCCTGTTTTACATCTTTGGGTGGTTCAACAAACACATCACGCTCCAGCTTTTCGGTCTGTAAGAAAGCTGCTGAAATGTCGACGCTCTCCAGTTCAAATCCTTCATTAGCCGATACTACGATGAAAGTCTTGAAAGACTCTCTCAAGGCGGTTGGGGAATCTGATTTTGGTTTCTCCGTTTCCTGGAATCCTCTAGCAACTAACCTTGCTTTTATTTTGGTCTTCTGCCCATCTTGTCTCTCTTTTTCAGTTATGACCCACCTTGAACCAATTTTCTCCCGTCCTGTATCTTTTACTTCTTCAAATGCTTCATAATACTCAAAATTTTCAAGTTCTTTTTCTTTAGCGTTTATAACTTCAGGCTCATGATGACGACTCTTTGGAACTTCTACCACATATGTGGTTATTTCCTCTACCAAGCACTCGTCATTTGACATTTTCATCCAGTAAGTACCAATTTTATCTAGTTCGACATTTTCCTTAGTCTCTCTTACTTCGGTTTCTTCTTCTTTTTCATTAATCAGATATTTCCAGTCCCTTATTTCATTTTCGAAGTCAACTTCAATAGTTTTACCTCCCTCTAGTTTTATGAAGCACACGAATTTACGCTTTGAGTTAGGTTTGTTCACTTCAGTCACCTTTCCTTTGTGTTCCTCGCCATTCTTGAAGGTCATAATTATAATTTTACTTTTCTTAGGTCTTTTTTCAGATGGAAGATGATCTTTCACGGTCATTTTGTCATAATTCTCTTCTGCCAAATCAGGTTTACTAACAACTGTCGCTTCTTCTCTCTTTTCTAAGTTAATTTCCTCACTCTCGGACTGGTCAGTAAGAGCTGCCTCATCCTTCGACCCAATCTCATCTTCTTTTTTCTCATGAGCTGAAGTCCTTAACGTTCGGTAAGGTTGTAAGTGACAAGAAGCTACCTTTTTCATATCTCCATTTGGTAAAATCCATACACTTCTCCCTTCCATCTTTTCCACCGTAGCGGGACCAAACCATTGTTTTCCACCTTTGTGCTGGTAAAATACTTTCTCCCCAGGTGTATATCGATAATAATTAAAAGGCGCATTTCTTGAGTTTAAGGCAATTTTCAACTTTTCACCATACTCAATTTCCCTATACTTCTTATTCACTTCTTTTTGATTTTCATTATGTCCTCTGACTGCTTCTGACTCCGAGATTAAAGATTCGGTAGCTACATTTCCACTTGTTATACCAGGAACTACTACAGCTCTCCCAGTGAGTAACTGTAATGGGGCATATCCTTTCACTGTTATGTTAGTATTATGACACCAGGCCGCTTTTGAAACTGCTTCATCTAATGTAATGCTATCATTCTCTTCCATCACTTTCTTCACAGTTAGATCAGCGCTGTAATGATTTCGTTCGTTCAAACCATTACTCCAAGGGGAATATGTTGGGCCAAACCTGATCGTAATTCCCATTGCAGAAGCCAAACTTTCCATTTCCTTATTTTGAAATTCTGATCCATTGTCTGCCCAAAATCCCTCAGTAGGATATCCGTATTTCTCGCACCAGTTCTGGGTGATCGCATGCAAAACAGTGACTGCTTCTTTGTTCTTTAGTACAACTCCACTTATCAATTTTGTGAAGGCATCTACCACCCACAGAATGTTATCCTCCTTCACTTGCTTTAGGTCAACAGTGACCTTTTGATTAAATTCAGTCACTGTTGGGATGGCAACTTTTGGTATACCTAATGATTTTTTATACTTTTGGCAGGGTATACATTCATTAACAACTTTCTTAATAATCTTTTTGGTTCGGTTGGTTACTACTCCTGCCAATGTGAACAAATGGAGGAGTTGAGTCTCTCCCTTATGGCCAGATACCAGATGTACCCTTTTTACTCTTTTATACTCTGATATCTCTTTATTGCTTTCCAGTTTCTTGACAAACATTACAATCTCTTCTTCGCTACATTCTTTATTGGTTTCCAAGACAACGGCAAGATGGTTACCTTTAGTGGTTATCAAATCTATTTCTAGGTTTGGAACCAAGCTTCTGATAACTAGTTTTTCCTTTCCTCTCTCGTAGTCCTGAGAGGCACTCCATTTCTGGAGTTGTTCTTTAGAACACAAAAAAGGGATATTAGCTTCAATAGCATAAATTTGCACTCGTAGTCTACTGAACTCTGTTCCATTTTTCTTTCCTTTAATTATTAGTGGAACTTCAAACATTTTGTGGCATTCATAAACTTTACTTGGTCCAAATTTGAACTTTTTCTTTTCTGTTCTTTTAACATTAACTTGCCCTTTTCCAAATTGATTTTTCTTCAGATATTCTTCTATCCATTTAATTCCTGCCACATTTTTTGGTGCACCATTGTCATAATCATCTCAGTTTCATTGTTTCACCCGTGAAGTAAATTTCAGGCATTTCTACTTCTCCTCTCTCATCTTCAACACTCACAAATGTGATGTTACTTAATCTATTCAGACAGCATTCATTTCTACACCTTTTCTCTCTCGATTCTGATCTGAGCCTCCTGCCGCCCTCCATCGGACGATCTTGCCGATTCCTTTCAAGCTCTTCACGATCTTCACTTCTTTCCGAAGGTTCTCTTCGTTTAAAGGAGTCTATTCTGTTTCGGTTTCTATCTCCTGATCGAGAGTAATATCTTCTACTCTGATATCTGCTTCCTGACTCTCTCATGTTTTGGCTTCTGTCTCTCGAACGGGAGTATGGTCTCCTATTTCTTTGCTCATTTGATCTAGATGTAGATTTTTGTCTATTTGTATAAAATACGTCCAATTCCTTTTCGGGTCTTTGGTTTTCTATCTTTAGTTCCTTGAACTCCTTTTTACATATTTCTATTGCCACTTTATCTTCTACATTTTTTAGTTGTTTCATAATTGAAATTTTTTCTGTTGTTTCTAATTTAGACTGATCTAAAAACAAAACTGTAGTCCATAACTTCCATTGTGATCCAAAGTTTGCTCTATCCATTTTCACTAAAAGATTCTCAAATCTATTCCGATACTCTTCACCTGTTACTTTATCTTTCTGTTCAAATTTTTGTATTTCAGAAACCAATTCAGACATTTTTTCCAAGATTTTTTTTCAAATTTACCTTTTATCAAGTTTATCACGTCTTCAATGATAGTTACACTGTTAGTGTTTACTTTTTCTATAACTTCTCTTGACACAAATTCTGATAACCCTCCAATCTCTTTGTTAGTTTTTAAACTATCCACCAATTCGAAAAATTTTTGAATTGGAGGAATGGTTGTCTGTGAATCCCATAGCCTTAGTTGATGGCAATAACTTTCAAAATCCTGGCCATTAGTCCAGATTGGAGCTTTCCGATTTTTAACGAAATTAACATGGTTATTTCCACTTCCAACTTGGTTTATCTCAAAATTCTTTTCAATGATTTTCAATAATTTGTCTAGTCTTTCATCCATATCACTCTTTTCAAACATTGTCCTGTTTGTTTCTTTACCAAAATCCCACTTTTTGTGAAAGTTTTTCTGGTGCAAAATATTGGTTGCTCTGTTTTTAAATAGTTTATTGCACTGTCCACAAATTCAAGCCTCATACCTTTGATCTAACTGGTTTTTTGCTGCCTCAAAAAGTTCATTTGTTTCTAGCCACCGTTTTACCTGTTCCACTTCACCTAAATTCAACTCATTATTTTCACACTTGCTCTCATCTCCATTTTCTTTATGTCCCAATACCGGGCCTTTACACTTATGACAAAATTTGAAAATAAAATTTCCAGCATTGTCTATGGTTCCAAAATTAGCCAGTCGGGTCAACTGGTTCATAAGCTCACTTTCATCTTCAGTGTATCCTGGTAAGGAAACTGCAGAGTATTCTGAAGACGCCTTCTTTCCTCGTGAGGGAAAAATATATATCAACAATTTCCGATTATGACTGTTTCACTTTATTGTAGATAGTAACATCAGGGTTCAAGGTTTCTTCCAGAAGATCCCCAAGCACTCACAAACACTCAAAATAGCAAAAGGATTAAGCTACTGTGAAGACTCGTAATTACCATTCTTCGGCTCACACAACTTCAGGCTCAGGTCGTCTGCCTCACCATGTATTAACAGTTCAGCATCATCACAACAAATTTGCTTTCTTCATCTATCCATGATATCTGCTCCCCGAAGCACTCTGGTCGACAGAACCAATACGTCCTTTCCAGTTCATAAGCCGAAATCCAATGGTTTTCCTTCTCACAGACGGCTTCACATTTGCGGCAACTTACACACAGAACTTCCGGATTACTCCCCCTCCCCGATGTTCGGGAACTTTTAGCTGCTCATCATTTTCTTTTATCTTTCGTAGTAAAATTCAGTCTCCTAGACAATCGCCGCAGTCCCTCAAACCACCCTCTGCTACCATATAGTACCCAGGGAGGTGAAGGAGACGTCTGTTCTTCACACAGGAACTTTATTAATTAAAACATACACGGGAGCAATACCAAAGCTCGAGTCTCAGAGACACCAAGGTTACGAGGGAACAAGCAATAAGGATTGTTATCTCAAGACAACAAGGTTACGGGGGAACAAGCAATAAGGATTGTTATCTGTTAGAAGGTCCTTATCAGTATCACGTTGCCTGGCTGAGGTGTGACAAGGGACGTCGAATCAACAGGCGATCAGTACTCCGGCAAGTGATACATTGTTCATTATTGGCTGATTTCAGGGGTGCCATTTGTGAAAAGAATCCTGAGGACTGCATCACCCACCCTGAGGAATCTCCTACCGTCCTTCCTTCCTGTGGCTTCTCAGTCCCTCAGAGCCGGAATCAGCAGTCACAACGGGAAGAGATTCTGGAACATCTTCTCATCACTCACAAAGACTCTTCTCATCACCTGCTTCTTTTAAGGGATCCATCTGACTGACTGGTGAGTCACAAAGTCTCATCAGCCCTCACACCAATGTTTTTAGCTACCTCAGTCATCTCACACATTCCCTGGCCTCCACTGAGCTGCACTTTGCATACTGTAAGTGCCATATGCACTTATATTTCATTCATAATTTTTTAGACTTCTTGTCTCGACAGCTACAACTGTTTCAGGACCAGCTTGTTAAGTCATTGCATATCCAAGGAGCTGTAGTTTGACAAAGTGATGAATGTCTATCTGAGGAAAGCCCTCCTCCTTAAAGTGAGTACTGTGTGGTCTTGGGGCAGTTCACAAGATGTGTTGGTCGGACCTCATTTTCAATGGACTTTTATTGAGTTGATTAGGCTGCATCTGGACTGGACGAGAGTTAATGTTGTGTGTGCATCGACTTGGACTGTTTAGCTGCTACTTATCTTAGGTGTTGTTGCTGCATCCATTCAACTTGGGCGGTCATAGCATTTCTGGCCTGGACAAATTATTGCTGTTATATTTTGAGGTGGACCCATGCCCATTGTGGTCAATAATGCTGCCTTCATTTATTCAATTATTGTGGAGCATCATATGTGATTTTATTAGAAGACCTTCTCATGCTTTGCATGTTTTTCGCTTTTGACAGGTCATTGTTGTAAGTCAAAGGTATTATTTGCAGAGTTACTATAATCTATGAAGCATATTTAGGTGATTGGCAACTGATGACTTGTGTCGTTTAAATGACATTACGCCCCAACTGAGACCTCAAAGTTCTTGGAACTGCTCCTTATGAAAATCAAGCAAATCAAGAAGCCTCACGTGTAGCATTCTCACTCCCACCCACTGCTACATACATGCGGTAGCAGTGACACCCAACATACATAACATTAGATAAAAAAGGATCCATCGAAAAATACATCATGGATCAAAATGTAGCCTTTAACAAAGTACCGTAATCACATAGCTGCTAAAGATACGAGAAGGTGTCACTGGGCGAGGAAATACCTTCATGATAAGTGCGTCTCATACAAACACAGACATGAATGTACGTAGATATGCACCTATGTACGTATGTATGCAGGTATGTACCTATCTATTTCATTATCTATTTAACTAAATTATACCAATATATAATTATGCAATTATTAATCTTGTTATTGGTACTATTAATATCAATGTGCATAATCAGGTTTGACATGAGCTTCAACTGTAAGGATTTTTAACCACCAAGATTGTTCTATCTACTTGTATGTGTGTGTGTGTACGTGTGTGCAGCGACGTTCTGTAAGGTAAGAATGTCAGACAGGTGAGGAGGGTAGCAATTGTGGTGATAGCTATGAGTGAATAAAAGGAGTGGATAGGGCAATAGACGATTCCTGTGAGACCTCACAAGAAGAGGAACTGATAAGGTCATGGTGCTGCTTCCTGGCTGAAGGGTAATAGGCCTTTCTCTCTCTCTCTCAGTGACTCATTTGGGAGGAACACAAGTAGCTTTGATGCCCCTCGCAGACCTTATCAGAGAGAGAGAGAGAGAGAGAGATAAGGAACCTCACTGGGAAAGCCTCATTATCTGTCCTGTTATTCGTTTCTTCTTCCGTCAACTGGGAGTATTTTTCTTCAATGGCTGCCGAAAGCCAGAGACAGATGGAGAGACTGACAGACAGACAGACAGACGGGCCCACCAACCCTCTTATGATCATATTTAGCCATCACAGAAATCGTGAAGAGGTGGTATTGCAGTACGTGACGTTATCGCTTATCAAAACATTCCTCTTCCTCCTCCTGAAGCTTTCTCAAAAAGAAAGACAAGAAAGAAGACTCTTCTTTTGTCCACGGGAGGGAGTCTGGTATAGGAAAGAAAGTTTGCCTTCCCTTGTTGTCCTCTTCTTGGGAGCCCAAGAAAGAAAGGGTCAACGTCATGTCATGGTCTTCTGAAGGAGACATGCAATTCAGTCCCAGAGAGAGAGAGAGAGAGAGAGAGAGAGAGAGAGAGAGAGAGAGAGAGAGAGAGAGAGAGAATAATGAGGACGTTGAAATGGCTGCTAAAACTCAATTCAGCAACTTCAAATACCTTTCAATGATACGAAATACCTGATTACAGGCTTCACAATAAAAATCTGTATGGATTTCAATTATCTATACGAGGGTGTTCAAAGAATATAACACTTGGCAAATTGCATCCCTTGGAAAGCGTATGTACACAAACCAACAGTCAAAAATGATATCCAATTACAATAACATTATGATAACATTTCTTAAAAGGCACAAAAGAAAACGTCGTATTATAAACTTATAAATATGCGAGGTATGAATAACAGATATGATATTTAGACCCATAATGCTATACAAATAGAAGACGTGATGATAACTGGTCGGCATTGCATACGGAATAAGCATTGTCCCTGAAAATGATTGCGGACTGGCAAGAGAAACTCCACCTGAATTTTACAGACCCACTGATAACGTCCTGGGATGAAAGAAGGCTCAAGTGTAGAGAGACTGCGATGAAGGAGAGTTTCTTCCTGATGGTGTTAAAAGAAGCTTACATGATGAAAGGACTTGTCACTTCATAAGGGCCCGTTGTATTTCCTGTAGGATAAATTGGAGCTGAGAGCATCAGAGAGTTACTAGACTCTTTGCGAGGTCACATGCTCCTTCATAACTGGCTTTCATTCCCGCCGACCTCAGGAAGAAAGCAAAAGCAAGAGCGGCTGGTTCGGTCCAGAAGACGACCAAAGTTTATCTGTTCAACATTTCAGAGGTTTTTCTTCGGCTTTCCACAGCAGCCTTTCTTTTAGGCCTCTCCCTCATTGTCTACAGAAAGACAAGGAATTAGATTAAATACTACATCATGTGTAGTCTTCCCAAGACCTTTAGTAAAAGTTCCCATTCGACCTAAAGGGTAATTGTTAATCTTAGTATTATCTTCCTTAATCAAAACAATGTCACCTTCTTTTAGAGGATAATGAGTCACAGGGCAATATCTAACCTTCCTGGTAACCTCTTTTCTTAAGTGTCTGCTTAAACTCGTGGTATTAAACGTCTATAAGTTTATTCCTATTCCAATATAGCTGTTAAAATCTGTCAGTAGTTGAAATGGGGCGAATTCTTCATTCTAAGGTAAAGGTTGTCAATCTGGAATGACATAGAGTGAAGAAACTCCTGTAAAGACAACGTCTTTTCGATGTTTTATGTTTATTTCAACAAGTCGCTAATTTGCAATATATGTTATTCGATGTAGAATTCTCCGGCCTTTCCGTCAATGAAAAATAACATGTATATACACAGACTACGTCTGCACATATTATCATTTATATGTATGTAAAGAAACACAAATTATCCATCTCTGCGTTCGGACCTCTGTCGACCCGACCCAGGTACTACATGTCCGTCCGCACCTGTCATTGTGTACCCCGCACTCGGGCAATAAAGCTTTACAGGCTGCTCAGTGAGCAAGAGCCCGTGCTGACACAAGGTCAGCTCAATCAAAACAACAACAGCAATAAAGCATCAGCAACCAGATACCTGTCTATCTACGTCCTGACAACTGGTGACCTCCCAGATTGGACAGTAAACACAACGGTTTTGGCCATGCCATTAATGGACTCACTGAGGCCGCTTACCTTCAGAGAACCTTTAATGGAACCACACAGCAATACAAAGTCTAGATCTCAGAAAGCTCCTTTCCTCGGTCGACACTGACACCACTAACGGACTCATTACAGCACACCTCTCCAGGTGTGTTCTGGTATCTTCGAATGGTTTGGCTCCTGCCATTAACGACACAAGTTGACCGCATTCAGAAGTCCTTTATGGAACCACATGGCATCTAGTCTTGACTCTGACGAACCCGACACCATTAACGCACTAAATACAACACTTGCGTTTAGGTGTGTGAGACAGCCGCGATGACATTTGTCTGGGGTACACAGCTCCTCCTCCGACATAAAGCCTCCACAACACTCTCACGTCCACGAGACTATCATAGACCGATCCACTAATTACTTTCTAATTGACTCTTGAGAACAGTGAAACTTTGATCAGAAGTCTTCTTAGGCATACCAAGGTGCTTTTCCTGAGATGGAATCTCATGGTTGCCACCTTCGTTAAATCTGGCTACCCAGTGCCAAACTGAATTCCTCCTCACACCCAGCTGATCCGATATCTGCTTTGTTTTAAGGCCAGATTGCTTCAATGCACATATCTCTGCCATTATCTGTTGACTCAAATCACAGCCTTGACCCATATTAAGGTCACAGAAGACAATAAAGTGATATGTGGTAGGCAAAAATTGTGGTGGGAGCGCTGACCAAAAAATATACACAAGCTCTTATCAAACCTCCAAACACATGACTTAGAGCTCTCTCCTTGTCGAGTGTCTAAGCTCCACCCCTTTCTCTACACTCTGTAAGTTGCCTAATGGACTGTCGAAATTTCTTCATAACTTTTCTGTTCCTTCAAAATTCGACAAGATAGGCCACGTGGCGCTAAGCGGCCTATTATCGTATATATATACATATATATGTAAGTTATAACCCAGCCAGTGGGGGACAAGCCAGTCCATCTTGCTCCCAGTCTCAAGTCCGAATAAATGGTTAGAGTTGCTGCCTGGTCTAGCCAACCATGTATGAAAACAGTGGCAACACCTAAATAATGAATCTCGAGTTGATGATGGAATGCAATAATAGGGCTAGGGCGTACCCCGTAAGCATCGTGCTGCAGTATCCCCTGACAGCAGTGAGAAATATGCAAAAGGTACCGCAGAAGTCACAACTGTGTCTAAAGAAGTTAGTGAGAAGAGAGGATTGGAAGAAGAATGGAAAAATGAGAATTGGAAATTGGAATGTAGGTAGCCTCACAGGAGAGGGGAGAGAGTTGATTGATGTCATGCAGAGAAGGAAAATTATGATTCTGTGTAAACAAGAGATTAAATGGAAGGGGAAAAGTGCAAGAAAGCTGGGAGAGGATATAAAATTTATTACCCATGGGAAGATACATCCAGATTTACAGGAAAATGTTACAGAGGTCCAGCATATCAGTGACAGGCTCATGAGCTTAAAGTTTGTGAAAGATAAGAGAGTATGGCATATCATCTCGGCTTATACTCCTCAACAAAGGTGTAGTGAAGAGGAAAAGGAGGAACTTCGAGAGAAATTAGAAGAATATATTGAAAGTGTTCCAAGAAGTGAACTACTAGTGTTATCTGGGGACATGAATGCCCATGTAGGTGAGTGTCAGTTTTCTGACGGTTTTGAAGCAATACATGGAGGAAGAAATTTAGGAAGAACCCAGGAAGGTGAAATATTGTTGGAATTAGCAGAAGCTATGTATCTGGTAGTTTTGAATACACAGTTTGAGAAAAAAAAGTTGTCTGGTAACATACAAAAGTAAACAAAATGAGACACAAATGATGTTTTGGTTAGAAATGAAGAAAAGGAAATCATTACGGACTGCAAGGTTATTCCAAATGATGTAGCTCAGCATAAACTGGTAGTGGCAGATTTTAGGTTGAAAGCAATAAGGAAAAGAAAAGCCCCAACCAGGAATAGGAGGATAAAAACTTGGAAACTGAAGGGGGGAGAAGGCAAGAGAGTTCAGAAGTAAAGTGGAAAGAACCGGAGGAGAGAGATATTTTAAGTAGGATGTCAGAATCATGTGAAAGATTGTGGTACCAGCAGCAGCAGAAGTGTGTGGGAGGACAATTGGTAAGCAGCAACAGGAAAAAGAAAAATGGTTGTGGAATCAAGAGGTTCAAACAGCTCTGAAGGAAAAGAGTATAGCCAGAAGTGGGTGGGAAGAAGATAACTACCAAACAAGAGAGGAGTATAGGTGGACAAAGAGGGAAACAAAGAGAGTAGTAGCGATTACAAAGGGAGAAGCCAGGATAGAATGGGATGAAATAACGGGAACACCTGAGGGAGAGAAGATAATCTATAGAATTGCAGAAGCGAGAAGAATAGACAGGCAGGATGTAGGAGAGGCAGGAATTATTAAACATGAAATAGGAAATATCTTCATCGAGGAAGAGGAAGTCAAGAGAAGATGGAGAGACCATTTTTCACAACTATTAAACAATGAGAGTGAGTGTGAAGAACTGGAAAATGTTTCTCCAGTAGAAGAACCAATAGCAAACATCAGAGAGAATGATGTCGAGAATGCTATAAAGAAAGGAAAAGTAAATAAAGCTGCAGGAAAGTCAGAAGTAACAATAGAAATGATTAAAGCATCGGGAAATCTAGACAGAGAGTGGCTGCACACACTATTGGAAAATATCTGGCATGTAGAGGGAATGCCAAGGGACTGGAACGACAGTTGGATGATTAAAATGTATGAACAAAAAGGAGACGTGTTAAACTTTGGGAACTACAGAGGAATAAAGGTTTTAGAGCATGTATTTACGGTACTACAAAGAATAGTAGAAGGAAATTGAGAGAATCAACAGATATACACGAACAGTAGTTTTGGGTTTATGAAAGGAAAGAGCACAGTGGATGCTATTTTTATAGTAAGACAAGTCCATGAGAAGTATCTAGAAGGAAACAGGAAAGTTTACAATTGTTTTGTGGATCTTGAAAAGGCAGGGTACCGAGAAGAGTAGTCTATTGATGTTTGAGGAAGAGAGGAGTACCAGAGAAGTTGGCAAGGTTAGTGAAAATGATGTATGAAGGGGCAAGAACTACACAGACAAAACTATGGGGAGAATGAGGTATTCCCTGTGGAGGTTGACCTCCATCAGGGATCAACTCCGAGTCAGAATTAAGGAACAACGAAGAACTGTGGGAACTGAAGTTTGCCGATGACTTAGTCATTATAGCAGACACAGAAGAACTGCAAGAAAGGTTTTTAGCATGGAAAGGAGCCCTAGAAGGGAAAAGATTGAAAGTGAACATTGAAAAGACAGAGCTAATGATTAGTAGTAGAGAAGGACATGAAGAAATAAACATTCAAGTGAAAGATGGTAAAGTGCTAAAGCAAAACAATGAGTTTAACTACTTCGGATCAATAATAACATCGCGGTTCCCCCTTGACTCCTATTTTTTCTATCTGTTCTATAAGTTTGGAACCCCTTTATCGGATCATCATTACCAGTCTCTTGGGAATACCATAGGTTTCACTTATATTCATTATATCTATTTATTCATTTTGGGTTAGTTCTTCTAGGAACTCTATTTTTCTTTTTGAGTTACTCGTAACTAAACCCTACACATTCATCACTATGATGGTTTGCATGTTATCTCCTTCATTTAATACCCTTATTATAATAAGGATTTTCCCATGTCTCTTTCCATTTCTGGTATGTTGTTCTTTTCTCCATTTCCGGAAATTCTGACATTAAAAAATCCAACTCTTCCAATATATTCGATCTTCTGTCTTCATATTTAGTCATTTTGTGTATGAATTTGCATTTATCTCTGTATCTGCACCATCCCCTCGCACTGTATATACAGTGCTTGTTCCTTGCACTGTTTCTGGGTGCTGCTGCTTGAATTCTCGATGCCGACATTTCATAACGTGGTGATGGCTTGTTTTTTCCTTCACCTCGTGTTCTTTGTTCCTTTCTTTATTTGCTTCATTTTTATTTTCATTATTTATTTGATTTTGATTCATGGCTACAGGGTGCATATATCTACATTTTTTTGTTGAACTTGCATCCCTTTCCTTATTTTAAGTTTTTGCACATTTTTGGATGTAGATCGCTGCATTCATCTTCATAGCCGTCTAGGTATGCACATTTGCCATAAATCTCATAATTGTGACATACCTTGGGATGCTTGTAGTAACATCTTTCACTGAATCTGCAATTCCTTCTTTTCAAAAGGGTGCAAAGTGTCATTCTTTTCTTTTGTTTTTCTTGCTCTTTCCCATCAGTATGAAGATCTAGGTAAAGCCTCTTCGAGATTTTATTTTGTGTTGTCATGTCATAATTTATTTCATCGTATGTATGCTGCTGTATTGCCTCATCTGTAGTATCTATGAGTATCTCTGCATCCATACTCTTGTTCTATTCTTTGTTTTCATTATTTTTTCTATCACTTCAGTTTTATTTTCTCCTTTTCCATTTTCCTCGTCTTCCTCTTCCTCATCTTCATCCTCTACTATTTGCACATTAAGTCTCGATTTAATATAATTATCTATCCATTATAGACATGTTAACAAAATACTCTTGTCCTTACTTGTATTTTGCTGGACTTCTGCACATTGAGGAAGTGTTGGTACGTGGCAAGCATAGCATTTCCTGATCAGGTTTTGAGGATTTACAATGCTACACCACACCTTACATAAATTACATGTTTTCGGCATTCGTTTTCCTATTGCATCAATCAGTATATTCACTATATTCACCTTATTCATTTTCTTTGTTGGAATATGCTGATTGATGTGAAATTCTTTTATAAGTCTTTTGATTACTTGAATTTTATTTGGTACTCCTTCAATTATTTTCAAAATATTTTCTGCAGACTTGCTCCAGTTTGAAGGATCATATCTTTCCAATATGTCTATGAATATTTTTGCATCTATTTAGTTAGGGTTGTTTTTGATCTCATAGATAAGAAATGTCAGTTCCCTTCCTGCTAATTCATCATATTGCATGTCTGCAAGGCAAACAAGATTTCTCCATTGCTTTCCGCTGCTGCTGTCGCTCATTGCCATCCTGATAAAATTCTTAATAATTTACTCGAAAAACTAACTTACTAGAGATTCAGGGCCTCTAACACGTTTTTCTCAATAACTTTTTATCTATGCATTTCATAAATATAACGCTTATTCAGAATACATATTATATCTAAACATAAATTTTTACTGTATTCTGCATTACGTAGGTTGAATAAATTTGGTACTTATAATGTAAAAGTGACTTTTTTTGAAGATGGGCCAACTTACTCAGAGAAAAGGTTTCAAACGCACCCGTTACGTAACTTATGACAGCATTTTTTCCCTCTTTCTCGATGGATGATTGGCTATACGTAACGAAGGCTAAACCTCTGGCAACAATGACATAATTATTTAAATACAAGCAAAGCAGTACACCTTTATGAACTCTGAAACCTCTCCACTGATAATTGTCATAATGAACAAACCAACAAAATATGTTAATAAATACAAAAACACTTCGATTATTAGTCTAACTCCCAAAATAAGTTTCCTAAGAAATTACAGTCTACCTTATAGGTCACAATTAGATTGACAAGATGTAGGGAATAGTTGGTAATTTTCAAAAACATAGTAGACAAGTTTGATTTGATAACTGCTATATCCAATGTCAAGCAATTTTTATTTATTGGCAATCTACCTATTTAATAATAATAATAATAAAAAAAAATAGCCGGTACCGTATTTTGGCTTTAAACCTTCACCAGTAATGATTGTCAGAATGATGACTTCATGAGGCTCCACCCACTTTGGCCTCATGGGCATTGTTGGATTAGAGAATTTAACTTCTGGCTATAAAAACTCATTTCTCGAGTAGTTGTAAGAAGTGCTAAATGATCCTCAAGGATCCCGGCAGTTGGCCTAAATGTTTAATTCATGTATATTACTGCTATTACTACTGTTGCGGCACTACTGCTACAGTAGTATTACTACGCTAGCACAGATACCCCACCCACATCTATGTATTGTTCCACCATTCATAAAGTCTTTGTCATGTTTTTTCACTGTGCAATAAGCCATGGCCTCCTCAGAAATTAAGTTTAACATTAGATGATAGGTTATTTCATTAGGCTAACAAATTATGGCAACTGGGTATGTTATTGCCGATCTTGAAGCTAAAGATAAAATATGGTATCATTCCTTCACTGCATTATCATCTTCACTATTTGTTTTGCTACATGTTGTAATTATTTTAAAGGATAAATGAATTATGTTCACTTTACTTCTATAAATTCCCATTAGATGTACAAATAAAACTCCTAAAACTATTCATGATTTATTTACAAAATGCAGTCATCACTCTCGAGGAAACGATCATCTTCCTCGTCCTTATCATCACTGGCCAGGATAATGATGACTGGTTCTACTGTTTCTGGGATATTGTCCAACTCCCAATACTCCTCTTCGAAATGACGGGATTGTCGAACTGCTCCTGCCCACACTTCCAGGTTAACAGAAAGCCTGGCTTCCTCCAACCTGTCCGGCAGGTCGGATCGAGTAAATCGACGGAGAGAGGAACGTAAGAGTCTCTTCATGACCCCCCACACCTGTTCAATTCCATTGAGCTCGGGGTGATCAGGGGGTGGGGGGGTGGGGGGGCAAACGGACAACTTCATGGCCCCATTCACGGATGGTGTTGTCAATCTCATACCTTCGCTCCGGCCGATTCTTTTGGCAAATAAACAGCAGCTCCGAGCATGTGGCAGAAGGGCGGAACGATTTCCCGCGCTGTTCTAGCCACCTGATGAGAGAACATAATAGAACATTAATACCTTAAAGATAAATCATAAATTGTTACATGTAGTACAAGCAATAAAGTGCAGTTTGATAAAGTTCACATTAAAATAGGTTAATTGACTCTTCGAACAATTCATAAATATAGATGATGGTTATGACACTTTTTTAAAAATTTCTATCTAGAAGTAAAAGTTTAAGTAAGGAGCAGAGATGTCGCTGACATGTCAATGTGTAGCCTCATCATCCTACATTTACGAGTGAATTTGGTAAGTCGTATACTTTACTATACTTGAAGCTATTTGCCTTCAAATAAAAATTTCCAAAATGTCCGAATCATCTCCACCCATGGTGATGATTCGGACAAGAGCATGGGATGATTCGGACAGTTATTATAATTGAAATCTACCTTCAAGTCAGATGATAAATGAAACAAATATCATACGAAATGTTTAACTGAAATACTCAAAATCAGCTTAAAAGATTATTCTCTCCCTTAGTGATTGGCAGACAGAAAATGTAACTGGAATCCACGATGTTTGCTGAGAATAAATATTAAAGCTGGCTTAAAGAATATTGTATCCTTGAAAACAAAAATTACATGAAATATCCTCGCCTGCCAATGATTAAATAACCGAAATATTCTTGTATTTATTCTCTCCATGAGTAAACACCAAACACAAAATGTAACTCAAATACATGACATTTGTTGTGCCTAAATTTTTATTTAATGTTGGCCTAACGAACTTTGAAATTCCCGTTTTCTTTTAATACTATGATGAACTGAAATTGGAAGCATTCCAATTACTGCCTCTTTACCAACAGTTGCTTTATCCTCAATTTATGGAAATGTAAAACTATTAGTAGCAAATTTCTGTGATTTTCTAAGGTAAGAAATCTGAAATTCATCATGTGCGTCTAAATTGCTGGTTAATTTACTTAGCTACATTTTACTGGATCTGTTCCAACAAGAGCAAAGTCTCACTACTCTGGGAATTTATCAATGAACCCAACTTCTGTGTCTCTGATCTCCTCTTCCAAGATGTCAGAACAATTTTTGTTAAGCTCGGCTGTCAAGAGACCACCAAGACGATGATGAAGGTCTTCATCACTGGTCTGGTCCCCCGTGTTTAAGTTTTTAGTATCTTTTCTTGCTTTCTGATGTTCTTAAGGTATAATTTCCAAACTTTATTTCCTTCTTGGCTGGGATTTTTGGCTTTTACTTCTGTTCTTTCTGTTTACATCCAAGCTTTTCTGGAGTGTCCATTGCAATTATGCATCTTCCCTGCTTTCTGCTATTAGCTGTCTCCTTCCTCTCTCCTGCTTTTGGAAATGGTCGAATATTCTCAGGCAAAAACTGCTGTTGTGATGATGGTGCAGGTTGTGGTGCTTGTAGGTGGTGAAAACCCTCATGGTCAACCCTGTTTCTATCTTTCTTTACATAATTGTTCTACATGAACCACCATTTTCTCGAAACTCCTGAAATGTATTTCTATACCAGCAGCATCCCTTTCCCTATTGTTTTCTTCTTATACTCTCGTCCCATGATAGGCTTTAAGGAACTAGAATCAATCTGAAGCAAAGGATAGGCTATTTTTTTGTAATGAGTGGTCCTATGATGGGTTTATGAAGTGCTTTATAAGGTAATGAGGGGGCTAATGAATGGATACACAAAATATAACGTAAATATTGTTAGTGGAAATCTTTTGTTTCTTAGTCGGAATTCATAATTAGTAAAGAATTCGCTAAGAGGGATGATTCAGACACGTCCGAATCATCCCTACCCTAGACTGTCCGAACCATCCCTCACAGATCATAGCCCTTTGATGACACCCTCAGCCCTATGTCCTTTGAGATTACAGGTGGGTAACAGCTACAACATCTTCGTCATACAGTACAAATTCACACCCAAACTGATCATCAACTTCCTTATCATTTTCACGAACGATTCAAACGTCAAAAATTACTTAGGAAATGAGAACAACCACAAAATTTAACCTCCATACTAAAGTATGCGCCATCTCTCAACCAAAGTCCATGTGTCAATAGTAAACAAACTCGCTATTTCAAGTGATTTTTCGGAGCTGAGGGCCCCTAACGTTTTCCAGGAAATGTACTGTCCGGACCGGGATGGTCCAGAAAGTACATTTACTGGAAAATGTATATATATATATATATATATATATATATATATATATTATATATATATATATATATATATATTGGAAGTCATTATAATTACATGACAAGATCTGCCTTTTTGGTTGCTGATGTGGGGCATCGACTCTCCTCGATCAGTGGGCTATGATATGATGCATTATCAAACACAAGTACAGATGGCTCGGGAAGGGATGGCAGAAGTTGCGTCGTTAGCCACTGTTTGAACAACTTTGCATTTATTTCGCCATGGTAGTCTCCCTGATTGGTCTTGGCCAGGTAGCACAGGTATGAACCATCTATAAAGCCCTCATTCGTGCCAGCTGCCACCACCACAAAATGCTCACCTTCTCCAGGAGGAACCTGACGACTGTAAGTGAGGCTGGTGACATCCTGCGTAGTGTCTGTCCATTCCGTGTTGTGGGCCATCCTTGTCGTAAACCAGGTTTCATCTACGTAAACGACCACTCTCCCCTCCTCCCGCTGGCGTCGTAGATCACGGAGAGCAGTTATCCGGCAGCATACAATTTCCAGAGATTCCTTCCTTACATACATCTTACGTTGGGAAGTTTTATACTTGAATCCCATAGAATGCAAGAGTCGAAGTACTGAAGCCCATGATGTCATTTCCGGAATAATGCCAGCTGTTTTGAGGTCATTTGTCAAGGAACCAACAGTGAAATGCTCCTTCTTGGCAAACTTTCTGTGGATACAGTGGCGAATGGCACCAATCGTAAAATTATCAAAGAAAGGCGGCGCTTGTGATCCTGACGATGGTGAAGGAACGGAACTGGAGGCATGGTTGACGGTGACCCTCACTGCACATGCAGTCATGCCCAAAACATATCCAACACAGTCGTATGGCCTAAAGAAGAAGAAAAAAATTATATCGGATGATCCGTTGGTCTGCTGGAGATTTTAGCACATATAAGCTTGTATTTACTTTGGATAAAAATCTTATTTTTACAAAAATAGTTATATAAAGACTGTTTACATACAATCTCTCTTGGTGGCATAGTGAATAGTTAATGGAAAAGTTCAAAATCCTGAATGGCATTGCAAGTATTATAATCACGTTATGCTAAATACAAATCAGACCATAAACATTGGATTTAAACTAGAAACTGAATAATTACCTATTCAGGCTATAGTAAGTATGGCCATGGGCTTTCTCTTGACTGTATAAAGTTGCAAGGCATTAGACAAATGCAGTTTTGCAACCACGGGGACAATTCCAAATCCTGTTAGCCATTCTTGACTGCTATGGGTTTCAGAGCCGATGGAACAAGGTAATGAGTTTCTGTCTGGTGGATGGGCGGGGCAACATTTCATCAAACGGTGTTTACCTTGCTTACGTAATGAACGTTTGTCAACTCTTGGCTCATAATCATTGGCCATGGCGTCGGCTAGATAATTCTTACTCCATAAAAATTAAAACCATCGGGTTTAGGTTATTGATAATGTTGACAAAATTTGTGTGGTTGTAAAATCTACATATGTCAACTTCCAGCAACATCCGATGCTTTGATAAGGAGCAAAGTCCAAAAAACCGTGTTACAGAGGCCCTGAATCTCATAGTAGTCGATGCTTTATCCTACTATTCTGACACTAATCTAATCACCGACAGTTCGCTAACACTTCTAGCTATAATTCAATTTCTAGTTGTATGTTATATGCATGATATTGGTTGATTATTCAGACCTTGCACAGGTACGTCTCACCAAGCAAAATGGCACTGAGAGAGAGAGAAAGAGAGAGAGAGAGAGAGAAAGAGAGAGAGAGAGTAATAATAATGATAATAATAATAATAATAATAAGCTTTATTCCAATATTGACATTGGCTATTACAATAAATACAAATTACATTGTAGTTTACATTTAAAACTTAGATATTTACATGTGCCTTCATAAAAATTTACATCATTATAAAACATAAAAACACAGATTTACTTTATACAACTTTAAGAACAATAAAGCATTTGTGACATATATAGGTACCTCATAAAAGTAATTAAAACATTGAAAATTTTGCATATAAAATATGAATCTTTTTATAATAGTACTTGAGGCTCAATAAAATTCTTACCTTGATAAAATATTTGATATAAAAGTTACAGCATATCTCTATAATATTAAAATTATCTTTAGCATGATTATAACATTTCGATTTTAAAATTACTTATGAAATACAGGTAAAACTAGAGTTATGAACATTTATCTTAAAATGGAATCTAAAATTCATAAATAGTCTGCTAAAATCGAGTAAAAGTGTGAAAGAGCTCAATTAAAATATATATAAAGTTTTACTATAAAATTATTTGGACAATAGATACTTTTTCAAATTCAGTTTAAAAGAGTTAATATTAGTTAATGTTTTTAGTTGGTTTGGCAGTTTGTTCCACACTGATTGACCCCACACAACAAACGCTCTGCTTCCTAGATCATTGTTGGTTCTTGAAACAAAAAGGTCAACATTAAATCTAGTTTGTCTGTTACGTCTATCTCCAACTGTTATTAGATTAAAAAGCCATGGTGGAATTAGATTATGTAAAATAAAGACATGACACATAAATCAAAATCAATCTTCTGTTTGATTGTCAGCCATTGCAAGTTATTTAAAATTGGAGTTGCATGATCCATACATCCCTTGGGCGTTTACCCATCATTTTCACTTTGCTGCAAAGTTTTGAACGCCTCTGTATCCGTGCAGCTGCTGCTTAGTTGTCGAGCCCCAGATCTTTAAACAGTAGTCAAGAATGCTCACGGCAAAAGACCGAACGACCATTCCCCGCATTTCACTATCAAATCGGTCCTTAATTCTATTTAAGTATATTAAAGTACCATTTACCTTCCTACAAACTTCATCTATATGACCGTCAAATAGCATATACTGGTCAAAATATACCCCAAGATTTTTTACTTTAATGCTTTTCTCAATTGGAAATCCATGGAAATTTATTTTTGTGTCTTCAGGAATTTGGGATATGAACTGCCTAGAGCCAATGAATATACATTTAGTTTTAGACTCATTAATATTTAATCCATTAATTTGAAAGTAACATCTCGCCATTTCTAATATTCTTTCTGCTCTTACTATCAAGTTATTTAGTTCATTTATAGTTCCAGTCATTAGAAGTTGACTGTCATCTGCGAATTGAACCATGATGCAGTCCCGCACAGCAGTAGCCATATCATTTATATAAATTAGGAAAAGTATTGGCCCCAAAATAGATCCCTGTGGAACTCCGAATTCTACTGGTTTAGGGGAGGATATAACATCGCCTAATCTCACTGACTGGTAACGATTTTCTAGATAGCTTTTAAACCAGAGAGGGTCAATTTTTAATTGTGTACATTTATGAAGTAAAATATTTGTGGCTAACGCTATCGAAAGCTTTAGAAAAGATCCAATAGAATAGTAAAGATTATCTTTTTGTCGTCGGATATTTCGTAAATAAGTGTTTGTAACTTTCAATAACGCAGTTTCAGTAGAGAGATGAGACCTAAATCCATGTTGAGTGAGAGACAGTAAATAATTTTCCTCGAGATATTTTATGAGTTGAATTGACACAATCTTTTCTAGAATTTTAGATATAATGGGCAAAAGTGATATCGGTCTGTTAATTCTCTACATTATCTGCATCACCACTCTTAAAAAAGGGGGGGCAGAACGTGGGACTTACTTCCAATCACTTGGAATAAAGGCAAGTCACTATAGAGGTATTTACTATGACAGTTAAGTAAAACGCAATTATCGGTAAGGCGTCCCGAAATTTATCTTTAAAGTGTTCCGACTTACTAGCTTTAATCAAAGTATTAACCAGTTTCTTTTCGTTTTTGTAATGATCTTGTAGTGTTTCGTTCTGTATATCTGTTTTAGCTCTCTTTTGTAGGTCATCTCTAGCTTTCATTTCTGCTTTAAGGTTATTATTTATCCAAGGGGCCGGGGGCCGGGTAATTTCTTGGGTCACAAATGGTGCACATTCATCCAAGCAGCAAACAAAGGTTTTGGTAAAAATATTAACCTGTTGTTACGACCCCTTTGGCCGTAATACAGGTTCTTTATATTTCAATAATCACAGGATCGTAGGCAGTAAGAAAGTACACAGGGTATGAGGAATGTGGACACAAACACCAGAACAAATTAACAATATTTAATTACAAAATACAGCTTAAACACTAAATAAGCCTTGTGAGGAACCTTAACATTAAATACACAAAATACAAGGAGCAAATAACAGCTCACAAGGACTCTAATACTGAAACGACCCTAACAAAGTAAAGGAAAGGACATAACATGCCAAAGGCTCAAATAATAATACTACGGGCCCAATAATGAAAAAAAAACACTAACCTATAATTATAAGATTGAAGGAAGACTAGAGAAAATAAAGACAGGAAAACCTTAAATCTCCTACCTAACAGTGTTGGTACTAAACTAAACTAAAAACTAATTCAAATATATTCTGAGGACAGTAAATACCCAATACCGACAACTCAATACAACATACATATATATACAAATATAATTGATATTTAAATACGCAAATCCTCGTGTATAACGAAGTGCACAGAAGTTCACGGAAGGTGCTTCAACCTCCCAGCAGCTATACGGGGGAGTCCACAAATTGTCCAGGTAGACCCAGGGGTCGAGATCAATTCCGAGGGACAACACAGGATAATCACCTCTTACCTGGCAATTGCCTCCCTACGAGCCTCCTCACGAGCCCTTAGCTCTCCTGGACAAGCAGCTGAAGACGGACAGGACAGTGGTTGGCGTAACGCCTCCTAGTGGCGGGACAGCGACGACCACGTCTTCCGCCAAATCCTCCGGCGGGAATCAGAGTACAGGCGTCGCAAGTGACGATAACCTGTGCTATCACAGCCGTGATCAAACTCCACAATGCACATACGCCGTAGATGGCTCAGCACATCTACGGAAAACCACTTCCAAGGGAGATCCGTCGGAGTATTCCTCCAAAAAGGCGTGAGATAAATCTCCAGAAGGCTACCAACAAAAGAGTGTACGTCCAGAAGCTTATACAGGCCCGAACTATTTTCGGCCGGCCTCCACTCACAGCACTACAGTTCCATTCCAACTCGAAAACAAAATAAAAAACAATCGTTAACACGATAGTTAGGTAATTCACAACAAGAGGAGGGAATCACTGAGCAAAAGCACTGAACGTTACGTTAACGTAAAAAAAAATACAGCTGCTGAACTAAATATAAGAGAACACTTAAAACTAAGTTACAAGGCTCATTTAAGAAAATAAACTATCAATAAATTACGTTAATTTGACACCTTCCTCCCCCTCAAAAAAAAAAATTATTCAAATAGAATACATTTTTTAATACCACAATCATATTATACTAGAAGATAACCATATAGACAACTTAATCTAAAACATCCTGCAAGGGAAAAAAATAGAACTTAATCTAAAATATCCTGCAAGGGAAAAACAATAAGGTGAAGCAAAACTCGGAACATAATGAAACAGACTTAAGACAAAGCCCGAATCCATACATCATTTTAAACATGATTAAAATGACTACCTTAAATATAATTTTCAATACAAACCCCGAAGGAGAAATGAGAAGGGCGAGGTGAGAAGAGAAATAACCAGACTTACATCCTAGAAAGGGCATCAGGAATACAGTTATCAACACCCTTAACATGCTTAATACTTAAAGGAAACTCCTGCAGCTGAAGAGCCCAACGCAGAATCCTCTGGTTAGAACCTTTCATTCTTTCGATGAACACCAAAGGGTTATGGTCCGTCCAAATTTCTACGGGAAAGGAAAAATTAGTAACATATGGTTTGAAATGAACCAAGGTACGAATTAAAGCTAGTGCCTCCTTCTCGATGGTAGAATACCTTCTCTCAGCATCCAGCAACTACGACTAAAGTAGGATACTGGACGCACTTCACCTTCTTCATGTCTTGAAAAAGTACTCCACCTATACCCACATCACTGGCATCTACAGCCACAATAAAACGGTTTCTGAAAGTCAGGAGACATTAGAATGGGGTTAGACATCAAGACAGTTTTCAGTTTAAAAAAGATTCCTCACATCGAGAAGACCATACAAACTTTTGTCCTTCTGCAATAGTTGGGTAAGGGGGGCTGAGCAATGTCAGAAGTTCCGGTATGAATCGCCTATAATAACCCAACATACCTAAAATTCTCCGCACTTCCCTAACATTGCGCGGCCTTTGCAAATTTAATAGAGCCTCGAGGTTAGCTTGTTTAGGAGTAACCCGACCCAAACCAACCTCGTGACCTAGTATACACCTGGCTTTACCAAATTCACATTTACTCAAATTTACAACAAGACCATCGGCTCTCAAGGCCTCAAATACCTTCTTTAAACCTCACCAAATGAGTCCGCCAGTCATTGCTGTGAATAACCAAATCATCTATATAAATTTCTGTACCCTCCAGACCACATATAACTCTGTTCATCAACCGCTGGAAGGTACATGCTGCATTCTTCATCCCAAAGGGCATTACCTTACATTCGTAAAGCCCAAAGGGCGTAACAAAAAGCGGAAATCTCACGAGCTCGATCCGATAGGGGAACCTGCCAATACCCCTTTAAAAGATCCAATTTAGTTTTAAACTTAGCAGGGTCCTATCCGATCAAAGACAGTCCCCTCGATAAGAGGCAAAGGGAAAGAGTCATTCTTTGTATTAGTATTGACCTTGCGGTAGTCCACACACATGCGAAACTGCCCGTCAGGTTTCTTAACAAGTACAATAGGGGAGCTCCTAGGACTTACCACCGAAGGTCTAATTAAATCATGCTCCAACATATACTTTATCTCCTTCGACAATATCAAGTTTTTCTGGATTTAATCGATAAGGACTTTGTTTGACTGGGGAAGCACTGCCCACATCAACATCGTGTTGGAGCAAGGTCGTTCTACCTGGAGAGGCCTGAAATAAGCCTGAAAAAGAAGATATTAATTTTATCATGTCCATCCTTCTGAATCCCTCCAGATGCTCCAACCCTTTTCTAAACGTTTCCAATTTTGCATATTACTGTAAGAGCATCTGAAGATACCTGGCAAAACAAGTCTGCTGTCTTCTAACGTGGGTTCTAACACTAGAGACACTGGCTCATATACTTATATGCTAGGGGGTCAAGTCTACCAACTGTGTAAGATTTCAATCTATTAATGTGGAATATCCGACACTTACGTTTGGTCCCAGGAGCTTCCACTTCATAATTGACATCAGACATTTCCGAAGTACCTTCCAAGGCCCCTTATACCTAGGTTCCAGAAAATTGTCAGTGTCTGTACTCAAAACCAAAACAAGCTCACCAGGCTCAAACGAACGTGCCTTCTCTTCATCATAATTTTCCTTCATTGAGGCCTGAGACAACACCAAATTATCCTGGGCAAATTTCCAGGCAGCTGATAATCTACTTCTCAGGTCCTCAACGAACTCACCCACATTCAATACTTTCTTATGACTAACCTCTAGCAACTCATGGAAAATTTCTAGAGGACCACGTACCTTAGTCCAAAAATCAACTCAAATGGAGCTACACCTGTGGAAGAATTAGGATGATTACGTATAGCAAAGAGAGCAAAGGGAATACCTTTATCCCAATCCTCGCCTTGCTCATACAGTACTTTTTAGAATAGACTTAAGGTTTGGTGGAACCTTTCCACTACGCCCTGACTCTCTGGGTGGTAAGGTACACTGGTAATGTGCTGAATGGCCAGTTTCAGCACATTTACCTTTAATACCTTGCTCGTGAAATTAGTGCCACAAATCTGTTTGAATTTTACGAGGCAACCCATACCTGGAAAAAAATTCTATTAGCTTCTCAAACACTACTTTGGATGTAATTTTCCTCATAGGAAAAGCTTCAGGAAACCTAGACGCTCTGTCCATTATAGTCAAAAGATAAGTAAATCCCGATTTAGTTCGGGGCAAAGGCCCAACCACATCAACAACTAACTCGGCAAAAGGATCCCCAATTGCAGGAATTGGATGCAAAGGGGCTTTAGGAATAGGTTTTATTAGGTTTTACCCATCACTTGACATGTTTCACAACTTCCTACAAATTTCTTCACACGAGGATTTCAATCCTGGCCACCAAAATACTTGCCAATCTACTATGGGTTTCGCAAACTCCAAAATGACCGAGAAAAGGAATCCTCATGAGCTAAACTAAGGACATCATTCTGATATTTTGAAGGTACCACAATCTGTTCTACCCGAGAGGTTTGGTTGCAAGCCGGTGATCCACAGGACGACTAACTCTATACAACAAACCTCTAATCACACAGAACCTTGGTTTTCTTTGTTAAATCATCCGTACCTCCTAATTCATAATTGAATTCAGCCTTCTGAGCTTCAATAAAGCTTACACGGTCACAATCTGGATTATATTTTATTCATAAAACTACTACTACTACTACCTACAGACCCGGGTCTCTCTACCTCTACCTAAACTAACTAAGGTTTAAATTATCCTCATTCTGTAAGGCGCAGCAGCCTTTGCAGAAGCCCTCGAGTGGTAATTGCCACAGGACTTGCAGTTACGGACACTATTGGGAATAATTCATAACCTCGGGCATCCAACATATTTCCCAAAATGCCGTCAATACCAGGGATGGGGAGCTTTTCTACCACTGCCAATTCTGTCACCTTGTGATACCCTGGGAAGAATGCCTCTACCTCCACCAAAGGTGCAGAAACCACTGTATCAGGGAACCCACCCAGGACCACATAATTTCCAGAATGCTCACCAACATCCTTCAAAACCTTTGACAACACCAATGATCGAGCAGGACCCAGTGTCCCTTAAGAAGTTCACTCTGACAACTTTACTATCAACAACCAAACTGCCAGGCCAAATATATTTGTCAAAAAGTCACAAAGGAGAGCTAGCAGGTGACTGGTTTATTTCACCTCCACTACCACTAAACATAACCCTTCCTTCAGTTCCTGGGGAACACTCAACTTCAGCATTAGGGGTAGTAGGGGCATTAGCAATCAAAGATATGGGGACATTGTTGTTACCTCCCCTTCCGTTCCGCTGGAGATACCTCCTCCGGGCAGGACACCGAGCTTGAAAGTGACCCTGCTCGTGGCACCAAAAACAAGTTCCCCTAGCTCTAGCCTACCAACATTACTAGAACTTCAATTACTCTGAAAACACCCGTGTGTTCCTTCCACTCGGGTTATTTCCCTGGCTAGCTTCAACCTTTGTTTAAAGGGGTTGGGGTTGGATCTCCAATTATTATTGTTTGGCCTGGCAGGCTGGGATTTAACGACTGATGAGCTAAAAACTACTACTACCTACACGGTGTGTTAACACAAAAACTCATCAGCTATTGAGCAGCTTTACTTAAACTATATGCTTTTACCTCCTCTAGTGAATTCTAAGTTCCTTACTACAAGTTTTCTTAAACTCCTCAAGTAGCATCAGCCCTCAAGGAGAGAAGGAGACCACCTGGCGACTCTTTACCCAGTCGTCAAACTGCTCCTCAAGACGGGCATACTCTACATACGACATAGTATCGGGCTTCATAGAATTCCTAAATTTCAGGCGATAAGCCTCAGGGACCAAGTCATACGCCTTGAGAATCAACGCCTTAACTTTATAGTAATCTCTGGCTACACTCTCTTCCAAAGCATTATATTGGCGAATGGCCTTACTACTAACCTGCATTGAATTAATACAGTCCACATCTCAGTGGGCCAAGACAACCTAGTGGCCCCCACCCGCTCAAAAGCCTTAAAGAACTCAGGCACGTTACCGCCCTCATCAAACACGGGCACCAAACTTTAATGCCGCACTCATGTTAAACACTACGGAAGAAGGACCGGTGTGGAGTACTGTTAAAGTCAGGGTTAGCTCGTAACCCTAGCCAAGTCTAAGTTAATTCTAGCCATTTCCAACTCATGGCGCCTCGCCCTCTCATTCTCTTCGAATTGTACCTTCAATAACTATTCGTTTACAAATTAGGCTAAGGTTCTCATCTTCAGGATTAATCACAGACTGTACTGGCTCCGGCTCTGCTTCTAACAAGGGGTTATTCGAGACTCTAGTCTTTACCGTTAAATTAGCAGGACCAGTATAAATAACACCAGTACGAGGGTGGTCCTCAAATAGAGACAGCCCAGGATTAACACTAACCTCATCAACAGAATTCTCATCATCAGAACTTCCACTCATCATATCCCTAGCCAATCCTCACCCTCGGCTATACCACGAGCCACCATCGCCTTAACAGACAACAACAACTGAGCCTTAGTGTCCGTGGGTCTAAAAGAAATATACAACCAACGAGCACAACTCCTTAAATGCTCCTTCACTTAAGATAACTAGATATTTGATACAGTCAGCATGACCACAAAAATTCGGCTGGTGGTTCAAAAACAAAGTCTTCCATAGTGAATTACCTACAAGGGGGAAAGTAAGGCAAGCAACAAAATCAAATCAAATATTGTAACCTATCCCAGAGTTGCTCCACAAACCCAAACTCTGTGCACACCTGCGTACGATCCTGTCACGGTCGCCAAATTGTTACGACCCGCTTTGGCCATAATACAGGTTCTTTATATTTCAATAATCACAGGGATCGTAGGCAGTAAGAAAGTACACAGGGTATGAGGAAATGTGGACACAAAACACCAGAACAAATTAACAATATTTAATTACAAAATACACTTAACACTAAATAAGCCTTGTGAGGAACCTTAACATTAAATACACAAAATACAAGGAGCAAATAACAGCTCACAAGGACTCCTAATACTGAAAACTGACCCTAACAAAGTAAAGGAAAGGACATAACATGCCAAAGGCTCAAATAAAATATACTACGGGGACCCATAATATACACTACCTATAATATATAATATTGAAGGAAGACTAGAGAAATAAAGACAGGAAAACCTTAAATCTCCTAAACCTAACAGTGTTGGTACTAAAAACTTAAAACTAATTCAAATAATATTCTGAGGACAGTAAAATTACTACCCAATACCGACAACTCAATACAACATACATATATATACAAATATCAATTGTATTTAATTACGGCAAATCCTCGTGTATAACGAAGTGCACAAAGAAAGGTTCACGGAAGGTGCTTCAACCTCCCAGCAGCTATACGGGGAGGTCCACAAATTGTCCAGGTAGACCCAGGGGTCGAGATCAATTCCGAGGGACAACACAGGATAATCACCTGTCTTACCTGGCAATTGCCTCCCTACGAGCCTCCTCACGATCCCTTAGCTCTCCTGTAGAATAGCTGAAGACGGACAGGACAGTGGTTGGCGTAACGCCTCCTACGTGGCGGGACAGCGACGACCACGTCTTCCGCCAAATCCTCCGGCGGGAATCAGGAGTACAGGCGTCGCAAGTGACGATAACCTGCGCTATCACAGCCGTGATCAAACTCCACAATGCACATACGCCGTAGATGCTCAGCACATCTACGGGGAAAAAACCACTTCCAAGGGAGGTCCGTCGGAGTATTCCTCCAAAAAGGCGTGAGATAAATCTCCAGAAGGCTACCAACAAAAGAGCGTACGTCCAGAAGCTTATACAGGCCCGAACTATTTTCGGCCGGCCTCCACTCACAGCACTACAGTTCCTTTCCAACTCGAAAACAAAATAAAAACAATCGTTAACACGATAGTTAGGTAATTCACAACAGAGGAGGAATCACTGAGCAAAAGCACTGAACGTTACGTTAACGTAAAAAAAATACAGCTGCTGAACTAAATATAAGAGAACACTTAAAACTAAGTTACAAGGCTCATTTAAGAAAATAAACTATCAATAAATTACGTTAATTTGACACCTGTACATCCACATTATCAGTTTGTAGAATACAATTAAAATCTGGAGCCTTATTTAGTAAAGTACTACAAAAACTGTCCTGACTGTAATGCTTAAGACAACGAAAGGTTCTTTTAACAGGTATTCTCCTTGGCTTAGAAATATCAATTTGTAAAGTTACTAGCTCATGATCAGCAATGGGACAGGGAATCACATCTGAATATACAATCATTTGTTGATTGTTTGTAATGACAACATCCAATAATGTCGAGGACGTGCTTGTTATTCTAGTTGGCTTAGTTATTGTTTGACAGAGATTTAACTGATGTATTATTTTACTTAATTTGTTGTTAGGAACAAGCATATCCTCATTTAAATCACCCAAAACGAACACGGGTTTTTTACGTAAAGATACATTTTTAAAAGTTTCTTTAAGATAATCAAAGGAGGGTATCAAAGCCTTTGGATGCCGGTAGACACACCAACAATAAAAGATGTAATCTATGCTGTATACTAATCCAGACGTCCTCAACACCATTAGCTTTCTCTACATCTGTCAATATTCTATTAACCTTCAAATCATTTCTTACATATACTAATGTTGCCTCCAACCCTTTTCCATAGTCACACCTATAGCATTAAAATTCTTAACATGAATGAACTTATCTTGAACAGACAAATCTAACCTGGTTTCGCTTACACAAAGAATGTCTATGTTTCTTTCCAGTATTAACAGTTCTATTTCATCAATATGGGCTAATAATGACTGTGCATTTATGTGTTCTATAGTTAACTGATTACGTATTTCCCTCCTTACAGTAGTCGCTTCTATAGTATCACCTGGGGCACATTCTTCTTGGCCATTTTCCTACTGAACATAGCTAGAGCATATATGCCCTTTGTGTCCCAATCTGTAACAAATATTACATTTAATTCTGTGGTCGTATCTGCATTGCCCTTGACGGTGGTTAAATTCCACCAATTGTAGCATCCAGCTGGTCTGTGTTGATAACGTTGGTTACGTTTGTCTCTTAACCCTTCTTCATTGTATCGCCTCTTGTAATTTCTGCTATCTGCTTGTTGATGGTTGCTATTTCGAGGTTGTTCTCCACTGAAAGCTGTTCTTTGATCTTGGCCGCGTTCACTTGTTGGCCGTCTTCCGAAAATCGAGGGGCGTTGATTTTTTCTTTGTGTGTAATGGTTGGTTCTAAACTGTGTATTTGTCCATTCATGTGACATCTTCGTTTTTTTTTCCAGTCGCCACATAACTTTAGATATTGGCATTGCTTGTTGAGTGAATCAAGTAGTCTTATGACACCACATCTGTTTAGGAAGATTCCAGGATTTTCATTATTCAGATGAAAACACATTTCATCCACCTCTCCAGTAGCTAGTTTCAAAGACAGTTCGCATTTCATAATCGTTATACCGTTGTCTGTGCCCCATTCCACTAGTTGGCTATTGTGATGGTTAATGATGTCCTCTAGTTCATTTGTTCGTAGAGTTGGAAATAGTTGGCATACCATAATTTCCATGTTTCCATTAACTTTTTTGAGCTCCGCAATAAGGCTTCCCATATTATCCAGAATGTTAGACGGGGTTTCCTCTTCCAATACATCCTGCATACCACATACCAGAATACATCTTGCTGGCTCCCACTTCAGTTCTTCAGACACCCAACTTTTTAAAAGGTCGATGTTAGCTCCATTAATTGTTCTGATGAACGTGTGTTCTCCAAGATCAGATGATTTTATATCTTTCAAATTTGTATCTCCCAATATTAATGTACTGGCATCCTGAGTTTTAGCTTCCGTAGCATCATTTGTAGGTAACGTTCTTCTATCTCTCACATGTTCTTCTAAATGAGTTAGCCGGTCGTTTAATCTATTGATAGTGACATTTGCTGCTTTTATTATTTCATTCAATTCATATCTCTCAATTCAAAGCTCCATTGTGTCTTCAGCCTTCCCTTTCTCCAGTCTCCAGCTCCATCAATTTCTTCCCTTCCTCCTCCATTTCCTCAATTTCTATCTGTCTCCTATTGATCTCACCATGGAAAGTAACATTGATATTAGCACTGCATCTTTTGTCATCAATATTACTGGTGTATTTTCTCATTCTATTTCCTGCTCTTAACTGCTCTTATTTTCTTCTCCTTCTCAGGTTGTCTCTCCTTGAAGTCTTTTGTGAGAGAAAATATGGATGCACAAGCTTCCTCCTCAGAATCAGTTTTTTCTCCAGATGATTATATCAACTTCAGATATAATCATTTTGTGAGAAAGTATGGAAAGAAGACAACTCATTTGGTGATGATGCGGCTCTTGTTTCCCTGCGGACAACACAAGAGCATCCGTGAAATTCTCATCGACAACCAGGTTCCACTACGGGGGAGAAGATGTTCTTTCAACCCTCAAGAAATAAAAAATATCACTGAAAAGCCTCCAGAAGATCTGGACATCACAATGATGAACAAAATCTTGCAGGCTCTTTGGGAAAAGGGGGTGAATGACCCTGGTGACGAACTCAAAGTATTATTAAAAAAGATCAAAGAGGAGAGGAACTTCGTTAGCCATGAAGAGCCTCATATGTCAGACACTGATTTGGAAAATAAACTCAGAGGCTTTCAAGCAACGCTCGAGGAAACTCTTGAGAAAACCAAGTCTCTCTTTCCATCTCATGGTTCTGACCCTGACCAGATTAAAGCAGATATCCAAGATGCTGTTCCAAAGCTCTTAGAAAAGATCCGTGAGAAATATGATCCCTTAAACCCTCAGGATGTACAAAGGCTTAAAGAGGAAATAAAAACGTTCGGGAATGACATTTCTGACATGATACAAGAATCCTCTGAAGCAGAACTCCGGTCTCTTAATGAACGCCTCTGTCAGATTTTGCCCTACGACTGGCTTGCTCAGTATGGTACTACAGATCCAGGTAACATCATGGTCTCTTTACAAGTGGAGGATGATCATGAGTTAAATAGAGGTCCCCATGGCAATAAAAGTATTGTTGTAAATCAGAAAGAAATCCTCAACATTAAAGACCCAATGAGAAAAAACCCCGAAGTTGTGATTATATCTGGTGATGCAGGTTCTGGAAAGACCACAATGCTCTGTTCCTATGCAGAGGGATGGTGCAAGAAGATAACGGATATACCAGAACTCTCTTCCTTCCCATTTCTGCTCTATATGCAGTTTAGAAATCATGACCACGACAACTTTGATGAATACCTCAAAAGCTTGATACCAGATACTGTTGCTCTATTTCCTTTTGATCTTGTTAGATCGGTTATCCTAAGTCTTAAGCGATGGATATGATGAGGCCAATGATAAATCTAAAAAGCTATTTAAAGATTTTTTAGAATGTAATTCAAAGAACATGAAGTTTGTCGTAACAACACGTCCAGGTAATACCGAGGGCCTAACAGATGTTGTGAACAAAGGAAAACGTTCCAGAATCAACCTCAAAGTTTCAGGTCTTCGGGAAGAGGATATGAAATTGCTCACAGCAAAGCTCATTGGCCACTTGTTGAAAGATGATGTCACCCAACAGGAGCAAATGAAAAAGGAGCTGCTTCAGAGAATAGAAGAAATGAACACTGACACTAGAGCCATTCTGCAAACCCCACTGTATTTCAACCTGTTCGTTCTCCTTTACATTGAGTGTCCAGATCTAAGGGATGAAATGAGCACCAGGACATCAGTCTACTTACAGCTGAGAAGGCACAAGATCAAGAGAATCTCCGACAAGACAGGAATCTCTGGAGAGGCACTGGAGGAATTTGATGCACTGTACAACCAATGGTCTCTGAAACATTACACCGAGGAAAAATATGAATGGTCTGAGGCAGATGTAAGAAGCTTTAGAAGGGAGATTAGTTCTCCAGAAGCACTTCAGAACTTTGATGCCATCATGTCATCCTATTTCACCATAAAGAAAACAAAGAAGCATCTGGACATTGTCAAAGTCTACTGCCACAGACACAGAAGTGAGCAGGAGTTTGCAGCTGCAGGCAGTATCTGCGATGACATCATCACATCAAGTGGAAGACCACAAGGAGGAAACCTTGTTCGAGATGTGTTGTGCTCGAAAGGGTTATGGGATGGAAGTGATCTGGACAAGTAATTTGGGAAATTCAGAGAAGTCATTTCCTTCATACAAGAAATACTTTACAGTACTGAAAAAGATGTATACTATAATAATATCAATGAGATTCATGAACTCTATGTATCATACAGCCTCTCTTTTGATGAACAAGATGTTCTTTTAGAACCATGCATGAAAGCTAGACTGGACAATAAGGTTTTGGAATCACTTGTGTCACAGATGGAGAAAAAAACTTCTCTGAGGGACCAAGTAACATTCATCGAACCCAGGAGCCTTTATGTCCTACCATACTTACTGCCTAAACTGAGGCCCAGAAAGATAAAATTGTATTGTATGGATTTAAGTGCAGTACCAGATATTTCGCAATTCAACGAAACAGTACATGCTGCTTCTCAGTCGAATGTTCACGTAGGGATCAGTATCAACGTAGAACTAAGTGAATGCACACAACTTTCAGGACAGGAGATTTCGCCGCCAGTGGATAAATTAGGTAAGTAGGAACATCAACCTTTACTCCTTTAATTATAAAGAACTATAGCCTTCACCCATAACTCAAACAACTTTAGCTTTTTAGTTATTTCCTAATTCTTCTTCAAAGTTGGTAATGATCTCCTCACGAACTTTTTACATAAAGAAGAAGAAAAGGCGCTGAAAGGTGAGTAGCACTGTCAATTGAATTTCAAGTTTCTTTTGATAAGAGATTTTAAAGAACTATGTCAATACATCGGCATGCGTTTGTTATTCTCTCACACTATATATATCATATAGCATATAAAATATTATATATATATATATATATATATATATATATATATAGATATATATATATATATCCAACTTTTGGAGTCACAGCTTGGAGAACAATCCAAGGCGGGTCAGGGAAAGGCCCTTATCAATATGCATTTTATTAAAATAAAATATTTATGCCGACATTTCACAACTCCTCAAAGTTGCATTTTCAAGGCTGAAAACCCATTCTAAATTATGTAAAAACTTTTATGAAAATAAAGGAAAGACTTCTCAATAATGGGACAGGTGCAAAATTGAAAATGTTTATCTATTAGATGAATCTATTATTTATTATTATAAAAAATTAACTGTACGGCCGTTAAACTCACAGACATCATCCACACAACTGTTTAACGCGAGATGGTCATGTAGAGTTGTTTCTTCTCTGTCTGTATGTTTGATTTTGTTCTATCTCATTTGCAACGCTGTATGTCAGTAGCACGGCAGTTAGGTTTAGCTTCTTCTGGTAGGTTGTCGCAAGCCTTCTGCTTGTTCTTTTTTTAAAGGTTTTAGTCATTTTATTCTGAATGTTTTTTTGGTAATCATAATTTGTAATTCTGATTTTATTAGTTTACTGACTGTCATGTTTTGCTGCCTAGAAAATGCAACTATGAGGAGTTGCCATATAATATATATATATACATATATATTATATATATATATATATATATATAATATATATATATATATATATTATATATAAATATATATATATATATATAATCATATTAACACTGAGAACAGCAACAGTTTAGTTATACTGCTTTTTAAGTCAGTTATTATTGTTTTAAGTTGCTGTAGCTGATAATAATAACATCTCAAAAATGCCTCTATTTCTTTCATTCCACAGAGTTGGAGATTTATGAGGAAGACTCCCAAGACTTGGAGAGCCTGAGTCCCATTCTTTTAGCGACTTCAGCAAAGAAACTGACATTACTCTACCACATGTTTGATGCTCCTGAGGATCGTGTTGCCCAAGTCGTAAACAGACGTTTCCAACAAACCGGAAAGAAGGAACCACTGATTTATGGATTTACGTTGAGGAAGGTGAGTGCCAGAACCATCAAAAGCCAGCCGTCATGAAAGGAACTGTTCTTATTCCTTTTCCTTCTTCTTCCTCTTCCATTATGAGCAGAAGTTAGAAGGAGTTACAAGGATTAGGATGTCTCTAAGACTAATCAGTCCATTCAAGGAGACATCATGCCCATGCTCTCACATATCTCTAGGAGCAGGTTTGTTGCAGTTTACAACTTCTGGTGGCAGTTTATTCCATGTGTCACAGATCTTGTATGTGAAAAAGTTCCGATAATGAGTTGTGTTGTATTTTTATGCCTTTCAGTATTTTAGTTAAATGTCTTTATTAGTTGTCGTGTTTCTAAGCTATACATGTTCAGGCTCTCTAGTCGTCTTTGGTAACATATTTGTCTCATGGATGGAATTAACTTAGTGGTTCTTGCTTGTACCCCTTCTATTCAATTTATGTCCTTTCTTAGTGTTGGTGACCAAAACTGTACGTACTACATTTTCAAGATGAGGTCTTACTATTGATGTGTAGAGCAGCAGCACCGTTCCTTGTTTCTGTATTTGAACTGACTCTTTATGTATCTCACTAGTTTCTGTGCCTTCTTTTCAGCTTTTATGCTCTGTTTTGTGGATTATAAGTCCTTGGTAATAATGAACTGTGAGGTCCTTTCTGGTTCTACGCTATTTATGTCATTCCCAAGTAATATGTATCTGGCATAAGGTTGTTTGTTCCTATTTGTAACACATTACACTTATCCAAATTTAAAAGGCATTTGTCATATTTTTTACCTCTCTCCTATTTTCTTTAGATCATTTCTTAAAATTTCCACTGTCTTTGAGTCTGCCGTATTTACACCTAGTTTGATGTCATCTGCAAATTTGGCTATGCTGCTAGTTAAGGCTACATGAATGTCATTAATATAAATAAAAAACAAGAGCGGACCAAGGAAAGAACCCTGAGGAACTCCATTTTTCAAATCTGCCCATTTTGATTCTTCACCATTTATTACAACTCTGTTTTCTATTAGTTAGCCAGTCTTGGATCCAGTCTGCTTTTTCTCCTTCAATTCCTAAAAGCTCTAACTTTTGTCATTAGTTTCCTGTGTGGGACTTTGTCAAATGCCTTTAGGAAATCTAAGTAAAGTATATCTATTGCTTTACTACAGTTGTAAATAACAGAAAGAGGGGGCGGGTTTACAGTTTACTAATCTGGGTGGCATGTTCTTTAAGCAAAAGAGATAAGGAAAGAGGATCAAGGTATAATCCTGGGTGGAGATTTAAATTCCTTGTAGACGTCCCTTCGATAAAGATGAGCTCCAATAGCTTCCATTTTCGGTGATCTCTGACCCTGCAGATTATCGAGGAATGATCTCGGTGAATAATGCTGTTATTTGTTAATCCTCATGAAATGGCCTATTTGTGCTGAGAGCATCTAATCTTTAGGTCCTTAGAAGTCTGCCCTATATAAATCTTATTACATTCTCTATACAACTGGCCAAAAGGGAGAAAGCAAGGAAGCAAGGAAAGAAGGAAGGGTGGAAGAGAGAGGGTGGAGAGGTGAGAGGGAGAGGGTGAAAGGATCACTTCATTTTCTCAAGTCTTTGTCAAGCCTCTCCCAGCATCCACTCTATCGTCTCTCTCAACTTGGCACGAAAAGGTTAAACCAAAATCGGCCCCAGCCATCCTCATCGGAGACACACCCAATCCCTACCTGAGCCTGACTATGCCCCTCCCTATGGGCCCCCCTACCCCATGCCACAATCCAATCCCTGATCGCACTATTTCCTGATTTTTGTGAAAAACTTTTTTCACCCCATTGCATCCTCCAAATTTCAGCAGGACGACAGCCACCTCCTCCTCCTCCTCCAGTGTCTCAGTTACAAGCTTCTTCTTTGCCCCTCCTCCAGCCCATCTCTGGGCCTGCACTACATTCTCACCCAGCCCCACACATGCCCCTCTCAATGGCCTGCCAGATACCACAAGCTGGTCCCCCTCTCAGATCACTCTCTAATTTTTGACGATTTTTTTTCCACTTGGCCTCTGCTGGCGCCATCTGGCAACTCAGGCCGGCCCAGATAGCTACGGGACATTCCTCCCCAGCCCCCGACCCCACTTCACATCAACCCCCACTCCCTCCCCTTTTTTTGGCCAATATATTTCCAGTTTTCACCCATATTTTTATATGCATAAATATAAAAATGTATATCTATATCACCACTATCAAACTGGATGTCTGTTATCAAGACAAAACATTAGCAATAATAAAAATAACAATAATAAAACCTTCAGCCTCAACTCAAAACAACTTTAGCTTCTTCATGAGTAATTTGTATGATTTTTTTTTTATAAGGGATTTTAAAGAGTAATGAAAATACATCTGCGTGCGTATGTTTTTCTCTGTCTCACTATGTATATCATACAGTATAGTATTCAATTATATATATATATATATATATATATATATATAGATATATATATATATATATATATACACACACACACACACATATATATATATATATATATATATCTATATATATATATATATAATATATAATATATAATATAAATACATATGCATGTATGTTGCATAGTCATAAAAACAATAAAAATAGAAACAGATTAGTTATGCTGCTTTTCTTCAATATAGTCAGTCGTGCGTGCGTGCGTGTGTGTGTTGAGCAAGAGTGAATGCAGGTCGAAATACAGTAGGTGTTAATATCCTGCCATCTTTGTCTGTCCTCAGATCCTGACATAAAGCTCCTACTCCAGTCGCTCACTGTTCCGCCTCTGAGGAAAATCAATATTTTCGTGCCTCGTGGGAGAGAGATTGATAATGCTGACTATGTGGAAGAACTGAAGACAATCTGCCATCAGAAGCAATTTGGAAAATTATACACTAACCTATGGCCCGACAAAGAGGGAAAACAAGAAAAGAAGAGAAAAAGAGAAGAAGAAGAAGAACAACAACAACAACAAGTGAAGAAGAGAATAGAACAAGAAGGCTCCACCTCCAGGGAGCGTGATGCCACACAGTAAAGACTTGAAGACATTTCGCAGAAAGAAACGACACCTGGTGGCTGTTTCTTACGAAAGAATTTTGGTAAAGTTCGTTCCAGGTCTCTTTTAATTATTCCCTTAGTTTCTTTATCCTTTATTGAGAGAGAGAGGAGAGAGAGAGAGAAGAGAGAGAGAGAGAGAGGAGAGAGAGAGTACTCCCAGTATTAACACCTGTCTTAGTCATGCCAATGGGAAGCCCACTGAGGCTCATCAACAGCAAGTCTATATAATTCACTGCACCTGTCTCTCTCTCTCTCTCTCTCTCCCTCTCACTCTCTCTCTAAGGGTGGCTTCACTGGAAAAATGAGATTAATCACTTCCGAATCAGGAAGGAGGTGGAAGAAGAAGAATATTTCCATATCACAAGTCACTCAATATACCTTAATATTACCCTTTTGTTTCAACACCTCCTCCACTCTCATCCCACTCCCTGACAGATTTTATGCATTCCCTCCCTCCCTCCCTAGTGTCTCCATTGTTCCCGCGTGACCAAGAAGCCACCTTAAAGAAGCGCTGTGCTCCACCTTTTCTCTTCTGCTGTCCTCGCTCACTCACTGCTGTCACTGAGAGGAAAGGGGAGAAAATGCTTCTTCTCTCTCTCTCTCTGATGTAGTATAATTAAGAGACAGACTATTCAATTACTTGATTGCATTAGCATTAAGGTCATATTCATCAGGGATCTCTCCTAACACCAATAGAAAACTATTCTTTCATAATACAAGTTGTGCTGATCTATATAACATATGCATTGTCATGTTTGCACATCAGTGAGGATCTCCTTGAAGAGTTGTAGCCTTTACGTTGTTTTGCAGGTGAAAAAAGCGCAGAGGTAATCAATTGAGATACTGCGGAAGTGTTTATACACTAAGTTTATTCTTCTTTATTTAGCTGCATTTCAAAATCCACTTGTAAAAGTGACTAAGTTGTTTTTTTAAAAAGGTTTTGGCATTATACTGCTTGAAACTATTTATTTGCTTATCTTTTATGTCCTTTTCTTATACCATATTTGAGAACCTGTT
>NC_087222.1:4341315-4347695 GCF_015104395.2 Macrobrachium nipponense | reverse complement strand
CGCCGGAAAAAAAGGGGGAAAAAACCCAAATCGCCGGAAAAAAAGGGGAAAAAATCCAAATCGCGGGAAAAAGGGGGAAAAAACTCGTCGAAGGGAAAAAATGTCGGGAAAAAAGGGAAAAAAAAAAAGTTGGAAAAAAGGGAAAAACCTGGGGAAAAAAAAGGGAAAAAAAGGGTTGGGGAAAAAACGTCAAAAATCGGTCTCTTTCTATCTCTCCTTCGGAAGGAGGAAGGAAAGTTAGGGGGGAAGGAAAGGTCTATGTTAGGGGGGAAGGAAAGGTCTATGAAGGGGTCACGGGGTAGGGGGGGGGGGAAATTTTCGTCTCTCTCTCTCTTTCTCTCTTTTATTCTCTCTTTCTCTCTCTTTTCTTTCTCGCTCTCTCTCTCTCTCTCTCTTTCTTTCTAAAAAAAAAAAAAAAAAAAAAATTTTTTTCCTTCCTCCACTCCCTCATCATTCCTCCACTCTCTCTCTCTTTCACTAAGGGTCACTTTCTCAACTTTCACTCAGAGAATCACTTTCTCCATATGGTGAAAGTTTCATACGTATAGAGAAAAGAAAGTGGTGAAAGTTTCATCCCCCCCTCCCCCCCCTACCCTTCCCCCTCAAACCCCCTAAACCCTTAAGGGGAGAGAGGGCTATCCTTCCTCCTTTCCTTCCTCTTTCCTTCCTCACTGGGAGTTTCCTTCCTCACACAGCCACATTCATGTTTGAGCATGAGGCCCAAAACCTGTGAGACAGGCTCTAACATGATATGATCCTTCCTCCTTGCTCTCTCTCTCTTATTCCCCTCCTACATTCACGAATGAGGGAGAAGGGAAGGAGGGAGGAGGATAATTTTTTGGTTACTTAGGTTTCTCTACGAGAGAAAAAATGATGATGATGAGAAAAGAAAAGAAAGATTGGATGAGAGGGAATGGGAGAAACGGAGACGAATGAGGGAAGTAAGAGAGAATCTGAGAGGAGGAGGAAAATTTTTTTTTTTTTTTTTTTTTTAAGAGATGAGAGAGAATGAGACAGAAAGATGTACCACTCCCCCCCCTCCCCCTAACCCCCCCAAACACCCCCTTTCCCCCCGACGAATTTTCCTTCCTCCTTCTTTCACTTTCCTTCCTCATTCCGAAAGAGAAAAAGAGAAAAAAAGACGATTTTGACGAGAATCTCGCGAAATGCGCGAAATTTTGAGAGATTCTGACGTTTTTGCCCCTTTCCCCCAGTTTTTTCCCTTTTTTCCCTTTTTTTTTTCCCCTTTTTTTTCATTTTTTTCTTTTTTTTTCCCTTTTTTTCCCGAGTTTTTTTTTTTTTTTTTTTTTTTTTTTCCCTTTTTTTTTTTTCCCGAGTTTTTTCCTTTTTTTTTTTTTCCCGGCGTTTTTTTTTCCCGTTTCTTCCACCCGATTTTCGCGTTTTTTCGGTTTTTTTTTTCGAACGATTTTTTCGGCGCGAAGCGCCGAAAAAACAAAAAAACGTCGAAAAAAAGCCGAAAAACGCCGCCGACGCTTTTTTTTCGACGATTTTCGGCGCGAAGCGCCGAAAATCGTCGGAAAAAAAGCGTCGGCGGCCTTTTTTTCCCGTTTCTTCCCACGATTTCCGCGTTTTTTCCCTTTTTTCCCCAGCGATTTTCGCGTTTTTCGGCTTTTTTTCGACGTTTTTCGGCGCGAAGCGCCGAAAAAACGTCGAAAAAAAAGCGAAAAAACCGCCGAAAAACGCCGCCGACGACTTTTTTTTTTTGCGGCGACGATTTTCGGCGCGAAGCGCCGAAAATCGTCGGAAAAAAAGCGTCGGCGGCCTTTTTTTTCCCGTTTCTTCCCGCCAACGATTTCCGCGTTTTTTTTTTTCCCTTTTTTTTTTTTCCCCAGCGATTTTTCGCGTTTTTTGTTTTTTTCGGCTTTTTTTTCGACGTTTTTTCGGCGCGAAGCGCCGAAAAACGTCGAAAAAAAGCCGAAAAACGCCGCCGACGCTTTTTTTTCGACGATTTTCGGCGCGAAGCGCCGAAAATCGTCGGAAAAAAAGCGTCGGCGGCCGTTTTTTTCCATTTGTTTTTCGTTTTTCACGATTTCCGCGTTTTTTCCCTTTTTTCCCCAGCGATTTTCCGCGTTTTTTTTTTTCGTTTTTTCGGCTTTTTTTTCGACGTTTTTCGGCGCGAAGCGCCGAAAAAACGTCGAAAAAAAAGCCGCCAAAAACGCCGCCGACGCTTTTTTTTTTTTCGACGATTTTTCGGCGCGAAGCGCCGAAAATCGTCGGAAAAAAAGCGCGGCGGCGTTTTTTTTTCCCGTTTCTTCCCACGATTCGCATTTTTTTCAAAAAAAAAAAAAAAACTTTTTTCCCCGCGATCGCGTTTTTTCGGCTTTTTTCCCGACGTTTTTCGGCGCCTATTTCCCCGCCGCCAAAAACGTCCGAAAAAAAAGCCGAAAAAAAAAAAACGCCGCCGACGCCTTTTTTTTCGGACGATTTTCGGCGTTTTTTTCGAAGCGCGAAAAATCGTCGGAAAAAAAAAAAAAAAAAAAAAAAAAGCGGTCGGCGGCCTTTTTTTTTTTTTTCCCGTTTCTTCCCACGATTTTCCAAACGTTTGTTTTTTCCCCAAAAACACAAAAAAAAAAAGCAAAAAAAAATTTTCGTTTTTGCTTTTTTTTCGAAAAACGTTTTTTCGAAAAAAAGCCGAACGCCGCCGAAAACGTCGAAAAAAAGCAGACGCCGCCGACTTTTTTTTTTTCGACGATTTTTTTTTTTCGCGTTTTTTTTCCCTTTTTTCCTTTTTTCCCCAGCGAGCTTTGCGGGTTTTTTTTTTTTTTTTTTTTTTTTTTTTTTTTTTTTTTTTTTTTTTTTTTTTTTTTTTTTTTTTTTTTTTTGAAATTTTTTTTTCCCGCGATTTTCTGCGTTTTTTTCGGAAAATTTCGGCGATTTTCGGCGCCGAAGCGCCGAAAATCGTCGAAAATTTCCCGAAAAAACGCCGTCGACGACTTTTTTTTTTTTTTTTTTTTTTTTTTTTTTTTTTTTCTTTTTTTCGGCGATTTTCGGAGCGAAGCGACGAAAATCGTCGAAAAAAAGTCGTCAGCGGCGTTTTTTCCCCGCGATTTCCGCGTTTTTTCCCTTTTTTCCCGCGATTTTGGCTTTTTTCCTTTTTTTTTTTTTTTTTTTGCGATTCCTGCGCGAAATTCGCGAAATTCGCGAAATTTTGATAAATATCTCGCGATTTTTGAATAAAAACGCTTTTTTCGCGAATTTTTCCCGATTTTTCGCGATTTCTGCTGCTATAGCATCGACTTTTGTGCCAATACGAAGGAGGAAGGAAATCGATGGAGGAAGGAAATCGATGGAGGAAGGAAATCGAAGGAGGAAGGAAATCGAAGGAGGAAGGAAATCGATGGAGGAAGGAAATCGAGGGAGGAAGGAAATCGATGGAGGAAGGAAATCGATGGAGGAAGGAAATCGAGGGAGGAAGGAAATCGAAGGAGGAAGGAAATCGAGGGAGGAAGGAAATCGAGGGAGGAAGGAAATCGATGGAGGAAGGAAATCGATGGAGGAAGGAAATCGATGGAGGAAGGAAATCGATGGAGGAAGGAAATCGAGGAGGAAGGAAATCGAGGGAGGAAGGAAATCGAGGGAGGAAGGAAATCGAGGGAGGAAGGAAATCGAGGGAGGAAGGAAATCGAGGGAGGAAGGAAATCGATGGAGGAAGGAAATCGAGGGAGGAAGGAAATCGAAGGAGGAAGGAAATCGATGGAGGAAGGAAATCGAGGGAGGAAGGAAATCGAGGGAGGAAGGAAATCGATGGAGGAAGGAAATCGAGGGAGGAAGGAAATCGAGGGAGGAAGGAAATCGAGGGAGGAAGGAAATCGATGGAGGAAGGAAATCGATGGAGGAAGGAAATCGAGGGAGGAAGGAAATCGAGGGAGGAAGGAAATCGAGGGAGGAAGGAAATCGATGGAGGAAGGAAATCGATGGAGGAAGGAAATCGAGGGAGGAAGGAAATCGAGGGAGGAAGGAAATCGAGGGAGGAAGGAAATCGATGGAGGAAGGAAATCGATGGAGGAAGGAAATCGATGGAGGAAGGAAATCGAGGGAGGAAGGAAATCGATGGAGGAAGGAAATCGAGGGAGGAAGGAAAGGTCATGGGGTGGTAGAGGGGGGGGGGGGGTCAAAAATTGTCGAAAAATCTCGGAAATCGTCGAAAATTGTCGACAAATTTGTCGAAAATTTCGGAAAATTGTCGAAAAACGCGAAAATCGCGGGGAAAAAAGGGAAAAACGCGGAAATCGCCGGGGAAAAAAAGGGAAAAAACGCGGAAATCGCCGGGGAAAAAAGGGAAAAAACGCGGAAATCGCCGGGGAAAAAAGGGAAAAAACGCCGCCGACGACTTTTTTTCGACGATTTTCGTCGCTTCGCTCCGAAAATCGTCGAAAAAAAGTCGTCGGCGGCGTTTTTCGGGAATTTTTCGACGATTTTCGGCGCTTCGCGCCGAAAATCGCCGAAAAATTCCCGAAAAACGGGGAAATCGCGGGGAAGAAACGGAAAAAACGCGGAAATCGCGGGGAAAAAAGGAAAAAAACGGGGAAATCGCGGGGAAAACAGGGAAAAAACGCGGAAATCGCGGGGAAAAAAGGGGAAAAAAAAAAAAAAAAAAAAAAAAAAAAAAAAAAAAAAAAAAAAAAAAAAAAAAGACAAAAAACGCCGCCGACGCTTTCTTTTCGACGATTTTCGGCGCTTCGCGCCGAAAATCGTCGAAAAGAAAGCGTCGGCGGCGTTTTTCGGAGATTTTTCGACGATTTTCGGCGCTTCGCGCCGAAAATCGTCGAAAAATCTCCGAAAAACGCGAAAATCGCTGGGAAGAAAAGGAAAAAACGCGAAAATCGCGGGGAAAAAAGGGGAAAAAACGCCGCCGACGCTTTTTTTTCGACGATTTTCGGCGCTTCGCGCCGAAAATCGTCGAAAAAAAAGCGTCGGCGGCGTTTTCCGGAGATTTTTCGACGATTTTCGGCGCTTCGCGCCGAAAATCGTCGAAAAATCTCCGGAAAACGCGAAAATCGCGGGGAAAAAACCCAAATCGCCGGAAAAAAAGGGGGAAAAAACCCAAATCGCCGGGAAAAAAGGGGGAAAAAACCCAAATCGCCGGGAAAAAAGGGGGAAAAAACCCAAATCGCCGGGAAAAAAGGGGGGAAAAAACTCGTCGAAGGGAAAAAAAGTCGGGAAAAAAGGGGAAAAAGTTGGAAAAAAAGGGAAAAACCTGGGGAAAAAAGGGAAAAAATTGGGGAAAAAACGTCAAAAATCGTCCCTTTCTCTCTCTCCTTCGGGAAGGAGGAGGAAGGAAAGTTAGGGGGGAAGGAAAGGTCTATGTTAGGGGGGAAGGAAAGGTCTATGAAGGGTCACGGGGGTAGGGGGGGGGGAAATTTTCGTCTCTCTCTCTCTTTCTCTCTTTTATTCTCTCTTTCTCTCTCTCTTTCTCTTTTTCTCTCTCTCTCTCTCTTTCATTTCTTTCTAAAAAAAAAAAAAAAAAAAAATTTTTCCTTCCTCCACTCCCTCATCCTTCCTCCACTCTCTCTCTCTTTCACTAAGGGTCACTTTCTCTCACTTTCACTCGTGGAATCACTTTCTCCATATGGTGAAAGTTTCATACGTATAGAGAAAAGAAAGTGGTGAAAGTTTCATCCCCCTCCCCCCCTCCCCCCTTCACCCCCTCAAACCCCTCCCTTAAGGGGGAGAGAGGGCTATCCTTCCTCCTTTCCTTCCTCTTTCCTTCCTCACTGGGAGTTTCCTTCCTCACACAGCCACATTCATGTTGAGCATGAGGCCCAAACTGTGAGACAGGCTCTAACCATGATATGATCCTTCCTCCTTGCTCTCTCTCTCTTATTCCCCTCCTACATTCACGAATGAGGAGAAGGGAAGGAGGGAGGATGGATAATTTTTTGGTACTTAGGTTTCTCTACGAGAGAAAAATGATGACGATGAGAAAGAAAATATTGGATGAGAGGGAATGGGAGAAACGGAGACGAATGAGGGAAGTAAGAGAGAATCTGAGGAGGAAGGAAAAGGTTTTAAAATTTTTTTTTTTTTTTTTTTTTTTTAAGAGAGAGAGAATGAGGAAATGGAGAGAGAGAGAGAGATAATGACCGATGAGAAAGAAGAATGAAAGGAAATAACAGAGAATGAAACGAAAATTGACCCCCCCCTCCCCCCCTAACCCCCCCAAAGGAACGACCCTTCCAGAAGATTTTCCTTCCTCCTTCTCCCCTTTCCTCCTCTTTCCGAATGACAGAAAGAGAGAAAAAGACGATTTTGACGAGATTTTCAGAGATTTTGGCGTTTTTTCCCCTTTTCCTACTACTTTTTTTTTCCCTTTTTTCCCGAGTTTTTTTCCTTTTTTCCTTTTTTCCCCCGTTTTTTCC
>NC_087222.1:4206315-4336315 GCF_015104395.2 Macrobrachium nipponense | reverse complement strand
GAAATCGATGGAGGAAGGAAATCGATGGAGGAAGGAAATCGAAGGAGGAAGGAAATCGATGGAGGAAGGAAATCGAAGGAGGAAGGAAATCGATGGAGGAAGGAAATCGATGGAGGAAGGAAATCGATGGAGGAAGGAAATCGATGGAGGGGGTCATGGTGGTAGAGGGGTGTAGGGTAGGGGGGTGAAAAATTGTCGAAAAATTGTCGACAAAAATGTCGAAAATGTCGCAAAATTGTCGAAAAAACGCGAAAATCGCAAGAAGAAAAGGAAAAAACGCGGAAATCGCGGGAAAAAAAAATGGAAAAAACGCGGAAATCGCGGGAAAAAAAAGGGGAAAAAAAGGAAAAAACGCCGCCGACGACTTTTTTTCGACGATTTTCGGAGCGAAGCGACGAAAAATCGTTCGAAAAAAAAGTCGTCGGCGGCGTTTTTCGGGAATTTTTCGACGATTTTCGGCGAAAAATTCGCACCGAAAATCGCCGAAAAAATTCCCGAAAAACGCGAAAATCGCGGGGAAGGGGGGGGGGAAGAAAAAGGAAAAAAACGCGGAAATCGCGGGAAAAAAAAAAAAGGGAAAAAAGGGAAAAAAAACGCGGAAATCGCCGGGGAAAAAAACCGGGGGAGGGAAAAAAACGCCGCCGACGACTTTTTTTCGACGATTTTCGTCGCTTCGCTCCGAAAATCGTCGAAAAAAAAATCGTCGGCGGCATTTTTCGGGAATTTTTCGACGATTTTCGGCGTTTCGCGCCGAAAATCGCCGAAAAATTCCCGAAAAATGCGAAAATCGCGGGGAAAAAAGAAAAGGAAAAAAAAACGCGGAATCGCGGGGACAAAAGCGGAAATCGTGGGGAAAACAGGGAAAATCTGTCGAAAAATCTCCGAAAAACGCAAAAATCGCTGGGAAGAAAGGAAATAACGCGAAAATCGTGGAAGAAAGGGGCAAAAAACGCCGCCGACGCTTTTTTTTCGACGCTTTTCGGACAACTAGTTAGTGATATAGGTCTATAATTATTCACTGATGTTGGATCTTTGCCAGGTTTGGGTATAGGAATTACAATAGCATGTTTCCATGCTTTGGGAAGTAGTTTCTTTTTCCATAAGTGATTATAAAATTTTAGTAAGTATTCTTTGGCTTTAATGTTCAGATGTATAAGGAGTTCAAAAGAGATATTATCCTTTTTTCCTGGGGCAGAGTTACTACAAGTTTTTAGCGCAGCATCAAATTCTTCTAATGTAAATGGGACATTGTAGTATATTGTTGACTTGTTCCAAAATTAATTATATGTTTCTCTTCATTCTTTTTCCTAATGCGAAATGTTCATCTAAATTCAAGCTATTGCCTACTGATTCTAGGTGGCGACCTATTATATTTGATATTTCTTTTAAATCATGAACTTTTTTCCCATTCATATAATATTGGGGATCTAGGTGATCGACTATATTTGCCATTAATTTTTCTAAATCTATCCCACATTTGTTTAACAGTGTCACCTGAGAAGTCTGCGACGTAATTATGCCAAGATGATTGCCTATTGCTAATAACTTTTTTCCCGAATTGAGCAGATATTTTATTCAATAAAGGTTTGATATAATCAATTTCCATAGCTATTAATACTAACCCTTTCAATGTATATCTTTTACTTTTATATAATTTGTTATATCTTTGGTTTAGTCTGTCTAATCGTCTACTCATCTTGTGCTTCAGTATGATAATATCTGAAAGTTCTCTAGACCACCATGGAACAGGATTTATTTTTGGCTTACAAGTTGTCATTGGTATTGATTTATTTCCAGAACTAATTACGAAATCTGTAAAATATTTATTAATTTCATTGTGATCATGTTACTTTGGAAAGGGGAAAACATTTTTGGTAATTAAATCAAACTTTTCCCAATCAGCTTTTTTAAAATTAAATTTTGGTACAAATTGTTGATGATTATCTTCCCGACATGTGATTACGATTGGGTAGTGATCACTGGTATAAAGGTCATCCAGAGTATTCCATTCTAATCTGTCTACTAACGAAGTGGAACAAATAGACAGGTCTACAGATGATAGGGTCCCATGAGTTTTGAGAAGTATGTTGGATTTCATTTTCATTCAGACAACAGTAGTTGTAATTAATTATTAGATTTTCTATGTCTTTACCTGCTCTATCTGCGTCGATGGTACTAGCATCCCATAAAGGGTGGTGAGCATTAAAATCACCTAAAACTAGAATTGGCTCATTGAACTGTGATAAAATATTTGATAATTGAGCCATATCATAATTTTCATTAGGTTGATTATATAGACTGCAGCTAGTTTTGTTTATCATATGCAGGCGAATTGAAGATATTTGAAATGAATTATTGTTAACTGTAACTTTATCATAGGTTACACGATTATGAACATATATTGCTGTTCCTAACTTGCCTTCTCCTGAAACGGAGGATGCCAGAAAGTAATTACATATTGATGGGACTGGAGTTATTAACGTGTTGTAAACATATGCACATTGGTTCATGTTGCTTTAGGAGTCTCTGTATTTCACCCAAGTGCATTTCGTTGTTTTCAGACCGTTTATGTTCCATTGGATAATAGTATAATTGAATGGGACGAAAGTTAAAAGATTTATTTTGTATAGGTTGGTTTTATATATATATAATAATATATTTTTTTTTTTAAACTATGGGTAATTATTCGATTAATTAGCTTTAATTTTCTTTTCGGGTTTTTGACATTTCTGTGTTGTCTTCTGATTCAGTGGTGAATTTAATTTCTTCTTGTTTGGCTAAGAAATTGTCTAACACTGCTATTTTACTCTCACGATAGTATTGTAAGTGTCTAATACACATACAATCTTTGTATGTAATTCTAGCTGGCTTGAGATATTATCTTTTCTAGTTAAGAAATTCCTTATCACGTTTATCAATTTTTCTTTATTTAAAGGTTTCGTTTCTTTGCAATCTTGCAAAAAACATGTATGGCATCCACACCGTTCATGGTGAGATTCGGTTGGAGGTGTTACGCCTTCTTGGCTCCTGAGAAGCTTCCCATGTTAACCTGATATCAAAGATGAGGCCTAAAAACTTTGTTTCCTGTACGCATGCAAGTCTGTCCATTTAAAAACAGATCTGGGTCTGGATGAACCCCTCTGATACAGCAGAAATGCATAACAACAGTTTTGACAGAGGAAAATTTAAAACCATGCTCAGTTGCCCAACTGTTAACTTTATTTATTACCAACTGAAGTTTTAGCTCTGCAACAGACATTTTAGATGCAGCACACAGTTAAAGCATATAGCTGGTTCATCCTTTCTTTTTTCCTGCATGTTGTAATCAAATGACCAAACATTTGGCAACAGAAACATCATCTGGAATTTTTGAGGCTATCCCATTTATGGCTAAGGCAAACAGAGTGATACTTAACACACTTCCCTGTGGTACTCCTTCCTCTTGTTCCTTCAAATTAGACAAAGTACTATCTACTCTGATTTTAAAATAACGGTTTTTAGAAAAAAAAAAAAACTCTAATAAGAAGTGGCAGTTCTCCAAGCAGACCAATTCCATGCAAGACTTTCATAATTCCATGGCTCCAGGTCGTATCATAAGCCTTTTCTAGGTCAAAGAAAACCGCCACATAATGCTGCTTGGAAGCAAATGCCTGATAAATTGCAGTCTCCATACGGCGAAAGTCACACCGAGATGATGATATAATCTTCTTTGATACTAAAAACCATACCAACCTAAAATTTACCATTTTTTCCATAACTTTGCATAGCCAGGATGTTAAAGCTATTGGTCTATAGCTTGTAGGGACAGATGAATCTTTCCCAGGTTTGACAAAGGGTAAAACTGTCGCTATTTCCCAAACATTAGGGTAATCACTCGCCTTAAAAATTCTATTAATAATACTTAGAATGGAAAAATTAGTTTCCTTTGAGGTATTCTTGATCATTTCATATAAAATTTCATCAGGTCCAGGTGAAGTGTTATTTTTACTGTTACTAAGAGCAAATAAAAATTCCTCGATGGTAAAAGGCATAATATATGATTCAGATTTAAAAGAAGTAAAATCAAGTGTTTCAGACTCTGCTAACACTCTCTCCCTGTAGAATGGAGAATTTTCCTCCGTGCTTGATATCATTGCAAAATGTTCAGCAAAAACATTGCTTACATCCTTTGAGTCAGTTATAAAGTCACCATTGACTTTTAAAACAGGGAGGGGACTTGGATTGTACTTTCCTGCTATTTTCTTAGTAACTGTCCATATCTTGGTCATAGGTGTTTTCCAGGTAATTGTTGACACAAAAAGTACCCATAATTCTCGTCTCGCATGCTTTATTTGCCATCTGAATTTGGCTCGAGCCTTTTTAAAGGAGATCAAGTAGCATTCACATCTATGTCTTCTGTACCTAGTAAAAGCTGCTCTCATGGCTTTATGTCTTATTTTGCATCGAACATTCCACCATGGAACAGGCTTCCGATGCAATTTTCCACTGGTTTTTGGGATTGCCTTTCTGCTGCAAACATAAAAATCACTGTTAAGCAGAACACTGCTTCTCCTATTATTGGCATATCTTTTGCATCTAGTTCAATACAACTAAGTTCCTGGAAAGAGGCTAATTTGCTTTATTGGTACACCACCTAGGCATTCTGTATACTGGCTCATGTTTCTCAGTTCTGATGACAATTGGGAAATGATCACTACCGTATAGATCATCCAACACCTCCCAGTTGAATGTATCAGAACTGGTGATAGATAAGTCAACGCATGAAAATATACCAGTCTGAATGTGAAAAATGGGTGGGGTTTTCAGTATTCAAAAGGGTCATATCTGATTTTTCTATGATGATAAGATAAGGTTTCCTCTTTGATTTGTTAAAATGTCACCCCAAAGTTCATGTTGACCATTAAAGTCTCCCAATATAGGAAATGGTCGAGGTAGCGTTCATACAAGTGTGTTAACTGTCGTTCACGTATTGGGTTAATAGGAGGGAGATGCAATGAACAAATTGTGTATGTCTTTTTTAAGTGAATTTAAACAGCTACAGCTTGTAATTGAGTTTGCAACTGTATTTTAAGTGAGCAATATCTCGTCTTACAAGAAGAGCACTTCCACCCGAATTTCCCTGTAAAGGGAACTGGTAGTGGAATGCAATAAACTCTTTAGGAGTAAGCATTTTGTTGTTACTTAGCATAGTCTCTTGTAGCGCTAAGCATACTGGGTTATAGGTATTAATCAAACATAATAGCTCTTCACATTTAGCGCGAAGTCCCTGGCAGTTCTATTGTAATATAGCAGAAAGTACCTATTTTCCAGAGGATGATCCCCTGTCCAAGATCATTTTGTTGTGTTTTTCTTTATAGATGACATCTAAGTTTTGTGACGGACTTTTGGTACAGTTCCAGATGTCGAAGGAGTACTTAGAGGGTCATTTGAATGTACCAAGTGATCACTTGAGATAGTATTTGAAACAGCAGTATCTTTGGTAGTATCTTCGACCCTTGTAGTATCTGGTTTACCATTTTCAGCTAGTCTAGTTTTATTGTCTAAACCAAGCTGAACTGAGTTTAACATTTTTTTTGCCTTAGGTTCTACATTTGTTGCTGCTGTGTTGTAAGATAAGATAGTGGAAATATGACTCATTATTTTCCATTAATTCAGATGTTCTATGAGGGTCAGCTGAACCATGGGATGATGAAGGTTTACAAATTTTTTGTTTGACTCGTTAATTTTTTCTGCGGATGTATTCCTTTCTCAAGGTGCTTGATTTTTGATTCAGGCATTGTTACAGACTCTTCACTTAAAGTCCTCTTGTTGACAATTGTACCAGCATCCATTTTTTTTCTTTTTTATCTTCATTAGGCTTTTTGAGATTCAATTTCTTTTGTCTTTCCCCATTTCCTTTTACTGCATCTACAAATGAACTTTCTGGGTGTTGAATTTCTGCAGTCTTTTGTTCTTGCCTCTTTAAAGGTAATATGCTCTTGAGTCTTGATACAAAGTGTTTCTTTTTCAAAGAGATACTTGATACAGGATTGATTTATGGCTGCATTATGGTTCCCGCCCCCCACAGGCATGTGTAAGTATTACATAATAAAAATATGGAATGTTATTCCACATATATATAAAAAACTAAAACTAAAGAGGTCAACCAGATTGCTTGCAGGAATGTGATCAGACCAGATACGATAAAGTATGCTAAGATGACGTATACAATAAAGTAGGCTAAGATGACATGCCGTCACCTGTGGTCCTTCATTTGTTTTGAAAACATTAGTCCAAGCTTCCTGCTTGAGACAAACTACCGCGACCTATAATTCAAACGGCCTACGTGATTTGTAACTATGTCATCTGTGTGTATGTTTGTATGTTCGAGCTACTGTCTGCTTCCTTTATGATTTGTAACTGAGATGGTAGAGAGAGTTGAATTAGCCATCATCATTGGCAGAAGCGATCAAGCCATCGTCATTAGAAGACCTGTACAATCCTATCTGATATTCAATCTCAGAAGAATATATGTATTTTTTATACTTCGTGTTTTCTACTAGAAACCTCACATCAGAAAGAAGATATCATCATGAGTTTAACACATCGTCGTCATAACGAAAGAAGATACTTACTTCGTTAGTTATAATCAAACCCCAAGACACTCCAATGAGTATGGAAGTGCATAACCAACCGACTTAGCGTAAGCATTATCGCAAGTCTAACAATTACCAGAATAGGGTGCCTTATTATACAAGGCAACAGCCCTTTGTTCCGATACGTAATACAAACCATCGGTCCTTTAACAATAGGAAGTAGCTAGCGGCAGCTGGAACGGTCGTAAGCTTCGAACAAGGGGAGAACGGTAGTTAACTGCTTGTCGACAGTCACGCCGCCGCGCACTGGGAGGTAAACAAATCACTTTTGCTGTTTTCGGCCGTGGGTGTTGAAGGACGATGTTCGTCATCGCTCTCTGCCCGCTTCATCGTCGTATGCTTTGTTTATATTGTGTTTTCTACTAATGGGTTTGTTTGACTTGAAAATGAAACTGTAAGTACACTGTTTTCATTTTCATTACTTAATTATGAACCAACATGGAGCTATCGCCGTAGATGAGGCGATTTCCTCTCTTTTCATGAATTGAACCCTTGAATTATGTCTCGGTGCCGAGGGGGCGGGCCGCGCTCGTGCCAAAGTCATGTATTTGGGCGAAAGTGTGTAATTGAAAAAATGTAAGTACTCTTTTCATTATATTTTTTGCCCTGTGCGTTCGTTTACTGAGAGCGTGATTGCGCTCGGCACGAGCCTTTTATTTTGTAAGATAGAATGCAAATGAAAGTGGATTCGCAATTGCAGTATTCTTTTCATTGTCATTTATTTATTTGCATAAAAATTTAATTTGGATCAATTTTCGCTCTTACCGGGGAATTGATCTTTTTACGATTATTTTCTGTGAAAGTGAAATCGCAAGTGCAGTATTCTGTTTACATTTTTCATATAATTTTATGATAGCATCATATTATTTGGATCAAGTTTCCGCTCTTACCGGGGAATTGATCTTTTCCCCTTTAAGTTCTATGAAGTGAATCGCACAAGGGCAGTATTCTGTTTCATTTTCATATTACTTTTCACTGCTGTGCGGGGGTAGGGGAAGCGAAGGTCCTGCCAGGAAGTCGTCGGAAAGCTCTCCCGCGACTCCCTTGTATCCGATTCTTCGTCTTCTTTCCTGCCCCCCGCTCAGCTTCCTCGTTTGTATTTTGTATTTGGGGTCTTCCTTTTGCGTTTCGGGTGGGGCATGTCTTCCCCCCGTGCGTGAGGGAACCCCTCTTACTAATCTATCTGTGCTACCGCAGGTGCTACAATCCGTGGGAGACGACCTTGGACAGGTATGGACCACCGCGGCGGCAGGGCGTGGCCTAGCATCCACGGGGCTGCTGCAGCGTCTAGCGAGGGTCTGGGGCGGTCTCCAATACTACTCCACCTTCCACGGCCGCTTATGCTGCTCCCCTCCCCCCCCCCACCGCCGCCGTACCGAGGGGGGGGTTTGGGGGGGTTGCCGCCGCCGCCTGTTTTCTTAGTGTTGCCTGCCCCAGACTTCCGCTGTTCCAGCAGCTTGCCCCCTGGACAGGCCGCCAGTACCCAGGTTCCCGCTGGCTGCCGATGATTCTACGAGGCGATCGCTGTCCATTCTGGGTCTACCGCTGCCGCTGTTCCTGCCGCTCCTGAGCTGGTTGCTGTTCCTGTCGCTCCTGGTTCTGAGCCTGTCCATGCTGGTCCTGCACGGTGTGTCTTCCCAGTCCCAGGTCCTTCCAGACAGGTGCAGTGGCCGTGTTGCTTCGGCAATAGCCCCGGCTCCGGCCTGGATGGAGGACCTGACGACTGTCCTGCGTGAGCTGACGAGGAAGAGGAAGAAGAGGAAGGTGTCATCTTCGTCCTTCATCGTCTGCTGCTGCCTCTTCCCCTTCGACTTCTAAGGCCCATAAGCCGAAGAAGAAGAAGGCTGGCCTTCCCCCCTAAGAAGTCTTCCTTCAGGAACTTCTAAGGGCCCGTCCCACCCTGGTGGGACGGGGGTCCTTCTGCTGGTCTTCCTGCTCCTTCGGGAGCGCGGGGCCCGTCTCCCCTTCCATAAGGAAGAGATAGACGGGGACCAGAGGAGTACCGGGGTTAGCACTGGTACTTCCTCGCCTGGTGCTAGCGGCGATGCCGCTACGCCAGGTTCCGGCTCTGTCTCTCATTCGCGAGAGATCCCGAGTGTACGCTCTCCCTCGGGAAACCGTGCAGCCAAGTTTCAGCGCCAGAGTTCGCTCGGCGCCAAGACGTGGCACGGAGCAGAAGGCTGGTGAGAGCCGCTCAGGTGACTCTCGCCAGGCCAGCGGCCGCTCTTGCAGCGACCAGCTGGTAACCCGGTTTTCCCCCTAAGAAGGCTCCTTCGGGACCTTCTAAGGGCCGTCTCACTCCGGCGATTCGGGGAGCTCTTCTACTGGTCCTCCTGCTCCCTCGGGAACAGGGCCTGTCTCTTCTTCTACCAAGGAGAAGAAGACGGGGACCAGAGGAGTACCAGCTTCGGCTGGCACTTCCTTGCCTGGTTCTAGTGGTTCTGCCGCTAAACCAGGATCCGCCTCGGCTTATCGTTCGCGAGAAGTACCGAGTGGACGGTCTCCCGCGGGAGACCGTCCAGCCAAAGTCTTGACGCCCTGAGCTCGCTCGCCGTCAAACCGATCCGAAGCGCGGAGCAGAAGACTGGCGAGAGTCGTGCAGACGACTCTCGCCAGGCCAGCGGACGCTCTCGCAGCAACCAGCCGGCTGCTCGGGCTGACGTGACGGTCTCCGACCGGCCACGCGCTGAGGCGAGGAAGGGGTCCCCGCAGCCGTCGGTACCAGCCTTGGCTGGTACCAGCGGCTCGACGCGCCGAGAGGACGCTCGCCGGTCTCACCGCGACAGACGAGCCTAGCAGGTCACCTGACCGCCGCTCCCACAGGGGACCGGGCGGATAGGGGGACCAGCAGCAGTTCCTCTGCACACGAGATCGGGGCCGCTGTTCTCGGTCCAGCCGTTTCCCTTGGAAACGGCTCGACTAGGGCCTGCAAAGTGGCGATCGCCTGCAGCACGCCAAGCCCGCTGGTTCTGCCAGCGAGCGAAAGAGGAGCATCATGTCTTCCTCTCCCGTGCCTGCAACTTCCTCGGTTTGCACCAGGAAGAAGGCGAGGCATAGCGGGGTGATCATGAGGGGCATACCCCGACGATCCGTCACGACGCCGTAAGTACCAGGTACAATCTTCGGACCGACCAGGACGTACGCGCAATTGGCAGGAGGAAATCCGAGAGGGGTCTATACCGCAGTTCCTCCTCCTTAAGGGGCAGGTTCTCGGAATGCTCTTGTTCGAGGGGCTTGATGGTCCTACTCTGCAAGATGCTATGACTTCCGAGATCCAGAGGAACTTTGTCGAGGTTATGGCGCTGATTCGTCAGCGCAACGACCTCGGGGAAGGATTGCCGATCCCACCAGCAGAGCCCACGTCTCTGCTCGAGTCGTTTTGGGGCCCGAGAGGGAACCCAAACCGACGGTGGGTCTGCCGCGATCAGAGCTTGCCGATTCTGTCTTGAACCAGAGTTCTCGTCTCCGGACAAGAAGGCTCTCTCAGTTCTGGCCGGTCGATCAAGCTACTTCCACCTCCTCTACTGCGACAGCGCCGTTTCTACGTGTCTTCGGACACCGTATTTAATACTCATTCGGTCCTCCTGAGAGGTTTCGACCTCGACGAGGACTGGAATGAGTCGGAGGACGGTTAGGCGGCTCTCCTGTCAGGTGTCGATCAGCCCCACCCAGACGACGTTCACAGTGGCGGCAGACCCTTACCTACAGTGAGAGTTCGTTACCCTCCTCGGGAAAACGTTTCTCCTGCGATACGTTTTCCCAGACTTTGAGAGGCCTGCTCCTACTCTTCTCCAACTGCTAGTTCCACTGAAGGCGAGCGATATCCAATTCCTCCCCATTCTCCCTCTTTCCTTACGGCTACGAGGGAAATGGGAGGGATCCTACAGAGATTTCTCTGTAGGATCCCCCACGTTGGGACTGCGCTAACGGGGGGACCTTCGGGTCCTACCTGACGTAAGCCCCGGTCGTTGAGGAGGGATCCTGCCCCATTCTCGATTTCTACGGGAATCGAGAGGACCACCAGCCGATATCATTTGACGAATTCGGTGGGGGTTTCGCAGACTGCTTAGAATTCTACGGAATTTCTAGCGCATCAGAGTGTTTCGAGTTTTTTACGATCTCCAAACACTTAGGCGAGACCACGGTCCAAAGTGAGCGAGACGAGAATCCCTGATATGTTACACGATAATTGGGAACCTCGCCTATGCTCGAATTCCTGGAATTTCTAGCATTGGGAAGAAGACTATCTCACAGTAGGCGACCAACCTGGAATAGAGAAGAACGGACGGGAACATCCAGTTTGGCTTGAACTATCGTCTTAGTATTCTGTTCACCATTGAAGCTTTCCTTCGAGGAAGACTTCTCCTTCACTTTCTTTGATAGAGATCGAAGGTGTCGATCTCCAATCCTTATCTTTTGTTTTCTTGAGGAAAGAATTAGGATGGGAGATCGTTTTGTTCAGAATCCTACAAAAATTTTACTACGTATATTAACCTCGCGACATGATTCTGCTAAGCAGTTGAATTGTCCGAGGGGTAGGCGCATATCCTAGTTAATCTACGGATTGCGACTTAGACGAGAAGTATTCTAATTGAACTGCAACTCGGGGTTGCCTGCAACCTCCCAGGAGTTTTCAGTTTCAATTTTATATACTTATGGTTTGTCACGACAAACACCATTTATTTCAACTTTTTATATTTAACCGAAATTCGTTTCGCCTAAATATTAATTACTCGAGCATATCTTTTATGCTCGGTGGTTCTAGCCGAAACCCATTCCTTCGTGGAATAATGGATTACCTGGCAACTCAGATGACGAGTCAGCGAGAGCTCAGGCTCAGCTACGCGTATTGAACTGCCTGATAGCAGCTCAGTATCAGCTGGGCCTCCGAGATGCACGGTCACAGTTATGTCTCTCTCTCCCTGCTTTGATTGACTACCGAACCGTATCTCTGCCCAACAATCATGGACTTAGGTCTCTGATTAACGGGGATTCTCGCAATAATGAAGGACCATCTACTGCTGTGACGCTAGATTCCATCGCCTTCGACATTGCGAGAATTTTTCAACAGAGATATCTCTTGGACTCTTTCATCTTTCTGTTTACCGCACGTTAACAGAAGTCTGTACAAGTCTCCCGCTGCATCGCACTGCGATAATGCGAATGATTTTGCAGACATCTGAGTTTGTCTTCAAAATATCTCGTATTCGTAGGTGTACAATTGTTCATTGTTCAACCCGAATTAACAGATGTGTCAGAAGACATCGCCTACTCTCCGACCTGACAGCTCTACTTCCAAATGTTCAGCCCATGAGAAGCAGTCTTCAGGCGGCTTTCCCCTGTGTTTTCATTACTGAAGAACGCCCCGCTTTCATTGCAACTACGACTTCTCACCGGACAGCAATGAAATAGCGGTTAGCGTTTTCAGTCATTTGTAAGCACAGGTTATGAATCTTGAGAATCCTTCTCTCGATTCGTCTGTGAAGACGTAGGTTGCATTCAATATCTACCTTCGTTTTCAACGGTACATAGTGTTGTTTCTCCTTAGCTGAGATTCAACAACTATAAGATGTTTTGCCTTCAGGGACGTCGGTCTCTAGAAGGCAATTGACTTTCGCCTGTTGGGCACATGCCTTAAGAGAATCATCACCTCCCTGTCCGGCATTGGTGACAAACAAATACATTATTTGTTTGGTCTCTCGGCATAACCCTTTTAAAGGCGAAGGTCACGTGACTTACTCGGATGCTTGGACAACTTGCCTCCTACCGAACGCAGTCAGTCGGCAGCTGTCAAGCGCCCGAGTCAGTTACGAACTAAACGCTGTTAACTTAGTTTGGTTGTTACAGAGCAATCATTACTTCGTTTTAATAGCTTGTCACAGTACCCATACCATCGACACCCACCATGGAGTATCGGTGTCCTATCCACTACCGAGAACTTCGCTGCATGGGGATAGGAGGATGCGAGAGACTTCGTGGCAAAACGGACAGACCAGTATGGGTACTGGACATCACCGAAGTAGAGAAGAGGGATAGGTCATGCGACTATTCCCTTCTTTTCCTCTGAGGAACTGCATGACTTCTCCTGCGAAGTCAAGCATCCAGGGGATGGGGATCCGTGACGCTCGATTTCGTACCGAACTTCGTAGCGAAGACTCAGAACCCTTCGGTCCCTGACGATTGGTTCGAGTCGTTAAAAATCCCCTCCCTAATGGACTTCACCGCCTTCGATGCGAAGGAGATGCTGCCTTGTCCGCAAGAACTTCTCCGTGGCGCAGGTAACTGAAGGCAGGGGTCTGGTCCAACCAGACCACATGCCCTCCTTCTACCTTCGGGATATTGCCCACAGGTCCTTGGATCTTTTTCCTTGGGACCCGTGGTGGCTGCTCAACACGTTGTGTAGCGAACCCAGACCCTCGCAGGCTGAACAGCATCGAGTCCTGGTGTGACCGTAAGGATGGATGAGTGAATGAGAGTGTGACTGGCTCCTCTTCCCATCTTTTTCTTCCCCTCTACCTGTGGTTAGAGGACACGGTCTTCACCCCTGCTGGATAAGGACAAGATGCAGGTGAGCTACTCAACAGAGCCCCATCCTATCCCTTTCACTAGGGATAGGAGTGTATATCCACCACTTCCTCCAACAAGGGGTAGAAAGTGGATGCCAGCTTGAGACAAACCCATACTTTATGTTGCCTCTTGCAAACAGGAACAAGTTCTTGCTTGCTGGTACGAAGAGATACGCTTGCCTCTCTCTTAGTACTCAGCCCAGAGGTCTGACCATTGATCCTGCGGTGCACACCCCGATCAATCGGACAGAGGCTTGGATCCCTCCCTCGCTCTTACGACCAGGGAGGCATTCCAGGGATGGACGAACACCAGTCTGTTCATCAAAAGACTCAGATTCCTCCCACCAAGAAGTGAGTCTTCCTATTGTTAAAGGACCGATGGTTTGTATTATGTATCGGAACAAATGACAATTTGTCGAAAATTGCATTTTTTCCTAACTATACAACCTGAGGTCCTTTACATATAGTCCCTCCTCATGCCACCCCTCACTCTGCGTATTTTGCATGGGCCAAAAGCAAAAGTGATTTGTTTTACCTCCCAGTCGCGCGCCGGACAAGCAGTTAACTACCATTCTCCCCTTGTTCGAGCTTACGACCGTTCCAGCTGCCGCTAGCTACTTCTATTGTTTAAAGGACCTCAGGTTGTTATAGTTAGGAAAAATGCAATTTTCGACAAATTGTCATATTTTTGGTGGCAGCTACTACAAGAACTCTACAACGTCTACCGAAGAAAAACCAGAATAATGAATCATATCAGAAGTCAACGACGACGAAAGCAAGAGATTCTTCAAGCAACTTAGTATCATCGTTTAGTGAGCGACTTCAGAAAACAACAAGAACTCTTCAACGTCTTCCGAAGAATAACGATTAACGTATCATATCAGAAGTCAACGACGACGAAAGCAAGAGATTCTTCAAGCACTTAGTATCATCGTTTAGTGAGCGACTTCAGAAAACAACAAGAACTCTTCAACGTCTTCCGAAGAATAACGAATAATGTTATCATATCACAAGTCAACGATGACGAAAGCAAGAGTTTCTCAAGCAAACTTAATATCATCGTTTAGTGAGCGATTTAAGTAGTGCATAACTTCAAGAAACCAACCCAACGTGTATTCTTCCTACAGCAACACAAAGCACTTCAAGAAATAAACCGGACGCTCTTCGGCATCAGATCTTCAAGGACTCGAATCATCCAAACAACGCGCACAAGGGGAAACTCAGGCCAAACCAGGTCATCGCTAAAACAGAAAAGGAGGGCCAAGGCTGCGTGTCGTTATCGGAACACCGTGACTTCCCACAAAATCAAGCTAAGTACAACCTTTTTTATTCATTTGGAGTAACTGAGTGTTTCCTATACAGGTCGAATTTCGTTATTCCTGTGGATGAAGTTACGAGACATTCTTAATCTTACTTTTTTACAGAAATTATCTACATCATTGGGATTTCGCTACTGCGAGTTTTTATCTTTGGAGTTTCTGTTTCCAGAAGTTCTCCTGAAATATCCATAATCATATACTGTGTTAATGTTATCATTTTGGGTGATTATGAAATTCTTTACGTAACAAATCATATTAAACAGTGAATATGCGTTTACGCAGTGGACGTCTGTATTTATACAGATGCATGGATAGGGTAGTTAGGCACCGTAGTGATAAGAAAACACACATTAGAGGTAACACTATTTTGGGTCAAACAATAAAAGCTCCTTTGCAAAGTCCCGATCGCAGTTTCAGCTTTTAGTTATGAGTAAAAAATTGAATCCCTATGACTCAACTTAACTTAAAAAAAAAAAAAAAAAAAAAAAAAAAAATACGACTGGATTGCAAGGAATAACATGTCTGTAAAAACTTTCATTAGGCTAACATACTTAACATTTATATAAACAAATCAACAAAATGTCTAAATGCGCTGACCTGGATCCCTCACTATTTCAAATTTTAGCAAAGAATGAAAGTAAAACCACAGCAAGTACACGATAACGCAGTAGAGATAACTTGTTTTAATAGTAATCGCTCAATTCTGTATAGTTCAAGTCATTCATATGTTCGTTGCTTTCTAGGTAACCGACAGCAACTAATGCAAAAACACACAATACGTTGCCGATGATAATAAAGAGAAGAATTCTAATTATTATAAAAAGAAATAGGTAAACAGTAGCCCTAAAAAATCTAAAATCAAACAAATCATGCTTAAGTAAACTTGGTTACTGTGTCATCTAGTCAGACGGTCAGGGTCAGTTAAATCTGCTGAGTGTTCAAAGCATAGCACATTCCACACAATAAGCGACTCTAGCAGAGGCGGGGAAAAGCAATGGTTGGATCATTCATGCCAATACCTTTTTTAATTAAAAAGGAATTTTCCTATTGAATCAAACAACCTTCTAACATATTAAAATCCGTTTTGAACAAAAAGAGACAGTTAATCAAATAATAACTTATATAGAGGAACCAATCATTTGTCTCATAAATTGTGATATTGTTCAACGACCCAACAAAATTCTCCCACAACCGCAGTCGCAGTTTGCACGCAAAATCTCGAGACGCAAGCACCCTTGAATGTCTTAGTGCATGAAAAAAGACTTTACTGGGATCTGAAATTTTAATCCTTCCCGACACTCTGAAATATAACGATTTCCATGAACAAAGCCCTATTACACGGTTGACTCACAGCAACAAGTTAATCTAGTAATCCACAAAACCTATACATATCAATATCGCATTTTTTACTGTTGCTAATTTTTAATCACGCCCAACCAGTCGTAGATGAATCTCTCTTATACTCTATCTAAAGTAATATCCGTAAAGTCATTCAAGCAGAGGTGATTCAGCAGAAATTTTTTTTTATCTTTTATCTGAATATCAGGATGTTTCTCCACTAGCAAGTGATCTCTGGGGGAAACGGATGTCATTGAACACAGAATACGGTCTAAGGACAAACATAAAGCTATATACGTACCTTCGTATAGACTCCCAATGAAATTTGAAAATAGAGATAAATGATGAAGTTGAAAAAATGTTAGTAATAGGAGTCATTAGGAAATCAAATAGCCCATATAATTTTTCCATCAAACGTCATGCCATAAAAGATCGGACTTGGCGTATCTGCGTAGATTTCTGTCGCTTAAACAAGGAAACAACTCCCGATCATTTTTCAGTGCCATGTACTGACGATATCTTATCTTTGTTAGTTCAGAATAAATTTTTCACCAGCTGGACTTACTTAAAGGCTTTCACACCAGATACCATTAGCTAAGTGAGTGTACCTCATACACCGCCTTCAGCACACTCAAGGGACATTATCAATTTTTACGTATGCCTCCGGCTTATGTTGCGCCCCAATTACAATATAGTGTTTGGAGACTTTTAGGGGATACCCTACATGCCTATATGGTTGGTCTTGTAATCTTTTCTAATACCTTAGAAGTACATTCACATAAACTAGAGCTAGTGCTACAGAGACAAAGACAAATAATCTCAGAGCAAAATATCTAAATGTGAGTTTTAAAAACCGAACATGTTTATTTACATTTTATGTGTCTAGTCAAGGTCTTAAAGTAGTCCATGGTAAGGTGTCGGCTATTCATAACTTTCTGGTACCAATTAACGTAAAAGGGGGATACAGCACTTTTGCGCTGTAGTGGGTATTACAATCGTATGTAAATATGTAACTCTTCAATCATGACAGCTCCTTTAACAGAACTTACGAGGAAGGGCGTAGATTTATTATGGTCTGAAAAGCATCAACAGGCGTTCGATATCTTAAAAGTGGAATAATGCAGCTCACCTAACTTAAAAATCCCTGATTTAAATAAGGATTTTTTTATTGCAACAGATGCCTCAGACCAAGGGGTAAGAGGGGTACTACTTCAGCAATATGATAAAAACAGTTCTTTCCTATAGCTTTTTTATTCACGTAAACTAAAGTCCCTCTGAAAGTAAATATGCAGTAATAGGCAAGGAAGGGCTAGGTATCGTTAACTCACCAGTACATTTTAAGTTCATAATCTATGGCTATCCTGTTAAAATCCTTACTGACCATAAGTCACTTACCGAGTTTTTCAAAGGCTTTAATCACAGTCCCAAAAGAACTCGGCGGCATATGATCATTCAGGTCTTTGGAGCCAAGATACGATATCTACCTGGGAAAGCAAATATCATAGCTGACGCATTATCCCACACCATACTGCAAAGAAACATTAATTGGACTAAAAGATATAGAAACATCCGTGCCTATTGTTAAAACCATATCTAGACAAAAAAATTCATTAACCCAAGAGATCGCGAGCATTGAATATCTGGGTTGGAGCGCCGAACTGTTACAAACTGGACAAAACAAGGGTCAACAGCAATAAGCAAAACAATAAACACTTCGAACGGAAACAAGATCAGCAGCTAAGCAAAACAATAAACACTTCAAACAGAAACAGGGTCAGCAGCTTAGCAAAACAATAAACACTTCAAACAGAAACCCTAAAGCAAAAGTATATTTAAAGTATGTGTATCAGAATTATGTAATCAAATGTAATATTATATGTAGGTCCGTGACGAGGAAAACCCGAAGAACACAGCAGGTGACTAACGACCAGGTAGTAGTAAACAATCTCTTTCATACCAATCGTCCTAAAACTGGTCATCCAGGGTCCTGTATTATGTCCACCAGAAAGCCAAATCACCTATTTTACTGGCCTACAATGCTTACAGATATAAAAAGCACATAACTAATTGTAACACGTGTATGAAAACAAGGGACACACTAAGACACCTGTCAGTTTAAGGGCTATCACGTGCCAAATCAATCCTTGAAAGAATACACGTAGAATCATTAACAGAGTTACGAGTCTGACAGAGGAAATAAACACCTCTTAGTGTTAATAGTCGCCTTGACACGTTATATAGAATTAATAGCACAAAAATCAAAAAACAAACACCGCAATTGAGTGCGCTAGGAATATTTATGAGTGCTCAAATCAGTAAACATGGAATTCAACACATAATAATCTCTGACTCGGGTGGTGTAAATCAATAATAATCTCCTTAACTCGTTGTGTGAATTCCTTTCCATTAAGAAAACCAATAATATATTTTGTCACCCAGAATCAATAGGTTTGGTAGAATAAGAAATAAATAAGAAAGTGTCAATGTCTTACGAGTTACAACTCGTGATATTGGATCCGAACTGGATTATAGCGGTTCTCGCGGTTTTAAATACCTTTATCATTCATATCTTGTATCTATAGAATTGATACCGCAAGTAGCCTTATACGGTACGCCGCTAGAACACTTTTCCACATATTCAAGCCGACCAAATTTTATCAAATATATATATAAAACAAAAAATATATACAAAAAAATATATAAAATAAATATGATACAAGTGGAGCCAATATAATACTCCATAAGAAGTCGGAAGGGTTACAAATTATAATAAAAAAGGAATCACGATAAAATCAATAAGCAAAACGTAACCATCGGTTAATAAAAAAGCCAAATACATATGCGTAAAGATTTGAACTCTAACTTAACGCTTTAGTCTCGAGAAATAAGCTAAAAGTTCAAACACATATCAAAACCTACAGGCATATTGTCTGTCCCGGTGATTTATATTCGTAGTCAATGAAAAAAAAATAAATCTATAAATAAAATAAAATAAAAGAGATTTTAAAGTCAGGAAGTCTAGAAGTGAAAATGTATATCTGTGCGAATAATCTTATACAGGGTACATAGTATATATAGAATTTGTATGGAAACCCTTTTCATTAGTTTGAATAAGAAATATCTAATAATACCCAATTTATACTAAAGTCGTATTTATTTCAGCAAGTAACGTAACTCTAAAGCTGGCTGAGAGCAATCTCCTGAAAGGTGACGACGTCATCATTGCTGAATCATCATTAATCCTTTTAACCTCAATAAACCGCTTGCAAAGCAGGTTGACTGTAGAGAGGAATGCTTAGCTCATGAACTTCACATGTGGTTCATGGCTCACTATGACATGACATAGCCATAACCTATTTTTATCCGTGTGTGCAATGCAACTTTAGTTAAGGAATTGCAATCATTTTAAAATTAATGAAGAAAATAAGCAAACAGAATTTCTATAACATCAAAATAAATTAATTTTTTCTGAACCTCATAGACAATTAGAGTCAATAAATCAGCCTATGACATTGGTAAACGGACATTTAGAAGTATCAGGTCATGGATATGAAAAATTTACTTGCAACATTAGCCTATTACAATTCAAGTGGGTTCTTTCATAGCATCTCCTGCCTAAAAATTAACCTCTGAGGATGCGCGCGAGAAAATTGAATATGAAACTTTTGTTAGGGGCACAGGGGATCGGATTTTATCACAGCTCAATTTTAGTAAGCATAGAGAAATACAGAATCATGATTAATATTCTCTTTGACTCTTATGTTGCCTGGCAATCTTACCAATAGCTCCGTTTTCCACTTCTTTGTCTAGTAACTTACTACCAGTAATATCGAATTTTCTTTGGGATTCGTATTGATATCTCTTTATTTTTTATAATTATGGATATTTTTAGTCATCAGAGACCTGGATAGGTTCACTTATTGTTATATGCTAATGGATAAAAAAAGTTTGTTACAGCTGACTCTTTGAATTCCATAAAATTCAGCGAATTCATGTGGGTTAAGTCTGGTTCTTAATGGCTTTCTCCCTCCCGTATTTGGATGTTGTCTGAAATTACTTTGCCCTTGTGACAAGTATAATTTCTTTTACAGGCTGATTAATGGAACCTGGTTACAGTATCCTGCAGTACGAGAGTTTCACATCGCAACTTCAAAAACCCGTTCGTCGCTGTGGACGACTGCAGTGAAGTATCAACCACCTACAATGTGAAGGAAATAAGCACCATCATAAGTGAACAAGCTTATTTTGTGGACTTCTTGACCGACACCCATATCCCGTCATTAATCTCATTTTAATGTGGAATGCTCTGGCGGCTGTCGCAATCGCAATCGACTACAAAAGGGACATACTTCCGACAATTACGACCGAAGAGGATATTCAACTCTACGTTGCTGGCGCAGGACTCGTGCTGGGGATGAATTTATTCATCGCGAACGTATTCGTAAGGCATAGGATGCAGAGAACAAGTATGAGCGCAAAAAAGAACGTTGGACCCTGCCCAGGCAATTTCCCCTTGTTTTTAACCATTTGGAATTGGCCATTTCATTTGGCTATAGGTGGTTGTCTGGAACTGTGTAATGGACGAAAAGTTGTTCGAAACGCTAGAATGTGCAGTGGGTATTACCTCGGTCATGTATCCTATCCCCCTATTAAAGTATCATTGTATCCTTTATATATAAAGTATCAATGTATCCTATATATAAAGTATCTTCTAAAGTATCATAAATAACAGAATCGAAATATATCTGTGTGTGTACGCACTAGGAATCTATTTAAAGTGCACCTAGATTAATCCCTTAGATTAGTCGTTTATGTAAATCAGTTGTATTAAGTGCACATATATTGATCATAATTATATGAATCCATATACATATGTATAAATAAATCAGGTAGCCTATAATCAATCTGTTACATTTTATTCTTACCAATAACTGCAGTTATATATGAGTTAGTATATGGATTAATGAATCAGTTATATAACAGTTAGCATAAAAATCAACAAATCAATCAGCATAAAAATTAATAATTTTTATCACTTCATATATGAATTTTTATCAGTTAAAATATGATTTTTATCATGTTAATCTTTGTCCTATGCAACTATCAGAGTACATTAGTATTTTCTGTAGCATATGTATCTTAATGAGATGAAGTGAAAATCTGTATCAGTATATATCACGTGATCACTATTATTTACGAATATCATCATATGCATATTATATCTTATATCTTATTACTTGAATCTGTATCTGTGTACACCATGAATTTTTTTTTTTTACTTATAAGTATTTTCTATATCTATATATATTCACATAGTGTCTGTATCACACTCCTATAAGTCAAATGCAAGTCAAGCTTGAGTAATATTCAGTGGTTGGTTTTGTAGCTGACCGAGCTTTTATGTAAGTATTACATAATAAAAATATGGAATGTTATTCCGTATATATAAAAACTAAAACTAAAGAGGTCAACAGATTGCTTGCAGGAATGTGATCAGACCAGATACGATAAAGTATGCTAAGATGACATATACAATAAAGTAGGCTAAGATGACATGCCGTCACCTGTGGTCCTTCATTTGTTTTGAAAACATTAGTCCAAGCTTCCTGCTTGAGACAACTACCGCGAACAATAATTCAAACGGCCTATGTGATTTGTAACTATGTCATCTGTGTGTATGTTCGTATGTTCGAGCTACTGTCTGCTTCCTTTATGATTTGTAACTGAGATGGTAGAGAGAGTTGAATTAGCCATCATCATTGGCAGAAGCGATCAAGCCATCGTCATTAGAAGACCTGTACAATCCTATCTGATATTCATCAGATAGGATTGTACAGGTGTTTTCTACTAGATACCTCACATCAGAAAGAAGATATCATCATGAGTTTAACACATCGTCGTCATAACGAAGAAGATACTTACTTCGTTAGTTATCATCAAATTCAAGACACTCCAATGAGTATGGAAGTGCATAACCAACCGACTTAGCGTAAGATTATCACAAGTCTAACATTACCTAATAGGGCGCCTTATTATACAAGGCAACAGCCCTTTTACATGGAGTAAGCTCACAATTCCCATGTTCTTTTCTTCCACAGTTAAAGCATATAGCTGATTCAGTCCTTTCTTTTTTCCTGACTGTTGTAATCAAATGGCCAAACATTTGGCAATGGAAACATCTTCTGGAGAGGGAATATACTGTCTAACTGGCAAGTGAAGCCATGCAGCTTTCAGAAATTTAGGGAGTCGAATTTTCTTTGGGATTCGTATTGATATCTCTTTATTTTTTATAATTATGGATATTTTAGTCATCAGACCATGGATAGGTTCACTTATTGGTTATAATGCTATGGATAAAAAAAAGTTTGTACAGCTGACTCTTTTGAATTCCATAAAATATCAGCGAATTCATGTGGGTTAAGTCTGGTTCTTAATGGCTTTCTCCCTCCCGTATTTGGATGTTGTCTGAAATTACTTTGCCCTTGTGACAAGTATAATTTCTTTTACAGGCTGATTAATGGAACCTGGTTACAGTATCCTGCAGTACGAGAGTTTCACATCGCAATCAAAACCCGTTCGTCGCTGTGGACGACTGCAGTGAAGTATCAACCACCTACAATGTGAAGGAAATAAGCACCATCATAAGTGAACAAGCTTATTTGTGGACTTCTTTGACCGACACCCATATCCCGTCATTAATCTCATTTTAATGTGGGAATGCTCTGGCGGCTGTCGCAATCGCAATCGATTACAAAAGGGACATACTTCCGACAATTACGACCGAAGAGGATATTCAACTCTACGTTGCTGGCGCAGGACTCGTGCTGGGGATGAATTTATTCATCGCGAACGTATTCGTAAGGCATAGGATGCAGAGAACAAGTATGAGCGCAAAAAAGAACGTTGGACCCTGCCCAGGCAATTTCCCCCTTGTTTTTAACCATTTGGAATTGGCCATTTCATTTGGCTATAGGTGGTTGTCTGGAACTGTGTAATGGACGAAAAGTTGTTCGAAAACGCTAGAATGTGCAGTGGTATTACCTCGGTCATTGTATCCTATATATAAAGTATCATGTATCCTATATATAAAGTATCATGTATCCTATATATAAAGTATCATAAATAACAGAATCGAAATATATCTGTGTGTGTACGCACTAGGAATCTATTTAAAGTGCCACCTAGATTAATCCCTTAGAGTACCCTAGAATTAGTGTTTATGGAAAATCAGTTGTATTAAGTGCACATATATTGATCATAATTATATGAATCCATATACATATGTATAAATAAATCAGGTAGCCTATAATCAATCTGTTACCTTTTATCTTACCAATAACTGCAGTTATATATGAGTTAGTATATGGATTAATGAATCAGTTATATAACAGTTAGCATAAAAATCACAAATCAATCAGCATAAAAATTAATAATTTTATCACTTCATATATGAATTTTTATCAGTTAAAATATGATTTTATCATGTTAATCTTTGTCCTATGCAACTATCAGAGTACATTAGTATTTTCTGTAGCATATGTATCTTAATGAGATGAAGTGAAAACCTGTATAAGTATATATCACGTGATCACTATTATTTACGAATATCATCATATGCATATTATGTCTATAATCTTATTACTTGAATCTGTATCGTGTACACCATGAATTTTTTTTTTACTTATAAGTATTTTCTATATATCTATATATATTCACATAGTGGTCTGTATCACACTCCTATAGTCAAAGCAAGTCAAGCTTGAGTAAATATCAGTTGGTTGGTTTTGTAGCTGACCGAGCTTTTATGTAAGTATTACATAATAAAAATATGGAATGTTATTCCGTATATATAAAAAACTAAAACTAAAGAGGTCAACCAGATTGCTTGCAGGAATGTGATCAGACCAGATACGATAAAGTATGCTAAGATGACATATACAATAAAGTAGGCTAAGATGACATGCCGTCACCTGTGGTCCTTCATTTGTTTTGAAAACATTAGTCCAAGCTTCCTGCTTGAGACAACTACCGCGAACAATAATTCAAACGGCCTATGTGATTTGTAACTATGTCATCTGTGTGATGTTCGTATGTTCGAGCTACTGTCTGCTTCCTTTATGATTTGTAACTGAGATGGTAGAGAGAGTTGAATTAGCCATCATCATTGGCAGAAGCGATCAAGCCATCGTCATTAGAAGACCTGTACAATCCTATCTGATATTCATCAGATAGGATTGTACAGGTGTTTTCTACTAGATACCTCACATCAGAAAGAAGATATCATCATGAGTTTAACACATCGTCGTCATAACGAAAGAAGATACTTACTTCGTTAGTTATCATCAAACCCCAAGACACTCCAATGAGTATGGAAGTGCATAACCAACCGACTTAGCGTAAGATTATCGCAAGTCTAACATTACCTAATAGGGCGCCTTATTATACAAGGCAACAGCCCTTTTACATGGAGTAAGCTCACAATTCCCATGTTCTTTTCTTCCACAGTTAAAGCATATAGCTGATTCAGTCCTTTCTTTTTTCCTGACTGTTGTAATCAAATGGCCAAACATTTGGCAATGGAAACATCTTCTGGGAGAGGGAATATACTGTCTAACTGGCAAGTGAAGCCATGCAGCTTTCAGAAATTTAGGGAGTCGAATTTTCTTTGGGATTCGTATTGATATCTCTTTATTTTTTATAATTATGGATATTTTTAGTCATCAGAGACCTGGATAGGTTCACTTATTGTTATAATGCTATGGATAAAAAAAAGTTTGTACAGCTGACTCTTTTGAATTCCATAAAATATCAGCGAATTCATGTGGGTTAAGATTGGTTCTTAATGGCTTTCTCCCTCCCGTATTTGGATGTTGTCTGAAATTACTTTGCCCTTGTGACAAGTATAATTTCACTTACAGGCTGATTAATGGAACCTGGTTACAGTATCCTGCAGTACAAGAGTTTCACATCGCAACCTCAAAAACCCGTTCGTCGCTGTGGACGATTGCAGTGAAGTATCAACCACCTACAATGTGAAGGAAATAAGCACCATCATAAGTGAAACAAGCTTATTTTGTGGACTTCTTTGACGACACCCATATCCCGTCATTAATCTCATTTTAATGTGGAATGCTCTGGCGGCTGTCGCAATCGCAATCGATTACAAAAGGGACATACTTCTGACAATTACGACCGAAGAGGATATTCAACTCTACGTTGCTGGCGCAGGACTCGTGCTGAGGATGAATTTATTCATCGCGAACGTATTCGTAAGGCATAGGATGCAGAGAACAAGTATGAGCGCAAAAAAGAACGTTGGACCCTGCCCAGGCAATTTCCCCCTTGTTTTTAACCATTTGGAATTGGCCATTTCATTTGGCTATAGGTGGTTGTCTGGAACTGTGTAATGGACGAAAAGTTGTTCGAAACGCTAGAATGTGCAGTGGGTATTACCTCGTCATGTATCTATATATAAAGTATCATGATCCTATATATAAAGTATCATGTATCCTATATATAAAGTATCATAAATAACAGAATCGAAATATATCTGTGCGTGTACGCACTAGGAATCTATTTAAAGTGCACCTAGATTAATCCCTTAGATTAGTCGTTTATGTAAATCATTTGTATTAAGTGCACATATATTGATCATAATTTACGGAATCCATATACAGTAATGTATAAATAAATCAGGGTAGCCTATAATTCAATCTGTTACCTTTTATCTTACCAATAACTGCAGTTATATATGAGTTAGTATATGGATTAACTGAATCAGTTATATAACAGTTAGCATAAACAAAATCAACAAATCAATCAGCATAAAAATTAATAATTTTATCACTTCATATATGAATTTTTATCAGTTAAAATATGATTTTTATCATGTTAATCTTTGTCCTATGCAACTATCAGAGTACATTAGTATTTTCTGTAGCATATGTATCTTAATGAGATGAAGTGAAAACCTGTATAAGTATATATCACGTGATCACTATTATTTACGAATATCATCATATGCATATTATGTCTTATATCTTATTACTTGAATCTGTATCTGTGTACACCATGAATTTTTTTTTTACTTATAAGTATTTTCTATATATCTATATATATTCACATAGTGTCTGTATCACACTCCTATAAGTCAAAGGCAAGTCAAGCTTGAGTAATATTCAGTGGTTGGTTTTGTAGCTGACCGAGCTTTTATGTAAGTATTACATAATAAAAATATGGAATGTTATTCCGTATATATAAAAAACTAAAACTAAAGAGGTCAACCAGATTGCTTGCAGGAATGTGATCAGACCAGAGGCGATAAAGTATGCTAAGATGACGTATACAATATAGTAGGCTAAGATGACGTGCCGTCACCTGTGGTCCTTCATTTGTTTTGAAAACATTAGTCCAAGCTTCCTGCTTGAGACAACTACCGCGAACAATAATTCAAACGGCCTATGTGATTTGTAACTATGTCATCTGTGTGTATGTTCGTATGTTCGAGCTACTGTCTGCTTCCTTTATGATTTGTAACTGAGATGGTAGAGAGAGTTGAATTAGCCATCATCATTGGCAGAAGCGATCAAGCCATCGTCATTAGAAGACCTGTACAATCCTATCTGATATTCATCAGATAGGATTGTACAGGTGTTTTCTACTAGATACCTCACATCAGAAAGAAGATATCATCATGAGTTTAACACATCGTCGTCATAACGAAAGAAGATACTTACTTCGTTAGTTATCATCAAACCCCAAGACACTCCAATGAGTATGGAAGTGCATAACCAACCGACTTAGCGTAAGATTATCGCAAGTCTAACATTACCTCATAGGGCGCCTTATTATACAAGGCAACAGCCCTTTTACATGGAATAAGCTCACAATTCCCATGTTCTTTTCTTCCACAGTTAAAGCATATAGCTGATTCAGTCCTTTCTTTTTTCCTGACTGTTGTAATCAAATGGCCAAACATTTGGCAATGGAAACATCTTCTGGGAGAGGGAATATACTGTCTAACTGGCAAGTGAAGCCATGCAGCTTTCAGAAATTTAGGGAGTCTCAAACAATCGAAGGTGAGTATCAAAGTAGTCGTTGGATATAATATTCCCAATACTTTTTTCTTGATCCATCTCACATCAACCACCTTTTGATCAACAAATTCTTTTCAGAGAGTGTCCTCAGAATAATGTAAGAGTTCAGTACTATACACTACTCCTCTAGACTGATTCATTGTTCTGCGAGGAGAGCATTTTGCTGTGCTTCCTTCTACAGCACTAATAGACAGTAATTTTCTACTTTCATCGGGTGATGAAACTTCTACAAGCAAGCTTCCTTCACCTTGAAAGGCTATCTTTGGTTCTCTGCCAATTCATTTTATAATATCTCTACGGACATCAAATATATTCAGTTATTTTTGTTTTTCTCGAGGTCAAGAGAAAGATATTTGTTATAAGTCTCAGGTTCTTGAGATCCAAGTAAAATTCCAATATAAGGATTAGCATTCTTATTTCAATTATTAAATCTGCTATTCTTTCCTCTGTTCTGAACTACATAAGGGCTCATAGTAACAATTAAAGAATCTTTGATGTTTTCATCGGAGGAGGTTGGGAATGGCAAAGGGAGGTCCTTATCCAAGCCTAAGGTTGTCAACGATGCCAAAGAGTCAGGGGGGTCCAGGGGACAGTGTACTAGACAGATGATTCATGGGAATTTGAAGAAAAAAAAAATGGGGAAAACACACACAACAAGGTATCGCAGACTAGACAGGGTTCAACATTCTCCACCAACGGCACATGTAGAAGTTGCTTCCCCACGGTCTGCCCCATACCCTACCCTTTCGGGATAGCACCAATATGCTTGCAGTGGCCAAGGTATAGGCCAATCTGCCTGCTGGGAGTTCTGCCCCCACTAATGGGGACCAACTCCCCACTCCAAACATAATGGTGAGCTTCTGGACAAAGGCCAGGAGTCCCATCCCAAAAACCAGCCCCCACTGGATTCCGATGGGCTGATCTCTTGAGGTGGTTCCGCCCTCAAGACAGCAATGGGAAAATCCCATCACCATCTCTTGGGTCCAAACCATATTGGGTGGGGACTCGCCACCACAACTTCCACAATTAATTTCGAATCCAAAACCCCTCCAAACCACGAACCCCTCCCAGATTCACCCAAGCAGTAAAATTTTGTGTAAGTGGAAATGTCCACGACAGTTTATGCCAAAAGTTTTGTAGGCATTCTGTCAGGATCCAGCCTTCGCAAACTTGAAGGCAGAATCCCTTACCCCCTCACCCCGTGAAGGAACCTACTCTAGGGGTCCGAAGCATTAATGCAAAGTTCTGGGAAGGGATTGCATTATTGCCAGTCTCTTTCCTCCCCTTGCTAGAGGAAGGAGCAGGATTGCTTCTATGATTCTGATAAGGAAAATAGAAAGGAAACTCGATGTGCAATCTTACTGCATCAACTGCCCGACCAGCAAGTGTAAGTTCGAGACCTATCCTCAACCTGAAGGAAGAGGAGTAGAAGGTTGAGGAGGGGATGGTGGAGAGGCCAGTCGCTCTCGTATCCCTCTTTCCTGTAAAACCGCACATCATAGGCGAAATACAACTAGTCCTCTTGAAGGAGCCGGGTAAGCAAACACAACCTGTGAGCATCCTCCACAGGTCCAAGGAAAAGAGGTTTCAAGAATCTGCGGGCAGACCCACAAGAAGAAAGATATAAGTGTGGTCGTAATGAGACCACATCTATCTTCCGGCCCAACATATTCTTCAGAGTGATGAAATGTACCCAGCCACTGGCACTGCTTGCTCTCTGAGAGAGTGAACAGTAGACGTATCCAACTGCGGAGTTCCTCGTGATCTTGAAAGACTCAGAGGAAGACGTGTCATTAAACACTTCTGCATTGAAAGTCAGTAGTGGATAAGATATCGACACTTAATGAAGGGTGTCGATCCTTCACGGGTACAGCAACACACCAATAGGACAAAGTAATGACTGATCTGGATCAACCAATACATAGTCCAAAGTACAGGAGATCATGGTTTCGGACTCATCAATAGATGCCAAATTATTGCACATTCAAACCCTAGTCATGACATGACACTGGCCTTTTAAAGAGTGATGTTGAGAACAAACTATGCAAATCATCTATCTTCTTTGCCATCGACGTTGAGAGACGCGATGATGATTCTCGCGAGGCACATGCACATTAGATGAGAGTCAAATGCCTTCTAAAGACCGAGATCCCTGTGATGGCAGGACAGAAGTTTCTCATCAGTAGTTGAAACAATAGTACTTAGTGAATGACTAAGTTGGATGTGGACCTACGTCTTCACAGTTGAATCGGAGAAAATTGAACTCTCACGATTCTGATCATATAGAAAGTCCCATCGATGACCCCAACCAGTGAACACAGCTCTAATCCCTGGTGTTTTACCGAGGACTGAAAAAGTTATTCCTCTATTTCATTGCTGCTCGGCGAGAAAGTCGGTGCTTGCAGTGAAGGCGGAGAGTCTTTCAGTAGTGAAAACACTGGGATTGTACTGCCTGAAGGACAGCTTCTTGTGGGTTGGATCAGGGAGGAATTTTCTATTTACTTGGGAAGCAGAGCTAGTCGGGTGGGGAACAGGCAAAATCTTCCGTTATTCATTTTCAATTTGGGGTGAACAAAGAATAATTGAACACCTTGCGAATTGAAAAATGTATAGTAGAAGACAAAACTCAAATTGTCTGAGGAAAATCATTCTGAGTTATCGCAGCGACCGATGGGGCAGGTGCGATAGAACAGAAGATAACAGAATTCTGTTATATCATGGGGTAAACAGAAAGATGATAATTAGTCTAATGAGATATATCTGTCTGAAAATTCACGCTACGGCAAATGTAGAGCATGAGACATGGGCCTTATGTGAGAATTCCAAGTCAACCAGAGACCCAGTAAGTCTGTGATTGCTGGGCAGAGAAATTCGAATTGGTAGTTAATCCTCGATGGAGGAGACACAGTACTAAGACAATTAGAATCTCTTAGCGTAGACAGTATTCTGCTACTCACTTGACTTCTTATACTGAGTTGCATGTTAGTGAATTCCATGATGGAATGCGTTCACTAGAACCACTGAGCACAAAATAAGATACTCTCAAGCATCTGCATTTAACCAAAATGGGAGGGAAAGAAACCCTCTTGTTTGGTGACAAAGCAAATGTTATGGTGTTAGCAAACAATACCACTAGTCATCTCAAAATTAAACCAGAAACTCTTAGGAGGCCCAAAAGACTGTCCTGAGTTTCTGGTTAATTAAGAGAAGATACTATTCGTCTCAGTCACATATCCGAAGAATTAATTTCCAGATATGCACCCCTTACTTGGATGATGCAACTGATAATAGATGCATGTCGTGAGGAGAATATACTAGTATATTCGTAGTATATTCCAGCCTAATTCTTCTTCACTCGAGAGACAAGAATAAGGACTGGAAGCAAGCCTCCTTCATTCTCTAATGAAGAGAGCGATGGTAAAGTTTTCCAGAAGGTAGACTTCTTCGGTGATAACAGGACACAGAAAGTGACTAGTTCAAGCCTAACTGGTTGTTCTCAAAACAGTAGCACTGAAGAGGCTTTCAAACTTCTCAGTGCTATCCATCCTGAACGGATTGATGTATGTTTGGTAAGATCCTAGGATTGAACCATAAACATAGCCTCTCAGGTTCGAATTCCAAGGAGATGACTCCATAGAATTCCTTTTATTTCCTTGTTGGCAGTGTTCTCACTCTGTCAAACAAAGCATTTATTTCCTACAACTGTTTCATTTGCGCGAACGCCAGTGAAAGTTGAGCGGAGTTAAATGCAATTAAAGCTGGCGAGAACTTGCCATGTCTTGCTACGTATCTATCTTCTCTGTGATCGAACGTCACGAAGAGGACTACACAGAGGACCTCCCCCTATCTCCTTCAGATATCTTGTCCCGAGGGACAGCGACACTGATCTTGGTACCTAAAGAGTAGCCATTCCTGGCTTTCACAGGTAGGTCCGAGCTACGAATGCAACTCCCCTTCTCTTGCCCTGTGCCACTCTCATGATGGAGAGTAGACTGTGGATGTATGACCCCCCTTGGAGGTTGTACACGAGTAACCGACACAGCCCCAATTCCATGGAACCGGAGACAGAACAAACAAACCTGGGCTCCAATTCCTGGGGCTCCCGAGACACTACATCTTGGAGATAGGGTCCAATTCCTGCTCCAGAAAGAACAGGTGAGCCGAAGAGACAGCAACTGCCCCCTCCCCAGGGAAAGGATGCAGACCCTTAAAAGTCTCGAGCAAGAATTCTTAGGGGTGGAAAAACTACCTTCCACTTTTTAGGCCGTGGAATCCTTCGAAGAGGGAGGTGAGGCGGCATCAGATGATGACCCTTGTGAAAACTCACTGCAAAATGGGAAGGGAGGATGCTGTCATGGCAAAGGATCACACTGATCAAGAGCAGTGAGCGAGTTCAGTAGAGGCAAGCCAAGTCGAGTGAGCTGAGCAGATCACCACTACATAATTATGAGTGGTAATTGTCAGCAAAGAACTATCACTTTTCCCAATTGACTGTTCTCCTTCAAGGCCGAAGCTCCGAAAAAAAGGATAAAGAGGGATTCTGTCTGCTGTCCTACTAGGCCAGTTAAATGGGGATTTAGAAAGGAAAAAATTTACAGAAGGCTGCAAGTTGTTTTATCACCTTCATAATAGGGTACTTGTTTCGGCTGTCATCTTGAAAAAAAATGGCGGTCAAAAATAGTTTTTTGCAAATATCGTGCTTAATAATTATTTTATAGGAAACGTAAGGAAATGCAAATTGTTTTACATGAAATTTCCTACAAACAATGTTCCATACACTTTTTTTGTATATTGCATGGTTTTGATGCTACACACACGAGAAGGTTGTTACTTTTTTTCTGAAACCCCATTCCTTGAAGTGCCTAGGAAAATCATCTTCCAGAGGTGTCCTTCCTCCTTTATTCTCTCTTAGGATAGACAGTGAATATTCATTGGCGGAATTACCACCCTTATATCCAAACATCTACCAAAGTACTACATAGTTTATGATAAATATCTGAGATTTTTCTCTACTCTGTTTCATGAGTTATGCCTTCTGGCACTAAGAAGATTTATAGCATTTCATCCGTGGGGTCATCACATTCCTCCGCATCTATGTTTACATCAGAGTTGGTACAAGATAGCCCTTTACATGACACACATTTTAATCCAGCCCTTCTACAACTGCAAGTGGCTGTCATACATCTTTTGAGACATTTGCATGATATAATGTTCAAAAGATCTAGAGAAAGAGGGTCTTTATCTGTAGTAATTGGGGCTAGTCCATTTCCAGTCATCTTCCAACCCCAATCTGTAGGTGACAAGTCAGTTCCTAACCATTTCTGAACTTGGGGAGATAAGTATGTAAAGAATTAAATCGAGCAGCAGCGTCTGTGGGAGGCAAGGAAGCCAAGTTAAATGTACTTTTCCTGTGATTTGGCAAAACATTGATATCTCAAGTGGCCAAGGGATTCGCATTCTTTGTTCCCATACAACCGAAGGATGAAAGATTTTCCTGCTTCGGCAATCTTTGCCGGATCTGCACGTGGTTTCTTAAACACAGCTACAAGTTCCTGGAGCTCTTCATGCTTTTCAAGGAGGTTTACAAACTTTAGTTTCCCTTATTTGAAAAAGGCAGAGGTGGTATCAGCCCCACTAAATGCATGCAAAAGAATGTTGTCCTTGATGACTGACCCATACTTCATGGAGGCTTGTGTGTACAATTTGTTCGCTGTTTTTTCTTTGCCTTGCTTTAGGAAGTTATGTTATTTTGTAGTCCTGCTAAAGCGACCATGATTACCAGAAGGTCTACATCTTCTCTAACTATTGTTACTGAGTCAGTCTTGGAGGATTCTTCAATTGCTGTATTAACAATGAGTGTGTCTGCATCTTCATTAGCTTGTTTTACAGTAAATCCCTCAAGGTCACCTACGTGATGAGCTTTGTAATAAGTCTGCTCTTATTTCGCTTGCTTGAAAGAAATTTACTTTGACTTGTTGCTGGCATAGTTTCACCAAATATGGTGTCTCTGGTAGCACATCTCATTCAACGAGCACGTTCAGCACCTTTTGTACCTTTATCTCCTAGATTTTCTGGAGACCCATCAAAGAAAATGATGGCAGTGTCCTTGTAGTGAGTGCTTCCTCACATATTCAACACACCAGACCAGAATTGTTGAAAAGATCTCTTGCTGATGCCAAACAACTTGATGAATAAGAAATCCCCCATCAACAACATAAATTGTATCTCCAGTGACAGTATCATATAAAGGAGAAAATGCTTCATAAGGCGAAGATTTCTTGGTTTTGCACATTCCATACTCATCAAAAAAGTGACAAGGGATGAGGAGGTCGTTCATGCTGAAAGTTTTGTTTGAATTGTTCTTGTGATTTCTTAACATGTGAAATTCTTCTAAATAACATCTCAGGATCAGATGAGCACACAAACTCTCTAGTTGTTGCTCCCATCACGGCAACTCCTAGTGGTTTGACTCTTTTCTTTCTCTGAAATTTGACTTTCGCAAATTTGTCGCCAACAATTTTTGACACTGAACTGACTCCAAATTCATAAGCATTATGAGGATTAGTTTTTTCATCTCCTGTTAATCCTGTACTTATTGACATAATGCCATAAAAATTTGGAAATGGTGGATGTGATGAAAACCATTCCAAAAGGTTCTGAAGATCTTGAACATCTCTTGAAATATAACAAATTCTTAGTAATTTGTATTTTCCTTAGCTATAATTAGCTCAAACTGCTTCTATAGGCGATACCTGGATTTGTCAAATCCGGAACCGACCAGAAAATTCCAGTTATTCGCCCTACCCCGCCAGGTCCATGCCCCGTGGGTTGAAGCTCACTCGACCTCTGACCTCTCGCCAGTCTTTCCTCGTATACCCAAAAAAGCCTGGTCTCCTACCCTAAAGAAAGTGGGGATGGCAGGGAGGGCCTAGTTTCCAAGCAATTCGAGGTAAGTATAGCTGGGAAAAATACAAATTACTAAGAATTTATTTGTTCCAGCGCGGTATACTTCCCTCAAACTGTTTTTATAGGAGACTTAGTCCTTAGGAGGAGGGAGACTCTAGGGGAGGAGAGGCCTGGGAACGGGAGGGGGCTGTGACTCGAGATGGGAACCCCAATGGACCTGGCGAAGCTTGGGCATAACTGGAAGAAGTCCTGTAAGGCAATGGTTTGTACTAAAAACCGTCAGGTGATCCGCAAGGCTTACCTTGAATACACCTGGGGCCAAATCCCGGTCTGGAGGCCCAGTGGTAAGGGAGAGGAAGGTAGGAAGGGGGAAAGGGAAAGAACAGGGATCACATAGGGAACTGCCATTCATACCCACATCCACACCTATCCCACCCCTTACCCCCAGGGGGGAAGGGGGGTTTATACTCTGTGCTGCCCCGCCACCACGGGGCCGATCTCAAAGAAGTCGAGGGACCTCCTCGTGCAGTCCTTCAGGTAATGGGCTGTGAAAGTGGACTGCCTACTCCACACGCCCGCCCTTAGGACTCAGGAGACCACCATATTCTTTGAGAATGAGAGGAAGGCCCCAATACCTCTGATGTTGTGGGACTTAGCATTCTTCAGAGCAGGGAGCTCAGCCTCCTCGTAAGCCCTCTTGATTGTCTCCCTCAACCAATATGAAACGGTGTTCTTGGAGACCACTTTCTTATCTCGGCCCATGGTGACGAAGAGGTTCTTCATTCCGGGCCGAGGTGAGCCGTCCTGCTCAAGTATTTTCTCACCGTCCGAAATGGACACAAGAGGAGATCTTTGGGGTCCTTGGACTTCAGGAAAGCCGGAATCAATAACTCCACGAACCTGTCGTCCCAGACTGATGGGTTCTGGGTCTTGGCCACGAACATGGGAACGTACCAGAAGGTGAGCTCTTTCCACCCCCTGGAGTGAGCCACTACGGAGGACAGGCCATGTAGCTCCCCAACCTGCTTGGAGGAGGCCAGGGCAAGGAGGAACACCATCTTGCAAGTGAGGTCCTTATCCAAGATGTCCTTAAGGGGCTCGAAGGGAGGCTTCCTGAGTGAGTCCAGGACTCTGGCGATGTCCCACTGTGGAGCCTTGACCGCCCCAGGTAAGGATTGTTGTTCAAAACTCCTCAGGAGCATGGCCAGGTCCTTGGAGCCACCCAGGTCTAGGCCCTTCAGACAGAAGACCTGGCCCAAGGAGGCCCTCATGCCCTTCAGAGATGGAACCGACAGCCCCTTGTCGAGTCTCAGGTGGACTAGGAAGTCAGCTATGTGGGAGATCTTGGCCTCCAAGGGCTTGAGGCCCTGGCCCTTGCACTGGTCCGCGAAGGTCTTCCATTTGGCCTGGTACACTGCCGCTGATGACTTCCGTAGGTAGCCTGACATATGTGAGACGGTCGTCCGAGAGAATCCTTTCCTCACTAGCAGTCGCTCAACAACTTCCACCTGTGAAGGCACAGGGCTTGAAGGCCTTCGTGGAACCTCTAGAAGTGGGGCTGCCTTAGGAGGTCCCACCTTCGCAGTAGTTTCCACGGATCTTGAACCACAGTGGCCTGCAGGTCCTGGAACCACTCCCTGTCCAGCCACAGGGGGCCCACTAGGGTCGTGGACGTTACCCAAGATCCTGAGACAGTTTAAGACCTGCCTGATCAGACAGAGCTGAGGGAACGCTTACAGGTCTAGGCCGTCCCATGGGTGTTGAAAGGCATCCTCCCATACTGCTGCCAGATCGGGCACCGGGGAGCAGAAAACCGGGAGCTTGTCGTTCAGACTGGTGGCGAACAGGTCAAGGGTGGGTGCTCCCACCTTCCTATCAGCTCTCCTGCCACTTCTGGATGCAGGGACCACTCCAAACCGATTACCTGGCCCTGTCTGCTGAGGCCGTCTGCTATGATGTTCTTTTTCCCAAGGATGAACCTTGCCGTCAGGGGGGCCCTGACACTCAAAGGTCCACTCCAAGATCTCCTCCATCAGTTCGCACAGGAACCGGTGTTGAATCTGGGGCTCGAAGGCCAAGAGGGCCCTCTTCACCACCAGAAGCTCCAGCTCGTTTAAGTGGAGGAGTTTCTCCAGCTCCGACCAGGTCCCCTCTCTCATCTCCGAAAGAGGGTGGGCCTCCCAAACCCTCCTTTAACGCGTCTGTGAACAGGAGGAGGTCTGGGGGAACTTCCAACAGAGGCACGCCCCTGCAGGAGTTCTTCTGGTCTAGCCACCACCAGAGGGCTTCTATCGTGGACTCTGAGGGAGCCACGAGCTTCTGAGGAGGGTCCCTCTTTGGGAGCCAACTTTCCCTCAAGTTCCACTGGATGGCTCTCGGACACCTCCTGCCTTGGGGGACCAGTTTCTCCACTGAGATGAGATGCCCCAGTAGCCTCTGCCACTCCCTTGGCGGGTGGGGAGAGGGTTTTAGGAAGGGCCGAGCCACCTTCTCCATGTTGAGGAACCTGTCCTCTGACGGGAAGGCTCTGGCCACCTCCGTGTTCAGCTCCATCCCCAGGTAGATCATCCTATCATTCTGGTGTTGGGAACTAACTGGGACTTCTCCCAATTCAGTACCACCCCTAGGGAGTCGCAGAAGGCTGGGAGCTCCTCTTTCTGATGCTCTAATGCTGACCTTCAGGAGGAAAGGAGCAACCAGTCGTCCAAGTACCTCAAGAGCGAATACCCCTCCAGTGGGTCCAGGAAGACACGAGGGAGAACACTTGTGAACACCTGCAGGGCCGTCGACAACCCGAAGCAGAGGGTCCTGAACTGGAATGTTCTCCCCGCCATCTGAGCCAGAGATACTTCCTACTGGAAGGGTGAACCAGGATCTGGAAGTATGTGCCCTTCAGATTCAGGGACACCATGAAGTCTCCTTCCCTCAGGGCAGCTAGGACTGACTTCAGGGTCTCCAACCTGAAGGGTGTTTTTAGGATGAATGTGTTCAGCACAGACAGATCTATGACCAGCCTCCACATGCCCAAAGCCTTCTCTACCAGAAAGAGGCGACTGAAAAACCCGGAGAGCCGTCGGTTACCTGCTGGAGGGCTCCTTTCTTGAGCATGACTCAGACTTCCCGTCCCAAAGCCTCCCTGTGTTCGGGGTTGCGAGGCAGAAAGAGCTGGTCTTCCAGAGCCCCCGTCAGGGGAGGCTTGATATCTACAAAGGGGATCCGGTAACAGTCCCTGAGCACCTGTACAGTCCAGGGATCGGCTTCGTGATCCTCGATTCTTGTCTCCTCTTGGGGCCAAAGTGGCTGTTCTGAACCCTGTGGGAAGCTGCGGGCCTTGGTCTAAAGGAGGAGGAGGAGGATGGCTGCGCCCCTAGGGACCCCCAGCTCGTAGGGGGGGTGGCTAGGGAGTTGGGAGCGGAGGGAGCTACCTGCCTCTGCTGCTGCCTGGGCCTCATCGGATCCTGGACCCTACGTTGGGTCGACTGCTTAAAGTCGGATGCCCTATAGACCAGAGAATCATGGCTCGCCTTCCTCCATTTCTTGAGTGACTCCACTAACTGGTCTGGGAAGAGGGAGTCCCTGGACAAGGGCGCGTTCCTGAGGCCCTTGGCTTCCCTTTCGGGAAGAACCCTGGGGAGCCTAGACAAGATGGCATCCCACCTACGGAACACCCAGTTGGCCACTGAGTGGCCAACTGAGAGGAGAGAAAGCCTAAGGACTTCCCCCCGGAGAGGACCGGCTCCTTGAAACGAGCCATCTCAGATTTCTTTTTCAAATCCCGGCTCATGGTGAATCTTGCCACCGCCCCTGACCAAAAGTCCAGCCAGCCAGGAGGCGGCGTGGAGGGAAGACCAGGCTGCGGACTCCATGGCCATGGCCTTCGCCAGAGCCGTATATAGAGTTTGGCCATGGTCAGAACCACTTATTCAAGGTCACTGACTGATGGACGCCATCTTGCCTCTGTCCGACTGCCCTGACACAGTCAGGGCCGTCACACCACACGCACATCGCACACAGAAAAGCGTTCTATTAATTTTCGGTAAATTACATATTTTACTCCTATGGTTTGCTGTGTAGCAGTAGGTTGTTCCGTACAGTATGGACAGGGTAAAAGGATGCACAGATTCCCTAGAAACCCAGAGAGACAACGGCAATGGGAGATTAAAGTGGAACGAGAAAATTGGAATGCACATGACAGATCTTATTTATGTTCGGTAAGTTCAAGATTTTTTCTCTTTACTTTTCATATGTGCAACATTTGCATTTTTACTGGTAGTAATATAGCATATGACTAAATAACATATTTTTATTCCTGATATTCAGGCCTGTATTTAACAATAATTTATTTTATCTTTAGGATCATTTTGAGGATGATCAGTATGAATCGGGAAGAGCTGTTGGCCTTAAACACTTTAAGTTATCTGCTGTTCCAAAAAAGTTTGTGTTCACAAAATCAAATACTACATTAAGCAAACAACTGAGGAGAAAACTCGAATTTATTCGTATGGTCATGTCTAGTGAAAGGCAATATCATTCATTTGAGTGACGACATGGTAAAACAGTATGATTTGCCATTAAAGGAGGTGACAGCTGAACATGTCAAAAGTTTGATATCTTTTCAGGAAGGTAGAGATCTGAAGCTTGCGCCATAAACTCTCTGAAACTCATGTAAATCCATCATATTTTGAGAAAACGAAAGTATCAGCCGCTTTCAATTTTTTTACCAATTCGGTAAAAGCAGGACTTCATTACTTTGGTTGAACGCGAAGGATACAGTAAAGACTTACTTACAACAGCTTGTTCTTTGGTTTGATAATAAGTGGTTCAATTTAATGTCAAGTAGACATCCAATCATGGCACTAAGGAACCATCATGGAACTACTTATTAAAGAAAAGCTACTAACTGGCATCTTGAGGCAATGTTGGTAAGAGTGTTTCATGAAACTTACCGTATTGGAGTTAATGCACACTGGAAGCCCAGTTCAAACTGGAGTGATATTGTCTATCACTTTCCCATTCTTAATCTCCAGAGCAATCATCACCTTGGCAAAGGTCACAGACAAAATTTTTTGTTTTTTACTGACATCCAGATTCACTCAAGATTATCTAGAAAACTTGTTTAGCTACATAAGACTGAAAAACCCAGTGCCAGCTGCCTTAGAATTTCGGCAGTCTCTGAAATTGATATCAGTTGCACAATTTCTGAAATGCTCAAGTGCAAGTAATTATAACGTAGATGACTGCAAGTTTCTAGCTGACTTTCTTAATAAGCCCAAGGTTGAAACAAATGGTGATGCTGAAAATGAAACTGAGGAACATGATTTTCACCAATTCTCAAGTGACAATTTGATGAATCAAGCTGGTTCCTGCATAAAAAAATTAAAAAGTCAAATAATCATTGCACATTTTGTCTTCAAACAATAGAGAGCAACCAATCAACACAGAAAGATCCTTCTCAAAGGTTGACTCAATTAAAATAATATAGAAAAAACTGCCTAGTTTATAGCGCAGATGCCTGCTTCAGTTTATTTCAGAATGCAGAAAATATTTTTTGGACAAATGAAAAGAGTTTTGGAAACAAGAGCGATTTATTAGGATGACTAGTGCATTTGGCAAACACTCAGACAAAAAATTCAACCTTTCCTTCTTGCCATGACATTAAGGGTAGTCTCCTGAAGTTTTTCTTCACTTTAAGATTACATATGCTAAAAAACAAGAGAATATTCATAAGGCTCAGTCATTAAAATCAAAAGGAAGTGAATTAGGGAGTAAGAGTATGATGATGAGAAAAGCTGTAATGAATATGGGTAAACAGTGAATTTTGAAACCATGTATAATATTTCATACTACTTATGTATTTTAAAATTAAAACTGTGATAAAGTTATAAACTATCGTGAGTATTTTAATAAATATCTTAATGTTTGATAGAAACCTTAAGTTAACAATCAGCAGCATATGATAAGAGAGAGAGGGAGAGAAGAGCCGAGACATCGCTCAGGTGAGCGAGTGTGGCTTAACAGGACAGGAGCAGGATGGCGCCCTGTCAAAAGGTTGGCCAAACTCTCTATATACGGCTCTGGCCTTCGCCTATGAGAAGGAGACGGAACTTGCCAGGAGCTTCTCCTCCAAAAGGCCCGGGCCGAGCTCGGGGAGGGCACCCTCCACGAACTTAGGTTCGAGTTTCAGGCCTCCGGGACGTATAACCTCTTCTGCCTTGGTTTGGTGAAGGGGAGAAGCTTGAGGGAGCCGTGGGATTGCAGGGAGTCCCTAGGCCCCGCCATGGACTGGTCCACCTGAGCTAGGACGTGGGCCACACTAGCCGCCTGGGGCAGATTCAGGGGAGGGTTCAACTCCTGATCTCCCTCGAAGAGGAGGTTGAGCGCCTGAACCCTACTAGAATCCTGGAGGGAAGTCGGCACCGCCAACCGGTTCAGCTCACTGATGAGCGTTAGGACACCCCTCCTGAAGGTAGAACCTTCATCTTTGGAGACCTGGCCTTCCGCGGGGCTCTGAGCGAGGGCTTCGTCTTCGGGGTTGTCCCCTAGAACGGACGGATCCCCCAAGACCCCTGGAGAGGGAGGGGGAGAGGCGGAGAGGAACCGAATGCTATGCCTGCCCACTGGGGAGTTAGAGCCGCTGTGGGTCAAGGAGGAACCCCACACCGGGGAACCTGACGGGATGCAGCTTGAACCAAGCCCTCGTCTCTAGACACCCAACCGAGGGTGAGGGACCCTGTCTCTTCTGAGGAGCGTCAGACTACGGGGCCTCCAGATATACTGCATGCCTCACGGCCCCGGCTACAACGGGGAATGGGAGTCACTCCCCTGGAGGAGGAGCGCGTCTTCCTCCGCTTGCTGCATCCCTCCTTGGATCCCCGCTTCCTCTTGTGTGCTCTTGTGTGGGGGGCTCTCTGACTCCGAGGAGGAGGAGGAGGAGGAATCCTCCTCCGAGGAGTACCTCCTCCTATACTTCTTCTTCTTGGAACGGTGCGTGCGGCTTTGGCGAACTGAGTGAGCAGGTACGACCCGCGTGGATGGGTTCTCCGAGCACTGCGGGGTGTAAAGGGAGGCAAACTCCCAGGATGGGGAAGCCCTACCTCACCCAGGAGGGACCTGCCCGTGCCTGGCGTACGCAGAGTGACGGTCCAAGGCCGAGAGGGGGCATCCGAGGCATCTGTAGGCTCCCTCCGCCTCACATGACGATTTGAACTCTTGGGAACAGGGACTGCGATGGGGGGAGTGGCTCAGGGGGGGCTCTACCCCAACCATCCCAGAAGGGGGGAACCAGCAACGGACTCACCTAGGTCTCCTCACTGTGAGGAGACGGGGGTAAAAACCAACGACAATGCTGCCGACGCCAGGAGCATGGAGGCCGACGGAGGGTGATCAACATGCTCCTTACTTCCACTCCTGCTCACCGAAGGCAACGAAGAGGTCGTCCTCAAGGATGATTTGGCCTTCTTCTTCCTCTTCATGGTCGACAAGGCCCATTGGATGTCGTCCCACAAAGCACACTCACTACACATGGCCTCCCGACATCTCACACACAAAGAGTAGGGGTTGATCCTTGGAGGCGAAAGGAAAATCCTGCATGCCTTACCGCCGACGTCAAGGTAATGCCGCTGGGAGGACTCAAGGACACCACACACAAAAGGACACAAGGGAAAACACAAAAGAATGGGCCGGGAACGGACGAAAAGCTGGACATGTCAACACGCCAGCGACCAAGGAAAGACTGGCGAGAGAGGTCAGAGGTCAGGCGAGCTTCAACCCTCGGGGCATGGACCTGGCAGGGTAGGGCGAATAACTGGAATTTTCTGGTTGGTTCTGGATTTGACAAATCCAGGTATCTCCTATAAAAGCAGTTTGAGGGAAGTATACCGCGCTGGAACAAACACGATTTTCTGGCATCTACATGTTGCTCTGCTGTACTCTAAGCAATATCACAATATTCTTCAGTCTTCTCTGTTATCTTCAGAGTGGTAGGCATTCCAATCATCCATTTAGTTAGCATTGAATCAGTCATCCCTCTGCCATGTGTCAGTCCACCGGAACTCTTCATAGATCGCATCAATGTTTGTTCAATAGTCATGTCTGACCAGATCCCAGACCAAAACTTTTCTGACCATCTTATTGTAAATTAGCCTCTCTGTACATAATCCCCATATTCCTTGGAGGCGATGGACTCTTTTAAGATTGAACATGTCTTGCAGGTAGATAAAGTGACCGCTATCATGGAAATAAGGCAGCATCTTTTGGATTGTTTCAAGATGCATTTGCCAGTTTCCTGAACGTTCTGCTTCAATGAATTGTTTAACCAGTGTAATCACTTCAAAGTACTGGACCCAAAGTTTTCTTGTGTCACCCTTACTCTTCATCTTGTTAATAATTTCACTGAATCGCATCGGCAATCAGCGTAGAATCAGTCTCCTGTAAAGTTGTTTCTATTGTTGACCTTTCCTCAGTAGTTTGATTTCATTCAGAATCATTGTAGCCAGAGCAGCATGTACTAGTATGTGTGCTCTGAGTGCTCTTCCGTAGGCGTGACCACTCAGCATTTTATCCACAGAGGCACTCGCATACATGGTACTGAAAAGTTCTTTAATTCCACTTCCATTCATGATGTAACCAATGGCACCCATAAAGGGCATCAATGAGTGAAAACCACCAAGACGCACAATAGCATTGCTTAGTGGTGATCCTTGTCCACAGCTTTTTTTTTTTTTTTTTAACAATTCCACGAGCCCAAATATACAAAGGCTGGTCAAATGTTACAAAGCAAGTTTGCTGTTTAACCTCTGCATTTCTCCAGCTTGGTTGAGAACCATGTTTACTGTGTTATACTCATTGGGTGGAGCACTTGGGAATGGAAGGTATGATATATGAGATACATCATAAGGCAGGTCTGCAGTACATTTCTCCATTAAACCATTCCATCTTGGACATTCAAACTTCATTTGCCATTTTCCATACAACCACTGTAGTTCCCTTATTGATGTTGAGACTGAGGCAGAGATTGGATTGCTATTTGATATATCTTGACTGTTATATTCAACAGTTCTGTGTTACCTTTCCTTTCATAGAGTTTAATGGGAATGTGGCCAAACTGTCCAACAGTGGATGCAGAGGGGATGTTTCCTAATCTTTTGATAGGTTTATCTGAACTAGAATCAGTTGGAGGAGTAAGGCACTGAATTCCTCCCATACTGTGAAAGGTGTTGAACCCATCAATAGTACAGACGTTAACATCGGCGTTGTCGAAAACAAACTGCGTAAGTGAGTCAGTTTGAAGCTCGCTGGCTGGATGTAGCAATGCTGCAACTTGAAAGAGGGCTACCTCAGCATAAGGAGCATAGTCCCAGAGTTGTGAGAAAGTAGATGTTTGAGCCATACTTTTGACTAAGATGAACAGCAAAGCCTATTTGTAAAGGAGATTTAAATGAATTTGGTCTGGCTGCTGTCCAAATAGCATGTGAAATAGTTGTACACTTCTTCTCCCACTTCCTTATATCTCCTTTCTTGTTCTTGATGATGATAGTTTTAACAAGGCTATTGAGTGTATCAGGCACAAGAGTCCAAATTAGCCAGGAATTCATTTGGTGTTGGAAACTGATGTACCTCATACATTTGTGACCTAACATCCTCAGCAATTATGGATGCTGCTGTTTTCACTATCCTAAGTCTCCTCTTTCTCATCTTTACTCCTATTATTTGCATACCATGCATCAGACAGAATTTTGTACCCTGTGTCATGAAAACACACCACTGAGTTTCTGGCTCTGTTTACAGTTACAACACTATCTCCTCCATACTTGAGTTTCACTTCAGATTTTTTTTGTTTTCTCATTTGGCAGCTCACCTTCATATCCTTCAAAAATTTCACTGAATGAAAATTGACATTCTTCTTGATTTTCCTCAAGATAAGTAAAAGCATGATTCATTGCCTCTGAAACTTCAACTTTTGGGATGACTACGTTTTTTCCATGGGGGAGTGTGTAAAACTTCATACATTTTGAGTGGTACCGTGCCTATGCAGCAACAAAATCAGTTACATTACATATATGGGAGTCAACTATTTTACCCCAGTCATCATTCCTTTTCTCACTTTCGAAATAGTGTCCTGAATGTGACGACTCTCTACACGGTGCACATGCTCACAATCACTTGCAGTTTTTTTGCCTTGTTTTTCAAATAAAACTCATCAGATGCAATCTTCACCACAAATCAGACAGTTATAAAGAAAATCAAAATCCGAGTCTTGACATCTCAGAACTAGTTTGGGATCGGTAGAGGTTTTATGTCTTAATTGAAAAGCTTCAGCACTTCTTTCTTTCGTGTACACTTTCCTACTTTTTTCATGCAGTGTGACACTTTCCAGTCCTTCTAACTCAGAATGTTTTCCATCTTTCCACTGAATACTGTATTCTATCAATGTTCTTACACCTTTTTCCTTAACTTCATGAGTGACTCCCTCAGAAAATATGCCTTCACAAATGAGGTATTTCCCTGATGAAGCCATTTTCCAGGTCTAATAACTGGTTAACAATCTTTGTTCTTGCTCTAGCAAAACTAGCAGGAGAGGCAATTCACGGGCAGCCATCAACCTGCGGTGATGGCCATGACCCAAGTCTAGGAGCCCTGGCGAAACGCTTTCCCGAGGAGGGTTACGAATCACTCGCTAAGCAGGAGAAACGTTCGCCGCCACCAAGACCAGTCAGTTAAGCAAACATGAGCATGCAACTGACTGGTGAGGGTCAGTACCATCCTATGATGCGTCCCAGTCCTCGTCGAGGCCAAAACCTCTGATCACTTACACGGTCACGTCAACCCTGGGTACCGAGCAATCACCATGAGAGTGGTTACCAGCAAGACGTGAGTCACCTTAGCAACTCACTCCCTGCTTCCACTCCACGCCAGAGTTGTGACGGTGAGCAGACTCAGCGTCACCAACTCTAGATGCACACGAATCACTAGATTCATGTGCACTTGCAGAATCTCACGAACAAGAGCCCAACACGGAACTAGTCTTAGGGGCAGAACCTCTGGGACTAGAAGCAGAAGTGCAAACCGAAGTTTGCGATTCTACAGCTGCTGAAACACTAGACCCTGGGGACAGCTAGATGATTCCTGTTCCCGAAGGAACAGGCGAGCCAACGCAAAACCCAACTGCCTCCTTACTTCAAGAAGTCGAAGGGGTGGAGGCTGAAGAAAAATATGATGATTACGAAGTGGACGATGTTGACACTCGACGAGCTCTCTTCCTCCTCGCCTACTCCAAATTCTGCAAGACTTCTTCTACAGGATGAGGCACATTTACAAGCAGAAATAGAGTTAATAATCACAGGGGAGCCGCAAAGGCATTGTACAGTGTCAAAACTCCAGGATAACAGCAGTAAATTAATAGGATTTTCAGCAAGGGAACAGTACACATACTCAAGGACCAATATCACAGTATGCTACAAGTTACAGGTACAATTCTAAGGTTAGAATATAGCCAAAATGAAGAGATATCAAACCATCTATTGCTGTGATCAACTATCACCACTGTTAACCTGCAAAAAAAGGAAATATGATTTAAAAAATAAGGACACTCCTCTCGCATTCAAGGGTGCCGCCCTGCGAAATGAGAGGAGATCACTGAAACACCAACTACTTCGTCCAATAAGCTAGCGAAAGGACGAGAGAGAGGAAATACCAGAAAAAAAACAAAGAACAAACCTCCGAAGTTCCCCTCGGTAATTTCCAAAGTTTAAGTGTAAATTTCAAATGAATACACCGTCTCGCCGTGATGTTAAAGGTCGAAAATATGTAATAAGGGTGTAGTCACACCCTCGCCACTGAAGGCAACTAGCAAGGCTATCACAAAAAGTGGGTTTGTATATAAATTATCATAGTCAATTAATTATTAACATCAAACAATATATATACAGTGGTCCCCCCCATATCTGCAGGGGATGTGTACCAGACACCCTCGTGAATAGCTAGAACCCGCTAATAGTTGGAACCCCCCTATAAAAACGCTTCAAATGGCCTACTTTGTTGGTTAAAATTCAAGAAAAACCTGCTCAAAATTTGTTTACCTGGTTTTTTAATGGTTTTATCACAAAAAGTGTATATTATGATGAAATTGATAAAACTAGGAATTTGTGGAAATTTCTTATACAAAAATACCGTGAATACGTAAATTTCCTGTGAATAATGGGAAAATATGGTCCACAGAGAAATCCGCAAATGCGTGAGTTCGCAAATATGGGGGCCCACTGTAAATTCATTCAAAATATTAAAAGAAATATCCCACCGGGAAAATCATGATTAACGGCTGGTCAGCAAGAAGTCACAAACATACGTCTTCATTGGAAGACGACCAAAAGCAAAGTGGAGTGTTTACATCTGGGCAGGATGGCCTATCTGCCTACCAGATGATAGTTACTCCCTACCTACCTTGTTCAAGAATTTAACAGCCATATTCCAGCCTATGCTGAAAGTAACTCCTAATGTAAAGGACTGAGGATTTGTATATATTGTAGGAACAACTGCATTTTCATTGCGTTTTTCATAAATAACATGACAAATTTTCTAAGACAATTTGTATTTTTCATTGCTACAAACTTGAGGTCTTAAAAATAGGATAATTTCTAGCGCCTAGCTAGATCCGGTTAAAAAGCAGATGAAAGCAAGGAATTTTGTGATATCTGGCAACGCATGTGTAGATCGGGTGAAGAGTGGTCAAGGATCACGCACCTACACCACTGCGTCAGTCTTTCCCAACTCAGGATGTCTTAAGAAACAGAGGGGCGGCTAGAGGCGGGCAGTATAATGTTAAGACCTCAGGTTTGTAGCTATGAAAAATACAAATTGTCTTAGAAAATTTGTCATTTGTTCATACGCAAACAACCCTTGTCTTAACAATAGGATAGACTCATACTTGGAGGGAGGTACAAGACATCCTAGACTGGCTGGGGGCCTACCCACCAGTCCAGCTTCCAGAAGAAATGATTTCTGGAGAGGGACTGAATTCCATTGAGAAGCTAGATAAATTGATACCTAACCACTCAGACCCTAAGTGACGTACAATGATATATGGGAGAATCATTGTGGAGGGAACCAAAGAGAAACTTTGACTGTCCAATAGCAAACCAATACACCAGGGTTTGTACTACTCCCAATCCCTCCTTGCCAAGGAGTGGAGCATATGCTACCGAATAGAGGGTATGATATTTGTATATTGAGCGACCACACTATCAGTATGACTACCTTACTCACCTGTATCAGACCAGTCCAGCGAATGGCATGTCTATTCCTTAACCCGCCCGAAGGAAGAAGGAAAGGTACAAGAGAAAGAAGGAGACCGACCAACTCACTCATTCTCTCATCCACACAATCATCTTAGGTAAGATATAAAAGTGCCCTGTTAAGGGCAACTATGAGTTACACAAGCTTTTGGGCAGCCACCACAGGACCCAGGGAAAACGTGTCCGCAGATCTGTGGCCAACATCCTTAAGATAGAAAGAGGTGAACGTGGACTGGCGTAACCAAGTACCAGCGCTCAGCAATTTATGTACAGCCAAGTTCTTTTTGAAAGCCAGAGAGGGACCAATACCCCTAACAACATGCGCTCTAACCTGCACAGATGTGGTGGTGGAATCATCAAGAGTCAAGTATGCCTGTCTGATGGCTTCCCGTATCCAAAAGGAGATAGTATTCTTAGACACCTCTTTCTTTGTACAGCCTGTGCTAACAAAAAGTCTGCGGCAGCCTGGTCTAAGGTGCTGAGTCCTTTTAAGATAGAAACGCAGGGCCCCGACAGGGCAAAACAAAAGCTCTTGAGCATCACCATCCACAAAGTCATTCAGTGATGGAATGGAAAACGAAGTGAACCTGTCATCGTGCTGAGAGGGATTTTGGGTCTTGGCCACAAGTTCCGGGATAAATTCGGACACCGACCCCCAACCCCTGGTGTGCTTCGCCTCATAGCTTAGACCATGGAGCTCTCCTACCCTCTTGGAAGATGCCAAGGCCAGAAGGAAAACTGTCTTGAGCGTCAAGTTCCTGTCAGATGAGCGACACAAGGGCTCATATGGACTCTTAGTGAAGCTCTTGAGAACCAAGGAAGCATCCCACGTCGGAGGCTTGAGCTCTCTAGGAGAACTCGACTCATCAAACCCCTTAACTAACAGGGAAAGTTCCCAGGAGGAGGAGATGTTGATACCTTTAAGGCGTAACACCAAACTCAGGGCTGCCCTGTAACCTCTAATGGCAGAAACGGAGAAACGTTTCTCATCTCTGAGGTAGGTAAAAAAGTCTGCTATTCGCTGAATAGAGGTTGCAAGTGGAGAAAAACCCCGTTTACGACACCAATCACAGTAGATCGCCCATTTGCCTTGGTAAACCGTGGAGGTTGACTTTCTAAGACTGCTGGACATATGGCCTTGCTGTTCTCTGAGAAAAGCCTCTCGCTTGGAGGAGATACTTGATAGCCTCCAACCGTGAAGAGACAGGGATTCTACTGACTGGTGGAACCTTTCCGCATGAGTCTGACGCAGGAGATGTCGGCAAGAGGGAATCTCCCTCGGAACCTCTGACAACAACGACAGCAGATCTGGGCCACAGAGGGGCTACCAAAGTCATCCCGAGACCCTGTGAACTCATTTGCCTGTTCAGAACTTGACTGATCAAACAAAATGGAGGGAAGGCATACACCTCCAGGTTGTCCCAGGGATGTTTGAATATAAAGGATCTGGAACCACTGAACAGAATATCTCTAGCTTCCTGTTGAAGCAAGTCACAAAAAGGTCCACTTGATGAAGGGACCACTCTGTGCCTAGGATCTGATCCTGACGACTGAGTTTGTCTGCGACTACATTCTGTTTGCCTGGGATATACCTCGCTGAGAGCTCTACCGAATTGCTGACTGCCCACTGGTGAACCTCAACAGTCAAGGCGTGAAGTTGACGAGAAACCAGGCCTCCCTGTTTGTTCACATAGGATACCACTGTGTTGTCTGACATGAGAACGACAGGATGACCCTCTACCTTCTCCTGAAACTCCTTCAGACCCAGGAAGGCTGCCCTTCAACTCCAAGATGTTGATATGTTGCTGCTTGTCCTCCAAACTCCAAATGCCTGAAGCAATGAGGCCGCCTAAATGAGCTCCCCAACCTGTGAGGGAGGCATCTGAGAATAGAGGGAAGTCCGGTGGAAGTGAACGCAGAGGGACACCCTTCAAAAGATTCTGGTCATCCAACCACCAACGAAGGTCTTCTATCACTTCCAGAGACAGAGGAACCATTAACAGGGGTGAGTCCCCCGCCAGAGACCAGAATTCTCCCAGTCTCCTTTGCAGAGACCGAAGATGAAGACGCCCATGAGGGACCAGCTTCTCCAGGGAAGACAACACTCCCATAAGAACCTGCCACTGATGAGCTGATGGTGATTCTGACAGGAAGTTGTGCACCACCACCTGCAACTTCTCCAATCTCTGATTTGACGGGAAAACTTTTGCCACTGTCATATCAATGACCATGCCCATGTAGAGAATCCTTTGACTGGGTACATGGTTTGACTTTTCCTGGTTGACTAATGTTGGAATTAACTTTGTGAAAGGCTTTACTTGTTTATTTAGTTGAGTATGCCATTTAATTTGCTGTTTCAACGTTTTCTTTAATGTCATTTGAGTTACGAATTTTATTAAATAATCTAAGTTTATTGAAATACTGCATTATTATTAATTGTATTGTATTGCTTTGGTTTGAGTGATTTGCCTTTGTAATTGTTTGGGAAAGAAATTTGAGAATAAGTGATTGTTACTGTTTTGTGATCCTGTAAGATTTTCCGATGACTTGTTGACATCGTTTGTTGTAAGAATTTAAACAGAATACACTTAGAAACAGCGGCGTCACCACCCGGCTTTCCTTTCTCAACCCTTCTTGGAAGTTGTTAGACATATATTAAGAATATTTGGTGCCCAGACCCGGGAAAGGATATCAAGAACCCGTTTGTGAGTAATTATATGCTAATAAATAGTTCAAGATGGAGAATTTCTTAAAGAAGAGAAAGGCAGCCAGAGGATGGGTTTCTAGGCTAGGAAAGGAACTCATAAGTTTATTAGGAAGGCCTGTCCTTAGTGCAGTTGAATTGAAGGCTGTTATTGAAAATTTTGATATTCGTTTGTCCAAGTTAGATGAAGTACAGTCAGAAATAGAAGTTGAGTTAGAAAGTGACTTGATTGATGATGACTTGGACAAGGCCTTTGAGTTTAGAACGACGTCTCTTATACCTAGGATTAAGGCTGCCGAGAAACTCCTAGAGTTAGACAAAAAAGGTGATGATGATAGTAGTACTACTAATGGATCTTCAGGTGCACAAGTGAAGCTGCCTAAGCTAGAACTGCCAAAATTTAAAGGAGAAGTGACAGAATGGCAGTCCTTTTGGGACCAGTTCAGTTGCCATGTAGACAATTCAGATATACCAGTAATAAGTAAGTTTAGTTATTTAGCGTCATTGCTGGAAGGAGAAGCCAAATCAGTTATCTCAGGTCTATCTCACACAAGTGTAAATTATATGATTGCATGTGATCTACTTAAGGATAATATTTGCCCATGTTCAAGCACTTTTAAATGGCAAGGTTCCTGTTAAGGCAGGAGGTCCTAAGTATGTTTACCTGCTGTGGAATCTACAGGATGAGTTGTTGACGCATATCAGAAGTTTAGAGGCTTTAGGTGTATCTGGTAAGCAGTGTGAAGTTTTCCTGACGCCAATTATTCTTTCTCGTCTTCCGAGTGAAATACGAATGGAGTGGGCTAGGAAAGGCGCTGGTCATGAAAGTGATTTGGAATGGCTTCTGAAATTCTTACAAGAAGAAATTGAAACTATTGAAAGGTCTGAGACATTTAAAGGTTGCTTCTAGGAAACCAGAAAATCCTAGTGTATCTGAAGAAAAAAGAAACTGGCACTCTAAGGGCTCAAGGGAGAAGGTAACCTCTGCATCTGCTCTGCATACCTTATCAGAGGTTGAATATCCTATCTGTGGAATTTGTGCTAAAAAACATAAAACAGAAAATTGTTATGAAACCTTGAAATTGAATGGGCCACAGCGTGCTGAAAAAATAAAATCTGCTGGATTGTGCTTTAAGTGTTTAAAAAAGGGTCATTTAGCTAAAGGGTGTTTTTCCAAGTGTAAAAAATGTAATGGAAAACATAACCTCATAATGTGTGGTATTAAGTTGGATTCAAATAAGGATAATGACTCCATAAAGGTTGCAGTAGAGAACAGGTCTGAAATTGTAAATAAACGTAATGAGCAAGGTTCCTCTGTTAATTTTACTGGAGCTGCTCTTCATAACGTTGCTTCTACAAATGTAACTTGTACTATTTTACAAACTGCAAAGATTCGTGTTGTGGGATCTAATGGCATACCTATTGAAGCAAGAGCTTTGTTTGACAGTGGGTCTGACCGTACTTATGTTAGTAGTAATATTGTAAAGAAATGTAAACCTGAGTGGATTACTAGTCAGCCCCTTGAATATTCAGTATTTGGAGGTGACAAGTCAAGTAAGAGTAGCCTAAGTAACATTTATAAATTGAAGGTACTTGATCGTAATAATTTATCACATTTGTTGACAGCTGTTGAGATTCCTAAGATATGTCAGGCCTTGATTAGACCAGTTATTCCAAATAATATGTTAAATGCCTTTTCTCATGTACAACTTGCTGATAATTATCAGAATAATTCACATGTGAATATTGATATATTGATAGGTTTGGATGCATACTGGCAGTTCTTAAAGTCTGATGATGTAATTCAATTTGATGGAATTGTAGCTCAAAACTCTGTATTTGGTTGGGTACTGTCTGGTGCCTGGCATGCTAATCCTTTTTATCCCTGTACGTCATCTCAAATGTTGTGTATTTCAAAGGTGTCTGATTATGATGTAAGTAAATTTTGGGATCTGGAATCTGTAGGGATTAGTCCTAAGGAGTCCAATAATCAATTAGAGTCAAATTTCACATTGCAGGAATTTTCTGAGAAAATTCAATTTGTTGAAGGTAGATATGAAATAGCCCTACCTTGGAAAACTGAAACAGCTAAGAGTGATCTAATAGATAATAAACAACTTGCTTTAAAGAGACTAAATAAATTACACTGTAAATTGGATAAGGATGTTAAGCTGAAGACTGAGGTAATACAAGAGTTAAAGGAAAATATGTATGTAGATAATTGGTTGAGTGGTGCTGACAGCTTTAATGAAGCTTATGCCAAGTTCAGTGAGGCTCATAAGGTTTTATCTCTGGCAGGTATGCCTTTGACCAAATGGGTTTCTAATAGCAAATTAGTGACTTCTAAATTCAATGATAGAATTAATCTTGTTAAAGAAGATGAAGCTACTAGTGTGTTAGGATTGCATTGGTATAACAATTCTGATACATTTTCCTTTCATGGAATTGAACTAAGCTCCAAGGTAGAGCTGGAGTTGACCAAACGATCAGTTTTGAGTCTTATTGCTAAATTATTTGATCCTCTGGGTCTTATAAGTCCCTTTGTAATGTATGGTAAAATACTCTTTCAGGACATTTGGAGATTGGGTCTTCTTTGGGATGATTTATTACCTCTGGAACTGCAGGTTAAGTTTCAGAAGTGGGTCGAGAGTGCTAAATTTCTGAAATCTTGGAATGTTAATAGGTGCTATTTTCCTGATACTTCATGGGCAGGTCTTTGTAAAATTGAATTACATGCCTTTGGAGACGCTTCCACAAAGGGGTACGGTGTTTTTGTAAAGAATGCTCTAAGTTTGGGTAATGATACCTCCCTCATATGTTGGACTGATTCTAAAATAGCACTTGCTTGGATTCAAGGAGACCCTTGTAAATGGAAACCCTTTGTAGCTAACAGAGTTACTGAAATCCAAAGTATAACTCCACCTAGCTGTTGGCATCATTGTTCAGGAATTGACAACCCTTCTGATTTGATATCCAGGGGGATGTTAGGTGATCAGCTTTCGGCTAACAGTTTATGGGTAAATGGTCCCTCCTGGCTATCTGAACCTTTGTATTTTTGTCATGAAGGTAAACAATTGTTTTCTACTATGGAAGAAGCTAATTGTAAGGACGATATGACTTGTGTTGCTCTCAGTTTAGACACATCTTTGTTTGAATTTGATAGATGGAGTCACTTTAATAAAGCTCAGCATGTAATGGCTTGGGTTTTGAGATTTGTACATAACTGTAAAATGCATGTAATTAAATGTTTGGGAACTTCAGGCCCACTGACTTCAGATGAATTAGAGAAGGCCAAAACTAAAATTATTTATTGTGTACAGAGAGAGGTCTATCCCTCGGAAGTTAATGCTTTATTGAGAAAAAAACCTATTCCAAAGGGGTCAAGTTTGTGTAAATTGGATCCTTTTCTAGATGAGCAAGGTTTATTGAGAATTAAGGGTAGGCTTGAGCATGCAGATTTAACCTATGAAAGTAAACCCCCAGTAATAATACCCAAATGTCACTTCGCTAAACTACTTGTCAGCTTTCAAAATATATTTCTTAAACATGCAGGTGTTTCTTCTATTATGTCTTCCTTAAGAAGTAGTTTTTGGATAATAGGAATTAGAGTATTAGCAAAGTCTGTCATCAAGAAATGTGTTAGATGTAACTGGTCTCGACTTTGCTGGTCCTCTATTTTGTGCTGATTTTGCATCGAAAAAGTTCTATATTTTGTTTTTCACGTGTGCTGTAGTCCGCGCCATACATGTAGAGCTTACTGACTCCATGAGTGTCTTTGACTGTATGCTTGCAATTCGCAGATTTATTGCTCGTAGGGGCCTTCCATCAGTGCTGTATTCCGATAATGCTAAGACCTTTGTTGCATGTGTCAGTGAATTGCAAAAGGTTTATGGACACCTGTCTCCCCACTGGAGATTTATAGTTCCAAGGTCTCCTTGGTGGGGAGGTTGGCGGGAACGTTTAATAAGATCAGTAAAGTCTGCTGTTCGAAAAACTTTAGGTGGTAATTATATTTCCAGGTGTGAATTAGAAACGACCTTACATGAAGTTGAGGCATGTGTAAATTCCAGGCCTTTCACTTTTGTTAGTGATGAACCTGATGCCCCTGTCCCTTTATCTCCCTCTCTTTTTCTTATTGGGAGAAGTACAGGTTTTCAAACTCCGGTGAACACTGACCCTTCTTGTATTTCAGCTAAGGATTTGAGTGATAGAGAAATCTTAAGAAGGCAGATCTTAAATAAGTTTTGGACTGTATGGAGCAATGATTATATCAGGAATTTACCTTGTGTTGTTAAGGGTTTCACTCCAAATTGTGACCTGAAAAAGGGCGATTTAGTGTTAGTGAAGGAAGATAATTTGCCCAGACTGCATTGGCCCTTGGGTGTGATAGTTGATGTATTTCCGGGCAAAGATGGACTTATTAGAAGTGTAAATGTAAAAACTTCCAAAGGGGTAATTACCAGGCCTATACAAAGACTACATTATCTGGAAATTTCAAGTTTTGACTCTGAAGCTATAACAGAAACTATAAATGAATCCGTGCCTGAATCCCCTCTTGAGAAATCTAAGCCTGTATTCCCTCTTGAGTACTCTGTTGAGAATCACACCCAATCGGGCCGGATAACTAAGGTCCCTAAGAAGCTAGATTTGTGATCATATAGGTTTGTATCTAGATTCACATGTTTATTCAAGATTTGTAAGTCCATTTTGCTATGAATAACATCCATCCTAATTTATTGTTTAATTTTTGTCTCTTAGCAAACATCAGTTTGAGTTACTGCTACAGAATCTATTGAAATTACTGTGAAAATTTAACTTCCTATTTGAGATAAATTCCGGTGTAACTTACTGTATGTTACTGAACTGTACCTTGTTCATTATTATGTTTTCTTTGTTTGATAGGAGTTATGACTCGTATGGTGGGGAGAATGTTGGAATTAACTTTGTGAAAGGCTTTACTTGTTTATTTAGTTGAGTATGCCATTTAATTTGCTGTTTCAAAGTTTTCTTTAATGTCATTTGAGTTACGAATTTTATTAAATAATCTAAGTTTATTGAAATACTGCATTATTATTAATTGTACTGTATTGCTTTGGTTTGAGTGATTTGCCTTTGTAATTGTTGGGTAAGAAATTTGAGAATAAGTGATTGTTACTGTTTTGTGATCCTGTAAGATTTTCCGATGACTTGTTGACATCGTTTGTTGTAAGATTTTAAACAGAATACAGTTAGAAACAGCGGCGTCACCACCCGGCTTTCCTTTCTCAACCCTTCTTGGAAGTTGTTAGTCATATATTAAGAACAACTAATATGCCCAGTCAGACAGAACCGAAGTAGACGATCCCTGTCCTGCAGCAGTTTTTCCCTGGAAACTGCCAAGACTAACCAATCGTCGAGGTACCTCAGCAAACAGATCCCCTAAGCATGGGCCTAACTTGATACGAGAGAGAAGACCCTTGTGAACACTTGAGGGGCTGTCGTCAGCCCGAAGCACAAGACTTCGAACTCAAAGAGTGAAGGAACTTCCTGGACGTCGGATGAACAGGGATTTGGAAGTATGGGTCCCTTAAGCATATCGACAGCATGAAGTCGCCTTCCCTCACGGCTGCCAACACCGAACGCAGGGTCTCCATCTTGAACCGTGTCCTCCTGATGAAGTGATTCAAGGTGGATAAATCAATCACAGGCCTCCATCCTCCCGACGCCTTGGGCACCAAGATGATGTGACTGTAAAACCCAGGGGTTGGATGCACCACTTCCTCTATCGCATCCTTGTCCAGCATTTTCTGCACTTCCTCCCGAAGAGCTAAGAACTTCAGAGAATCTGGAGGATATGCCTTCCTGAGCTGCGGCTTGTCCGACAGAGGAGGAGAGAAGTCAAATGGCAGTTGGTACTCCACCCGAAGGACATCTACCACCCACTTCTCTGCCCCATAACTCTGCCACTTGGCCCAATGGCTCGCCAGGCAAACCCCCACCCGTGGTGCAGGAGAGGGAGAAGCGCCTAACCTACCAACGGGCCCCTTTACCTCTGCCCCTTGGGCCCCTTCTTGGCTTAAAGGAATGAGAGCGAAAGGGGCGTTGATCCTCTGACCTAGGCTGAGTCGAACGGGAAGGCCCTGCCGAACTCGAATTCATCAACGGACTACCAGGGGAAGGAGGAGGAGCCGGACGTCTCCGAGGACGAGACTCCAACTTAGACACGGCCTGGTGCACCAGTCTGTCTTTGGTGTCAGCCCGGCAACGGTCTATCGCATTCTCCAGCTCTGTCCGAGGAAACAAATATTGGGACTCCAACAGATCTCCGTTCCTCAATGCCAGCAAGGACTACGTGTCAAGTGATCTCTCCATACTAGACAAAGCTGCGTTTCTTCTAATCAGGAGAAGGTTAGCCCATAAATTAGCACTGAGGTGAGCCACATATGAAAACGCCTTGCCCCCGGACTGCAACAGACTGGCAAGCGAGGATGCCCTCACCAACCCTTCCGAAGACCTGTCAGAAGTTATCTTGGCAATGACCACAGACCATGAGTCCAGCAAAGAAACCGACTACAACATGGATGCTGCCGTAGATTCCAAAGCCGAGGCATCTTGCGGAGACAAGGACGGAGTCACAGACCTCACCTGCTCCAAAGTCAATCCCGGCTTCAGGTGAATGATGTCTGGGTTAAGATGGTGCAACATCAAAAATGCAGAGCTCGAAGCATAGTACTTCCTATGTCTTGCGAGAGGCGGGGGTAGCAGCTTGGTAGAGCCCCTAGAGTGAAGCGGACCGTCCCGGTCCGAAACAGAGGCGTTAACCTTATGCAAGACCGACTGAACGTGCCCCGACAATGGAAGCTGAAGAGCTGATTTGGGATCCTGTGTAGCTCCCACCAAGGCTTCCAAGCAAGAAGGAGTGTAAGACGACCGGGCCTGAGTCCTACTTTCCAAATTGTTGAACCCACGAATGAGATCAACAACTTCTGAAAAAGAAGAGAAAAACTCTTGCATGTCTCCCTCCTCCTGCTCCCGCAATGGAGACAGACGAGAAGGATGTGTAGGCTCCTGTAAGGCACCTTCCCCACTAAAATTAACGGAAGGGTCAGCAGCCAAACAGCCTGAAACCCCAACTAACCTGTCTGGCCTGGGTCCATGCGTCGGCTCCCAAGACGAACCCACTATAACACTAGGAACATCACTACGTACTCCTCCAACAGATGACTCAAGATCGAAGGAGAATCCCCCAGAGTCGAACTCTTGGAAGCACCAGTGAGAGGGGCAGGCAAACACTCCTGCCACACCAACTCTGCGCTCACTACCTTTGACCTCTTGACAGGCGCCTTGAGATCCTTACAGCGACGAATAGGCCTTGGAGAAGAAGGAGCACTTGCATCATGTGCACGGACACGGGAAGTTGCAACCTGCTCGCGATGTGCATGGACGGGGGAGGTTGCAACACTCTACTGATTCGAAGCAGAGGACGAAGCAGCCACTGCAGATTGCACAAGGGAAAGTACACTAACACTCTCCGAAACAACAACACTCTCGAGAACATGTCCGCATTGTTCCTCCCTCGTAGGTGAAGAAAGGGCAAAGTCCTTAGCCTTCCAACGCTTGATACGCCGACGTGGCGTAGAGGGAGAAGAGGGAGAGGAAGACAGCACTGGTTTCTTATGTGATCTCTTCGCAGGAGGCGGGGATGAAGCAACACGTTTCCTACCAGTCCACCCAATCGACAAGGCAGCCAACTTTACATCCAAAACAGAGTCCAACCTCTGAAGCACTGCCTGGCATATAACCTCAAACTGATCTGCCAGAGAAGGCTCCGATGACATGGAAGATAGATGTAGCGAACTGGGCAGCAGGGATGATGTCATGGCTGAGAAAGGCAGAGCAGAGGAGACGACTGCGAGTGACGTCACGGCTTCCCCTCGGTGCGAAGGGAAATCAGACGCCACTGGCGGAGGAATACACCAAGACGGATCCTGTGACGTCTTCAATGGGGCTGACGCTGCAGCTCCTCGGCTACTTACGAAGACGAGGCCGGGAGGAGGGGGGTGCAAGCCTCCAAAAAGTGCGCAAGCAACCCTTCCAAGGACGGGGGACCCCCTAGCCCGAGCGTCTTCCAAATTGCCGCCATCTTGGAAGCCTCCAACTCTGAAATAAATGAGAATGATGAATAAGCCTCCCCCTTCCCAAGAATCAAATTAACTCCCAAAGAAGAGGCAACATTACAAACATCAGCCTGGTGGCCTCCCGATACTTCCAGCGACAAATCAATGGAAGAAAAGGAAGGAGACACAGGAACAACGCTACTATGGGGGCTGAATACTGCAGGAGACGAAAATCCTTCCCGTGAAGGAAGAGTCGAAACCCTCCGATGTTCTCTCTTGCTATGAAACGACTTCCACTGCTCTTTAGGCCATGCCCGGCATTCTGTGCAAGGATTCGTTATAGTACAAAAATTGGAACGGCACCTACTACACGTGATGTGGGGATCAGTCGCTGCCGAAGCCAAAAAACGAGAACATGGAAAACCTGGAATTCCGAAGCACACGTTGACTAGGCCGAGAAGGAGCAGAAGCAGCCAAACACACACACACACACTAAACACAAGTGAAACAGGCAACGAACCGGGTAAAGCCAAAGAGAGGTTAAACACAACTCTTGCCCAGGTGGTTAGAGAAAAGACTGACGCAGTGGCGTAGGTGCGCGGTCCTTGACCACTCTTCACCCGATCTATGCATGCATTGCCAGATATCACAAGATTCCTTGCTTTCATCTGCTTTTAAACTGGATCCAGCTAGGCGCTAGAGACTATCCTATTGTTAAGACCGAAGGTTTCTTCGCGTATGAACTATTCAAATATTGATTAATTTGTCTTTGTAGTCATATTTCTTCGGGTGGATCACTTCGTAACCCTGGAATGTGTGTTGTAAACTTGGAACAGCATCAGCCGCAAATGTCATAAGCTGGGGACTGCCTTTAAACTATTTTCATATACTTATATTTTTCAAGAGTATACACTGAAATAAGCTAAAAAAAAGGAGGTTCAATCTAATCAGAATAATACATTACTGTAGCCATTTACAAAGCAAGTCTCTGGTCAACACTTCTGACTGGTTAGCTTAACTGAAGAGGTGCTAAGCAGATGCTACTTAAGGAAAATGGCAATATCATGCATTTGCAACAAATTAATCAATTTGAACTAATATTTTCTTGCTCTTTTTTTTTTTTTTTTAACTTATTACGTAAGGTTATACAAGACTCTAATCACCTTTTGTCACAGATTAGTAATAACAAATAAAATATACAGTGGATCCCCGATAAAAATGCTTAGAACCTCCCGTTTTATTAGTTAAAACTCAAGAAAACGCACTAGAAATGTTTATAGTACCTGGTTTTTTAATAATCTTCTCACAAAAAGTGCATTTTATGATGAAATTGATAAAAAACTGGAATTTGTAGATATTTCTCATAGAAAAATACCGCAAATAGGCAAATTTTCCGCGAGTAATGCAGGGAAATGTTCCAGAGAGAAATCCGTGAATGTGTGAGTCCAGAGAACACGGATACAGGTGGTCCACTGTAGTATACTTTTCAAAACAGATAACTATTTAAAAAGAATAGCTTTTGGAAAGAAAGATTTTTTTCAACAACCACTCTTTAGTTTTGGAATTTTCTGAGAAAATTTCAAATTTTTCCATGACAATATCACTCCTCAGCTATTCAAGAAACACCTACTATAAAGGACAAAAAATATGCAAAAGAATTGGTTGAATGGGTGTATGTGTGTGTGTGTAGACTGTCATATGAACACTAACTTTAAAACCAGTATATATTATGGGAGTATGTGTGTGTAGACTGTCATATGAACACTAACTTTAAAAACAGTATATATTACTATCGTCAGTCATTGAAATGATTAATCTTCATATAACAATTTGATGAAAATGAATAAACATCACCATCAAAAGCCATTTCCTTACAAATTTACAAATAAACAAAGATTTATAAAAATCTTCGACCATTGCTCAACTTCAGGATACAAAAGTCTCCCATGTCCCTCCCCCCCCAAAGCTGACAGAACTTTTAGTACAATTATGCTATTTTTATACCTATGATTAAGGTTAAGCGAAATCTGGCACCATTTATGTTCAAGAGTGGGCTGAATGGCTGGTGAGACTGTTGACATCACTCAAACTGAGTTAAGGAGAGGGACTTAATTTACCATGATATTTGAAAATAAAGCACTGATATCATCATTGTCGTCCTAGTGCAACATATGAGTGCCAATTCTAGTGATGCGCAGCACCTTGCGGGTTAAAACAATATATATTGTAATAGTTTCGTTCTCAGAGACCAACAGGGTCAAACTAACAACAAGAAATTTGGCTGGAATGACTGAGGAAGGGTGAGAAAAATGAAGGACTGAACAAAAAAAAATTACTTTAATAATAAACTATTTACAGTAATTTACATAATATACAAGTGAAACCAGGATTTGGGTGGCAAAAATACAGAGATCATTTACCAAAATAATCAACAAATAAACTTTCAAATCAATGAATTAACTAGATAAATAAATCAGTGGTGAAAATCACACTTCCTCGACACCACAATACATATAATGATGAAAAACACATCATCATTATTACCAGAGCCATACACTTGCTCGACACCAAAAATCAATCATTTTAATAACAAACCGGCAATCACACCGACAGCATGATAACAATAACAACACACAAATAGGCAGCATGATCTAAAGTAAATACCAGACACATAACCCAAGCAGCAAAATAAACAAATGGACAAATTCACAAGAATTGTTGAACACACATAGATGGCCGAGTCCTCATCCTCCTGTTGCAGTCAATCAGGTATTAAACATGACTTCCAGCTGCTCCAGTAGTGCCATTCACCCATGCTCCTTCTCAGCTAAGGTTTCCCAGAACCTCTCAGATTGCCATCCAAAACCTGTCTACTGCTTCTGCACCCTATGTGACAGAAGTCACCTTGTCACTTAATGATAAACATTGGAAGGTAGGAGAACTAATGGAACAATAGTATCGATTGTTTCAACCAAATAACGACCAATCGTTTTATTAGTTATACAGTAATATGTACAGTTATTTACAAAGCAAGTCCTGGCTCAACACTTCTGACTGGTTAGTTTAAAACAGAGCACAATAATACAGCGCTTTATTCATTTACAAAGTAAGTTCTACCTCAACACTTCTGGGACGTTAGCTTAAAACAGAATACACGTACGTACAGTACTTCATTCTCTTACAAAGCAAGTTCTGGCTCAACACACTGACTGGTTAGCTTAAAACAAAATAATACGCTGAAACATGACTTTGCCTAGAATATTAAAGAACATATCAAAAATTAATCAAATAAAAATGAACCTAATTTTCATTGATGTTTAATGTAACAATCAATCTCTGACTTCCACTAAGTCAGTTTTATGTAAATGACTTCTTTCTAGTATGAGTTTTCACACACGTTTCGAGAGACCTTGGCATTCATGAAATGAGAATGGCTTCTCTCCAATATGGGTTCCCACAATCTTTTTTAAGAGCAGAGTAATACTAAAAACCTATCACACTTCCAGTACATTTAATTGCCCTCTAAATTTTATGAATTTTCATGAGTTTCTCTAATAGTATTTGAAATTGTCCAACATTCTTTACATTAGTACTGGAGAATGTCCTCTCTCTACAAGGATTTCCAATAAGTACTTTGAGAATTACAGAACTAGAAAAACTACTTGGACAAAGTTCAAATATAAAGTTTCTGTCTTGTGTCAATTCTTGCCTGTTTTGAGATGACTTGAAACAGAAAAACTTCTTTGACAAACAGAGCAAGTGAATAGTTTCAGTCCTCTATGACTTCTCATGTGTTTTTTTGGATGGCTTTCAATTGAAAAACTTCTTTGACATATAGAGCAAGCATATGGTTTCTCTCTTTGGCTTATGTTATTCTTAATTTTCAATCTATACCAGGGGTGCAATGAGTCCCAACCTAGGGTCTGTGGTTGCACATCTAGGGATTTTTTCAAGGTGTTTTCAGTTCCTTTCAGAGCAGAAATCTGCACCTCATTTATACTTGGTCAACTTGGTATTGCCTAAAGATATTTTCTCAGGTTTTTCTTTATAAGTCCTGTTGCCCCTACAACCACAGGTATTGTTTCTATTTCCTTCAGTTCCCTTTCTTTAAGGTCTTGGTATTTCTTCTGTATGATTCTCACGTGTTTTGTGCGATGACTTGAATCAGCAAACCTCCTTCGACATAAAGAATAAGTGTATGGTTTCTCTCCCATATGAGTTCTCATAAGTATTTTGAGATGACTTTGACTAGAAAGACTTCTTTGACATGCAGAGCAAGTACTATATGGTTTCTCTCCCGTATGAGTTCTCATGTGTGTTTTGAGATCATTTCTGTGAAAATGTCCTTTGGCACTCGGCATGGCATTTGCTTCCCTGCTGTGTTTTATTTTTGAAAGTATTTCTGTCCTACCCAAATGTCTATTTTCTTCTCAATATAGATCTTCTGTCCACTTTCATCATCAAAGCTTGGAGAACTGTTGTCCTCTTCCTCATACTTAATAGGTCGGAATGAACAGTTCACATCAAATTCACTATGGCCAAAAGATTCTGGTTCTGCCTTGACTTCTAATAAGGGGTCTGCATATAAGAGTCTTCCATCATCTGCATTTCCAGTAAGATCCTCCTCCAAATTCTCTTTCTCTTCTTTGATTAACAGCATTTCCACAGGATGTTGTTCCCTTTACACTACCCAATTGCAGTTAAGCCCCATTGAAATTTTCCTCTGTTTCGAATACTCTGAAATAAAAAATAAACAATGAGAAAAACATGCCCTGAATAGCACCATTCATAACATAAAGAATGAGAAATTTGGAATAATTTCATGTTTTACAGTATATGCTTATTTCAACTCGTAAAATGTGTATCCTCTGGGAAAACAAATAGTACCACAATGCAATGATCATTTTTGATGATCAAATGGCTTTTTTCTTAAAAGGATTGCAAGTGCATTTTGAGGTAGAAAAGGCTACTTGGACTCTCAGCGCATATAAATAATTTCTATCTAGTTGAGTTTCACTGTGACTTTTGAGAACATGGGATAGGGATAAACTCGTTCAGCTAGGCCAATACTACAAAGCTTCTTCAAATAATGCCATAAAAATCAATTTTAAGCCTATGGTGCCTTTTGTCAAAACCTACTCTAAAACTGTACAAATTTACTCTACACAAATTATTTAGAGTTTAACCCTTAGTGGACAAACACGCTCACACGAGTAGTAATAACAGGTTTTGGGTGGTGGACAGTGACTCATGGCGAGGAATTAATTACGCACCATACTGTTTGAAGATTTAGCGGGAATCTTTTATGATGAAAAGTATGGGTCATAAATGAGAGTATGGCAACTCTATAGTCACCATATAATCTCTCGGGGAGAGGCAGCCACCAGCCAGTCTTGTCTTAAGATGTGGCCAAGGAAGGAAGTGCCCCACATTTCTATGACCCCCAGACCAGAATGTCACATAGTACTTCGTTGACGCATTTCTCATCCCGAAGAAGTGAGCACGAGACGTAAAACTTCTCTGAGAACTTAGACTCAAGAAATATCACATCGACCTGTCATATGAAATGTTAGATGGCAAGTTTGCCAATTCAGATAGTGAAAATGAGGAAAGCAATGAAGATATCTTAGAGGAATTAGGAAGTTTTGATGACGATGGTGATGATGATGATGAAGATCATGATCCTAGTTGATGATGATGATGATGATCATGATCCTAGTTATCAACAAGAAACAATAATACAACATGAAAGTGATGCAGAAAGCAACAGCATTGATGAATGTAAACTGAAGGAGTGGAGCAGCGGCAAGGTTCTCTCCTACCAGTCGAGAGGACCAGGGTTCAAATCCCGCCGCTCGCTGGTGGCTTGGGAATGGCACCATTGCATAAACCTGGTGGCCCACCAACCTAGCAGTCTGAAAACTCAATGGTGAGTAGGAGAATAGGTACCAGCTCTCTGGCTGGGGAGTTAAACAGTGGGCCTAGCGACACAATGGCCATGTGTCTTAGGCATTGGGACCGGTCCCCAAGTGGCTGTCAGCCAAAGAAACAGAAGATCAGCGCCTGCCCTATGAGCCTCGCAGAGGCCCAGGAGGACTTTAACTTGAAAAGACAGAATGATGGGAAGAAGGTCTTTTTGCCGATATGGGAGGCACGGTAGGCGTTCACGGTCTTGGTCTTACAGTGGCAGTACTGTTCAGATGCATGATGCAGGGCTTAGAACTCCCCAATTTGATGATGGTTGGACTTATGGATGTGACTACGTACCAAATGATTACAGTTCTCCTGATCTGCGGACTCGTGCATTCAAAGATTTCTCTATGAACCATATCTACCCATTATTCGTGGGAAATTAGCATGATTTTTCTGAGAAATATCCACAAATTCCTGGTTTTTTGTATAAATTTCATCATAAAATACACATTTTGTGATAAAACTATTAAGAAAACCAGGTATAAACATTTTTAGTGGGATTCTTCTCGAGTTTCAACAAACAAAATGGGCAGTTTTAAGCATTTTATAGGGGGTTTCAACCATTCGCAGATTCTAGCTATTCGTGCTTCATGCGGGGGGGTTTTGTATGCATCCCCCACGAATATGGGGGGAACACTGTATGTGTATTCTGGATTGGCAGGAATAACAATGGAATGTGACTTGGGTATCGGACGTAAAGAATTGGACTACTTCAGGTTGTTTTTGGAAGACGAAGTTGTTCAAGTCACAGTCAACAAAATGGACCATTGCCATACGCAAGGAGTCACAGCCAGGGAACAAGGCAGCAGGAGTAAGATGAAGAAATGATCAGATGTCAGCTTTCTAGAGTTCGAGAGAGAGAAAGAGAATCACTTTTGCAGTTTTAATTGTTTTAAGCTGGATGCTGATATGAGGGAGAAAGTTTCCATTTTTGTTGGGGAATTTTATGGTTATAAGAAAGTGAGGATTTTACTTTTACTAAAATAATTTTGTAGATTTTATGTTTACTAAAATACATTTATAATTTGCATATCAATACAAGGAATATTTTGTCATTTACGTATCAATTGGATATAATTTCATTTACTAAATATCTGCTAGTATGAAAAAATTATTTTACTTTAAATTTTCTTGTCTGTCTCAATTATAACATTTTATTTGAGAAGGAGGAATAGAAGATTGCAGTGGTGGTCAGAGAGAGAGAGAGAGAGAGAGAGAGAGAGATCGAGAGAAGAGAGAGAGAGAGAGAGAGAGAGAGAGAGAGAGAGAGAGAGAGAGAGAGAGAGAGAGTTATTTTCTTTAAATTATGCCAACCTTAAAGCTTACCCATGTGGGGTGCTGCATGCTGATAAATTATCCCGTCCACTAAGGGTTAATAGCCTTGCATATATCATCACATAGTTTAGTAACTAGGGTAATTTTATAACAAAATCCCTGATATGTATCTTATACCATTATATTGTGTTATACCAAACTAAAATATATACTATTATAGAATACTAAACAAAAAACTTTTATTTGCTTAACATAACTGTGATAATCAGAAAATATATCACTACATGAGAAAATATATTTATAATAAAATAGTTTTATTCATATTTACCAAACAATTATTCAGCTGTAGGATCCCTACCATGGCCAGACCAAAATTCAAACTTTCGTGGTGGCGCCACCATCGCTAGTGTAGGTAACCAGTTACCGACCACTTTCGGTAAAACAAGTATGCCGACATCGCACCCCTCAATTAGATTTCGGCTGCTAACTCCACCTGTGGAGAGGAGAGGGGCTTGAATCATATAATTGCTTGGTAAGTATGAATAAAACCTCATTTTATTATAAAAATATAATTTTCTTTCAAGGTCTTACCAAGCAATTATTCAGTTGATTCCATACTGAAAAGTGAAGGTAGTGGAGATAACACCTGAAAATAATGTCAATTCTCACACAGGGTTAAAGTGTGATAGAACAGGACATATGTTTGTCTTACCTTACCTTGTAAGGAGCCACTGCAGGTGAATACTGAGTTTGTCTGCCAGCATGTTCATCTTTCTCTGAACAAAGCGTGGATTAATATCCAATGCCGCCGTAAGCAAAGTGAACGAGCGAGTCCCTCCCTGCTTCTGAATATACAATAGGGCTATGGAGTTATCTGAATGAATAGCCACCACCTAACCTTCGACTAGGTGCACAAACTCTTGAACACCCAGGAACACTGATGTGTAGGAAGAACTATAGAGTCCTCGAGTGTAGCCTTCCTAGTTTCACAAACTTCTCCCAGCAGGCTCAAACGCTATACTGCCGAGCATGATGGACTGGTAAGGAACTGCTGAAGCAACAAAAAGCACGACTCCACTTTTTTCAAGGACAGAAAAGCCCGAAAGGCCTGAGTGTTCATTGTCAACCCCAAATACAGAATCCTCTGAGAAGGAATAATTTGGGATTCTGACATATTTATTACAGTACCCAACTTTTGTATCATGCAAAGTCCCCTTTAGGTTCTCCGCACACTGACTCTCCAAACAGGGACAGAGAAGTCAGTTTAGATAAAGAGATGCAGTTAACCCCATCAAACGAAGCCACTGTCTCGGGGAGGGGGGATTCAGAACCCCAGAGAAAACCCATGGCACTGTCGACAGGCTGAAGCACAGAGCTCAAAACTGAAAGCTTTTGTTCTGAAAAACAAATTGGAGGTACTCCCTGGAGTCTTTGATGGATTAGGACATGGAAGTAGGCATCCTGCATGTCGAGGGATACCATCCAATCCAATGACGAAGCAAGGCAAGTACAGAACTCAGCGTCTCCACCTTGATCTTTGTTTTTAGAACAAAACAGTTCAAGGTGAACAGGCCTCCAGCCCCCTGATGCTTTGGGGACTACAAACAGCCTGTTGTTGAACCCCTCCAACGTGTTGGTGACCCCTTCTACTGAATGTTTGAGAATCAAGGATTCCACTTCCTCCTCGAGCACCAAAAACCTTTCCGAGCCAATGAAGTATGCCGTTAATAAGATGGGGACTTTGTGTTCTTTCCCTGAAAGGAATGGCATAGCCCAGATGTAAAACTTGAATAACCCAGGCTTCTGCAGCCCTGTTCCTCCACTCCTCCCAAAACTGATGCAGCCTGTCACCTACGGGCGTGCCAAGGATAGGAACATTACTTGTTTGCAGGCTTAGCTGTGGCTCTTGACATGGACTTAGAAGGTGGGTAAAGGTTGATGCGAGGTCTGGTAAACTGGCGAGACTTTCCCACCCTGAAAATGCTGCTTCTGAAGCCGCGAAATGGACATACCAGGGAACTCCACTGCAGTCGAGGAATTAGGGCGCTTTGTGGATCGCGCAAGCAAATCTGTAGCGGACTTCTTTTCGAGTGCCAAGAAGATATCTTGCACTGCACCTTGAGGAAATAGGTATAACTTACCAAGAGGGGAGAACACGAGACCAGACATCTGGGTTATCGTCACCTATAGTAGTAAATGAGCACCAAAGCTTGCGCTTCTTTAAACACTCCCGTGGCGGACAAGAAAGCTATTTCATCTGCATCATCTCTAACAGCCTTGTCAGAGCAGGAAAGAACTCCCACCAAGCCCTCCCAAAGCTCAGATGAAAGCGAAGGGCAGTCCTCCAACTTCCATGCCAATGCTCCAATTGACCAGTCCATAAAACTACAGATTTCCAAGATCTTAAAGAGATTGCGAACCAGATGGTTGATCTCCGACAAAGAAAAGAACATCTTCGCAGTTTAAACGCTGCTCTCCTGTTCATGCCCACAAGGCCTGAGAAATCCCCCTGGGATGGGGGCAGACACTCCCAAGGAAGAAGGAGCTTTCCTGATTGCGTAGAAACGGTAACGCTTCATTAGGAGCAAAGGAGGGAAGGCGAAAGACGCTTTGCCTTGTTCCCTCTTAGAAGGCAGCCACTCATCCATATAGCGAAGAACCTTCCTAGCTGCAGAGAAGAGGACTAACTTAGGAAGGAGATCTTCTAACTGTTTCTTTTTCTTTATGAGGAAGATCGAAGGAGGCAAACTTGGAGTGGCAGGTGTCAAATGGTCCGGAAAATAATCCTAAAGAAACTTCATCAGAGAAGCAATCTTGTTGGAGGTTGAGCTGTGTCCTACTCTAAATCCTGCTCTTGTTCTTCATTCTTTGAAGACACAGGTGACGGGTGGTTCTTCCTTCTTTGACGGCGGCGTCTTAAGTCTTAAAGAAGCACTACAACTCTTCGAAGAGCTGTTGAAAAGGAAAGCCAAAAAACCATCCAAATGAAGACGAAGAAGGTCCACACAGCTACTGATGTAACCTGGGACCCGGCACAAATCCAATTGAGGGGTGCGATGTTGTCATACCTGTTTACCAAAAATGGTTGGTAACTGGTTACTTACACTAGCGATGTTGGCGCCACAGTGAAAGTTTTAATTTGGTATGCCATGGTAGGGACCCTACAGTTGAATAATTGCTTGGTAAGACCCTGAATAAAATTATGCATTACTAAAAATATTAAACAAACTTGACTACATCATCATCAAAGTCAGATATTTTATAAATCAGCAAAATTCCTGAGATAGATAATTTAGCATTATATTATATAATAATGGTTGGACTTTGTACTTTGATTATAAATACGAATACAGGCAGTCCCTGGGTTACGACGGTCTCGGCTTACGACGTTCCGAGGTTACGACACTTTTCAATTATATTCATCAGACATTATTTCCAGGGTTACGATGCATGTTCCAGGGTTACGACGCCTACAACGCTCATCTGGCAGATGAAATATGACACCAAAAATGCAAAATAATCAATATTTGAAGGTTTTTTTTTATGAAAAATGCCATAAGAATGCAGTTTACATAGTTTTCAATGCACCCAAAGCATTAAATGTAAGGTTTTCTTAGGATTTTTGACAATGTTCCGGCTTACGACGCGTCTCAAGAACGGAACCCCTGTTGTAACCCGGGGACTGCCTGTACCACAAGATGTCAGGAAAAATCTTAAGACATACATTAAAACCAGTTATGACGCAAATGACTGAACAATAAAAAAAAGGGAAAACTATTGCATTTTGTAATGGAACAGATGTTTTTAAGCTAAGATTGATCACAATATAATTACAAACATGACATTTTTGAAAGCAAATTGTATTTTTCCCTAACCATACAAACCTGGAGTCCTTTACTTAGGATAGATTGCAGCTCAGCTGAAACTACCAGCTAATACATTCTTTTATATACCGAGGTAATACTACCGGACCGGTAGTTACCTGCCCAGCGGTGGGGAAGCACCGCCTCCCCACCAGCTCATTGAGTCGTTACTTTGATTACAGCCAGGACTTTGATGATGACCCCTGAATCAAGGGGGTGGGTGTTTGGCAGGACCATACAAGTAAAGGACTCCAGGTTTGTATGGTTAGGGAAAAATACATTTTACTTTCAAAAATGTCATTTGTTCCTACATCGTATACAAACCTTCCGTCCTTTACTTGGGAGACTCATCCTAAGGTGGGGATGGAAGTCCTGTCTCGCTGACTGAGAATGGAACCTGGGATGCCAGGACCCGGGCTTATAGCTCAGGGTCGTGGATCATTCACCCCGTGAGCCATAGTAAATGTGACCTGATGGGCTGACGGCCTGGGTATCAAAGGCGTGAGCGTAGAACTCTCTCTGGCAACAAAAACCAGGCTATATAATTATAATGCGTTTATTGGGTTGCAGCACACTCCCCCTCGGAAAAGTGTGGAGACTGACTTCTGTGTGTCTACAGAAAAACCACTAGTCGGACATGGAATGCTTACCAGTATCAAAATTGGTGCCGGTGAACGGGTTTCGATGCTGTGGCCCCAATTAAGGGGAAAAGGTGAAAAGAAAATAGGCCAGTCATACTCTCACATTCACCCCCAGCCTGATATGGAACCTCGATTCGAAACTTGCAACCTCTGAGGGCACAGAGGCAGCTAAACCACCTGCTGAGCGGCTACCACAGGACCAAGTCAGTTGTGTCGACGTAGCTGTGGGTACAATCTCTAAGGTAGAACCTGGTGAAGGTGGAAGGGCGAGACCATGTGCCAATTTCCATCACCTGGGTAACAGAGAGGTTCTTCTTGAAGGCAAGAGATGTGCTCATTCCACTCACATCGTGAGCCTTCACTCGACTGGTACCAGCAAGTAGAGAAGAGGGAGGGGAGAGATTACAGCAAATCACCTCTCGAATCCAATGTGAAATGGTATTCCTCATAACCCTCTTCTTTGACGGGCCCGAGTAGAGCTGGTCCATTGGAGATAGTGTTGGTGTTCTCAGAGGTCAGAGAAGTAGCTTATCTGGGTCTTCAGTTACTGTCCTCAGGCTCATAACCTGGAACGAAGAAAACCGAGAATCAACCTGGGCTGGATTCTGGGTTTTCGCAACAAACTCAGGGACGAAGCTGAAGCAGACATTGGTCCAGCACTCAGTCACTCGGTATGAGTGACAGTATAAGCTAGACTATGAAGCTCGCCGACTCGCTTGGAGGAAGCAAAGGCAAGAAGAAAAACCATTTTCAGAGTGAGATCCGTATCAGATGCCAGGGATAATGGTTCATAAGGAGCTCTCTTCAAAGACCTGAGGACAGCAATGATGTCCCAGGGAGGAGGTTTTGCCAATACCGGAGTGCAACCCTGTTCAAAGCTTCGTATGAGCATAGAGAGTTCTTCCGAGGAAGAGAGATCTTCCCTTCAGTCTGAGGACTTGGCCCAAGGCCAAGCGATAGCCTTTCACCGCCGAGACCGAAAGGAGCTTCTCTCTCCGGAGGTAGAATAAGAAGTCGGCAATCAAGGGGATAGAGGCTCCAATAGGAGAACAGCCTCTCCGACGACACCAACCACAGAAGATGGCTCACTTGATCTGGTAGACAAACGTTGAGGACTTCCTGAGGTATCCTGACATTGCTGTCGCAGCCTCTCGCAAAAAGCCTTTCCCTGTGAGGAGCTGCTGGATGTAAAAAGCTTAGCGCATTGTGGAAGATCCTCATATGTGGTTGGCATAGGAGGTCCGGGAGTGGCGGAAACACGCTCAGAGTCTCTACCAGCAGAAGTAGAAGGCCGGGTACCTTTCTCGATTCAACACCTGCCTGATCAGGCAAAATGGCGGAAAAGCATAGACGTCTAGGCCGTCCCAGGGGTGCTGGAATGCGTCCTCAAACGCTGCCACCAGATCTGGAACTGGAGAGCAGAAAATCGGTAAATTCCAATTTAGAGTGGTAGCAAACATGTCTATTGTTTAGGAACCCCACTAAGTCAAGACTTTATTCGCTACCCGAGGAGCCAAAGACCATTCGGAGCCAACGATCTGTGTCCTCCTCCTCAGATTGTCCACCATGATGTTCTGTTTGCCTGGAATGAACCGAGCTGTCAACCCTACCAAGCTGAGAGCTGCCCATTCGTGAATCTACACTGCTAGTTGGCATAGATGCTGCAAAGACACGGTACTGCCTTGACGGTTCACGTATGATCTGTAAGAAGAGAGCTGAAGTGCTGGAGTGCCAGGAAGGCAATTCGAAATTCCAGCATGTTGATATGACCGGTGTTGCAATAGGTGCGCGCCCCATCCTTCCTTGGATGCATCCGTAAACAGGAGCAGATCGGGTGGACGAGACTGGAGAGGGGAGCCCCTCAACAGGTTCGTGTCGTCCACCCACCACTCGAGATTAGAGCGCATGTTCTCCTCCACTGGGACTAGTTCATGAGGAGAATCATAACTTTGCGACCAATGATTCTTCAGACCCAACTGAAAGGATCGAAGGTGCATCCGACCATTTGGAACATGGCATTCCAGCGAGGCCAGATGTCCCAGCAACTGTTGCCACTGATGTGCTGGCAGCTGGGACTGTCGAAGGAAGGGCAGAGCGACACTTCGGAAGCGTTCCAGTCTTTCCAGTGTCGTAAAGGATTTCCCTGCAACGGTGTCGAGGATCATACCGAGATACACCAGTTGTTGAATGGGCTCTAGAGAGGATTTCTTGCGGTTCTCCATGATCCCCAGATCGTGACAAAATGGCAGAACCATGTTTCGGTGGAGACGAAGCAGTTCCATTGAGAGCGCCAGTATCAGCCAATCGTCTACGTAATGCAATAGACGAATGCCCTGGAAATGAGCCCATGTCGACACTAGGGTGAACACCCGAGTGAAGACTTGCAGAGCTGTGGAGAGACAAAAACATAGGACCCTGAATTGGAACACTCTGTCCGCTACAAAAAGACGAAGATACTTCCTGGACAACGGATGGATTGTGATCTGGAAGTATGCGTCTTTTAGGTCGATCGTCACCATATAATCCAGAGGACAAATGGCCTGTCTGACCGTGCTGGGGGTCTCCATCCTGAACGGGGTTTGCTGAACGAACTCGTTCAGGGCTGAGAGGTCGATGACCAGTCTCCAGCCTCCAGACGCCTTCTTTATAAGAAAGAGTCGACTGAAGAAGCCTAGACTCGTTGAGGACCTCCTCGGGAGCATCCTTCCCCAGCATGTCCTGGACTTCCGCCTGAAGGGCGAGATCCTTCTTTGATCCCTGACGATAGGATGATGACATCTTCGGGGGTCGAATCAGAGGAGGGGGAGAGTTGATGAATGGGACGCGATACTCGTGTCGGAGGACGGTCAGCGTCCAATCCTCCGCCTCGTGGTACTGCCACCTCGTCCATCTGGCTTGCAGGCATCCCCCCACAGGTGGCAGAGTGGGGGGAGTGCCCTCCTCACTGGTTGCTCACTGGTTGCGGCAGACGCTCTTCCTCTTGCCACATTTGCCAAAGACCACCGAGATACAAGGTGTTCGAGCTGCTAGCACTGACTACGCTGCCAGACGAAAGAAATGTACCCAAAACCTCACCAAAATCGACCATTTTTTGGTTTGCCAGTTATTAATTCCTTATTTTTCTTGCCTACACTAATTAGTGTACACCAAATAATACTTACTCAAAACCCAAGTTATGAGATTAATATAAAATACTGAACAAAAACAATTTATTTAGTTACAATACAGTGTACTGTGTATACCAAAGAACAAACATGTTTATCGTTATTAAAAAATATATTTATACGTTAATAGTCAAATTGCAAGACGGCAGCTGTTTAAATATGAACTTCAGCACAGGCAAGTGTTTGAATGACTGCCCATCTGAAATTATTGGCAAAAATGAAATAACTAGTTTTATAACAGCAATGCTATTGCAGTGTTAGAAATTCATTCAGGAGTATCAGCTCTCTGGAGTTAATGAATATCTGATTAATGATATTCGTAGGAATCTTGAGATCTCCTAAGTGACGTACTTCAGCGACATGAAAAATGCATGCACTGTGCAGTTAGCCTTAACTTTAGGTAGGGCAATGTGGCATACAGTATGATATTTCATTGTACAGTACTCAAGTTTTACCTGTGGAAGAAGAAACGTGGCCTTTTCATATTTTACGTGTATAAATGATCACTAAAAAAACCTAGTAATACAATTAGGATAGGTTAGGTTAAGTTATTGAAATTTCTAACGTAGGCTCCTGTTTTGAATCTGTAACCCTTAGAATACTATGGCAGTCTAATTTTATGCACCTTAACCCATCTAGACCCAAAAGGTTTGTCCCTTACCTTTGACTACTGTCAACTGTAACTTGCCTATTTTCCCATTACTATACTGTACTCAAGTTGCGATGAACTTATATTAACTTCTATGTGTATGCTTATGTAACTCTGAGTACCTGTCTGAAGGTTCTATAACACAGTTAGGTATCATGTTTGCAACCTTCTTACCTGATCTCGGTCCTTTCTCCAAAAATTGCAAAATGCTCTTTACCACGTAAAAACAGGCTACAGCACGCTTTGCTAAATTTCTTCTGGGGTTTCTCTGCACTTCCAGTATGTACATTTACCTTTGTTATGTTTACTTGTTTGATATGTTTGCCCTTTTTTGCTTGTTGGTAACTTTTTATACGCTGCTTGCCTTACCTGGCTACTGCTACCATTATTAGTATTGCCTATTAAGACATTTAAATTGCTTTTTCCAAAGCTTTATAAGTCCAGCCAGAACTGGGAGTTGTTAGACATAGGCTACACTGGGTGTTGTTGGACACAGGCTACACTGGGTGTTGTTTAGCATAGGCTACACTGGGTGTTGTTGGACACAGGTACACGGTGTTGGTTAGGACAACAGGCTTACACGGGTGGGTTGGTTTAGCATAAGGCTACACTGGGTGTTGTTGGACACCAGGTTACTGTGTGTTGTTTATCATAGGCTTACACTGGTGTTTGTTTGGCCACAGGCTACACTGGGTGTTGTTTAGCATAGGCTACACTGGGTGTTGTTGGACACAGGCTACACTGGGTGTTGTTTAGCATAGGCTACACTGGGTGTTGTTTAGCATAGGCTACACTGGGTGTTGTTGGACACAGGCTACACTGGGTGTTGTTTAGCATAGGCTACACTGGGTGTTGTTTAGCATAGGCTACACTGGGTGTTGTTGGACACAGGCTACACTGGGTGTTGTTTAGCATAGGCTACACTGTGTGCTGTTTGGTATAGGCTACGCTGGGAGTTCTTCGACTTACGCTAGCCTATATTCGACTCTGCTAAGCATTGGTTAACATGAATTCCTACTAAAATTCAATGTAAGGTAAACCAGTCTTTCTTTATATTGCAACTGACCTTGTTGCTCACAACTCCTACCTAAAATGCAGATGACTGTATTTATATTGCAGTCGAAAGTAATGCAGAGACAAAAGTCAAATAGGTAGGCTAGTATGTAACTGTTGCAATGAACTTATTGCCGAGTTTATCTGCTTACCACAGAAGTTCGTCCAGTAAAGGACACAAGATTTATCCATGGCTCGCTACCTCATTATGCCATGTAAGTTTTATGTTCAAGTTCTTAAAAAAAAACAAAAAAAAACAATGGAACCACGAAAACACCTCGTGTCCAAGTGATGTAAGGGAAGGAAGATCGAGTCGAGTGAGTCACCTCGCCAGTCACTCGCCAGCCTCGGAGAGTCGGACCACCACAGTCAACGTCATGACGTCACATCGAACAGGCCTTCTATCTCGGTGGTCTTGGTTTGCCTCGCCCTCGACCACCCCTGGTCGAAAAGGGCTGCTGACCTCTGCCGCCGAGTGGTAGAGGCCGTGGGAAAGGGATCAGCCCTGGCAGGAGGGTGAGAAACCTCCTAGATGGAGAGCCAGGGCAATGTCGAGCAGAAACAGCAGGAGGTTGGGGCTGACAGAAGGATGCTGTGCAGTGCAGCAAAGAATCCTGGCTCGCTCTCCTGAAATTTCCGATCACCTAGTTTACATCCGAAGATGGAAAGAGGGTGGATCCCTGAAGCAAGGCATTCCTCAGGTCAGTCACATCTTGAGGGTCCACAGCTCGATCAAGCCTTGATGATATGGCGTCCCTGCGCTTCAGCACCAGGTTGGCAAGCTGGTGGACTAAGAACTCCATAGCCTTACCTCCTGAAACAAGGTCATGGAGCTGATGGGCCATGTCTGCTTGCTGTGCCACCCCAAAAGTCCAGCTATGAAGCTGCTTGCAATGCTGCCATCATGGTTTGTTCAAGCTGTGACATCTCCTGGGAAGAGAGCGTCGAGGTTCTGTGTTGCAGTGTCTGGAGTGAAACACAAGGTGCCAATGATGTTATCGTCGGGTTTATGGGCAAGGGTGAAGGCTCAGCCTCTTGGGCCACATAGTACTTCCACTGCTTCTGGAAAGCAGAGGGGAGTAGTTCAGAGGACCGAGATGCCTGCAGCGAGTCCTTCCTCGCTGAAACTTGTCTATTGACCTTGGTCAGAGCCTCCCTTGTCAGGGATGACAAGGGCAGCTCATAACGGGACCGAGCACCCCAAGGGACACAACAAAGAAGGTCGACTGCCGACGTACGGCCTTTTGGAGAAGTAGTTGTAGCTTCTCCTAGGCCGTTTACCTTCCGGATGAGACCGATGATCTCACAGAAGGTGGTTTCAGCTGGCGCATCTTCTGGAACAGCTGGAGCAGCTGGTTCCTGAAGGTAGCCAGCTGAATCGTCGGTTGCCTCGTGAAAATCATCCTCCCTCTGCATTGATGCACCTGGGCGTGAATGAGAGGGGTCCAGTCTTGAAGAAAAAGGTCGAGTCTCTAGTTGTTCATGAAGGGCAGCAGAAGGTCTGGGAGCCGAGGCCCCAAGAGCCAAAGGAGTCCTTGGAGGCTTGGAACCACGAGAGCGATTCTTTGCTGCCTTCCACAGGTCCTTATGCCCCTGTCGGACAGCCCCTTGTGAGAAGGGGGAAGGTGGAGTTGGAAGACGCCTATTTGCTTCCGGGGAAGCTGGAGGAGAGAGAGGAGATGGAGCCCTCTCCGCAAGCACTGTTGGAGCCCTGTCAAGAGGATCTCGGCTGGGTTCGAACTTGATGGGTGAGAAATGATATTTCTCTACAAGGGAACGAGCCCTTGGAGATCGAGAACCTCGAGAGGTTGGAGGTCTGGACTCGTAAGGAGGAGTCACGGGATGCCTTTGCTTACAGAGCGCCTTTCGCATGACGTTAAGCACTCGTGGCAGCTTAGGGATAGTAAATCCCCTTAACTGCTCTCCCAACTTCCCAAGAGGAATCAGAAGAGAGGCTGGAAGGTCATATGAAGGAGGAGCAGCCCGCTTGTGCCTTGTTCTCAAGGGAGAGTCAGGGAACGACGACCTCTGATCAAAGGTGAAAGCCTATAAGGCTGCCTTTTGGAAGGCTGGGTTACAGCTTTACGAGGATCCTCAGGTGGAGATGGGACCTCCAGAGGAGGAGCAGACGATGAACGGGTACTTTGACTCAGACGTCTCTGTTTTCCGTGTCGAAACCTTGCAAAAAAACAGAGGAAAAAAGTTTTACAGGTGCGTGTGTATCTGCAGGAACAAGAGCGAGTGTCACCGCAGGCACGCAAATTTGTGTGTGGGCAAATGCCTAGAGCCGCGTGCGTTAGAATGCGCTCTACAGGTGAAATAGCGCACCTTGTTGCGTGTACACAAAGAAGAGCATTCCAAAGAAGGAGAGTGTCTGGGGCATGATACTGGAGACCGAGAGCGCCTGCTGGAGCGTTTAGAAAAACGCGCGTTGGCGCACAGGGCAGTAGCGCGTCTTGGTGAGTGGTTACTCTGTTGCTGAGGCAGCGGTGAAGCAGCGCATCGGGTAACGCGCGTTACAGGTGAGCGCAGTATAAAAGACGCATGCGCAATCACGCTGAGCGTGTTGTCCAGGAGTAACACGACGCACAAATGAATGGTGTGCATCAGGAAGTAGTTCTCGCTGCGGTGTAGAAGGTCTTGGTGTGTTGTCCATGAGAGGGGACCTCTCTCTAATGAAGGCTCCTGTGCGTGTGCCGAAGCATCACGCATTGCAGGGGAGCGTTCAATTAGCGAAGCCTCCTGTACACATACTGTAGCATCGCGCATTGCAGAGGAAAGTAAATCCAACGAATGCCCCTTTGTGCATGCCGTAGCATCGCGCATTGCGGAGGAGAGTATATCCAACGAATGCTCCTTTGTGCGTGCCGAAGCCTCACACAAAGCCGAGGAGCTTATATGTGAAATTCTGGTAGTTCTCAAAGGTGAGCGCATGTCTGAGAAGAGTCTTTACTACTTCTCTGAGAGTCACTGTTGGAGGAGTCCGAGGACCTCGTCCAGGGGCAAGGCGAAGCTACAAGGCCCGCATCCCCGAGGACGGGCAGACAGGAGGATGGAATTGGTCAGCGTAGAAAAAAGCCTCTGCAGGGGAGGATGAGGCTGACTCCTCCGAGGAGACTAAGGAGGAAGACGATGTCCCAGAGGAGAGTGCCGACAAAAGTATCTCCTTTGACGGCAGGCCAGGAAGTTCCCAACGAAGGCCACAAAATACGAAGGACGTCGTCAATGCGAACTGTAAAACAAGGCTCATTCTCAGAAGAGCCAGGCCTTCCCATTTCACCAGGGGAAACAAGCAGGTATTGCTCGTTCAAAGGCAGGCCAAGAGTTAAATTGTCGCTCTTATGTTGATCACTCTCGGAGAAATGAGACGCTGAAGTCCCCGACGAGGAAGCAGAAGGTCTGGGTCGTTTAGTCTTTGAGGAAGAACTCGAAGGCCAAGGACCCCTTTTCTTCTTACTTAGCCGCCGGCGATACTCAACCAACTGGGCAGGCGACCAGATACGTCACTCCTCACAGGGAGATTCCGATGTACAGGAATGCCCCGTGCAAGAAGGACGAAGGGAGTGAGGGTCTCTATCAATCCTGCTCATGAAAGTCCCACACCTATGGCCTGGGACACCAGGGCAGGAACGCATAACCATATTGTCAGACATACTCGCATTCAGCAAGAAAAAGAAAAAGAATGTTATGAAAAATTTCAGCAAGCCAGCGGGAGCGAAAGAGAAAGGTCTTTCCTCGCTGCCGGCTGTAATCAAAGTGGCGACTTAATGAGCTGATGGGGAGGCGGTGCTTCCCCACCGCCGGGCAGGTAACTACCGGCCCAGTAGTTACTACCTCTATATATAAAAGAAAGTATTAGCCGTTAGTTTCAGCTGAGCTGCAATCTATCCTAAGTAAAGGACGGAAAGTTTGTATACTGTGTAGGAACAAATTTAAATTCTAAATTTTCTACCTCTTGCTTGGACAACTTGAGTGGGATACCAAGACTTCTTTAGTGGAACCACCTTTCACAAGTCTGGCATCCCACCCATAGAGAATTTGCTCCACTCTTCCCTTTGAATACCCCACATTCATTCAATTCACTTTCGCTGTCATCATCGCTTACCTCAGTTCCTCAACACCATTGAAATCACTCAAACATTGTCTTCGTCTAGCATTTGCGTTTGGGCAGTGCTCTTGCCTTTCCCCTTCCCTTTGCTTTGCTTCTTCTTGCCAGCTTTTTTGCCTCTCTTTCCTTCTTACGCTGCTCCTTTTTCTCTTCAAATAGCCTTTCCTTCCTTTCTTTCATCTTCAAGTATCTTTTACAGTCTGATGTTTGCTCAGCAATTCCTGGAGGTGTTGTTGCAGAGGGAATCCCAGATGGGCCAGGTAAAGAGATGTCACTACTACTAAGTTGGTACTGAAGCCCACTTTTAGAGGGAATTGCTTGTGGGAAAGGTGCAATCTCACTAGCATCTGCCAGAGGCTGAGTTTCCCCAGCATATGGATTCCTCTCAGCAGGACACAGCTTAATCATCTCAAGTTCCCTCCATACCATGTAAGGCGTGCTTGGGAAATGAACCCAACCTAAATCAGTCTTCCTCGTTTTGTAAAGGGCTAATTCATCCAGTGGGACCACAGCCTCTAAACGTTTCAGCTGTGCTCTTTGTCCCATGATAAAACCTTGGTTGAAGATTTCCTCATAAGATGCATAAGATGTGGGTTCTACTACTGATGTAACTGTAGAGGTCTCCGGAAGTTGGACAGCAGAAGCATCCTCTTCTTTTTCTGCCGTAACAAACTCGGAGGTGTCGATGGCATTGGGGTTGAAAGGGACCAAACCTGTCGACCGGAATCCACGTATTATATTTTCAGACATATTGCCTTCTCTGATGGCCATCGTTAATACATATGGGAAATGTTTTTTTGGCATGTCCACGGCTGAAAGTTCCCCCCAGACTTTATTGTATACCCTTCTGTACTCTGCCTTGAGTGGCTTGTATACAGACACATCAAGTGGCTGCATTACATGGGAGGAGTAGGGAGGAAGGTAGTAAATAAGGATTTTCTTATCACGGGCAAATCTTAGAGTTTCCAAATTTAAGTGGCTTAAGAAGCCATCCAGAATTAAGAGAACAGGTCTTCTAATATTCTTTTTCACAAGCTCATTTTCAAAAATGTTACCTAGCCAGTCATGAAACAGGTCTGCTGTCATTAACCCAGAATCAGAGCACCCTCTATGGTAAGAATCTGCTTCCAAGTCCTGGTGCTTCACATATTCAGTCGGAGTTTTCCCTTTATTAACTATAAAAGGCCTCATGAGACTTCCATCAGCTGAAGCACAGCACAGGACAGTCATCAAGGGCTTCCCCATTCCTGACACTTTACAAGAAGCCACATTACCCTTTTTATCACAAACCTTGGAAGCCCCATCTTGTGCACTGATGACAATACCTGTCTTATTGCAGGTGAAAACTTGCGATGCATTATCTGGGCTTAAAAACCCATTTGCATTTAGGCCCTCAGCCACTAAAAAGGCTTCCAAGTTTTGAAAAAACGTGGAGATTGTTTTTGAGGTTAAGGTACCCTTCAACTGACCTAGATTTTCCGATAATTGGTCGGACACCTCAGGGTGTCGCTTCAGGAATTTGTTCATCCATCCATGAGTCTGTATATTTCTATTTTGGAAAATTTTCTTCTTCTTTTGATTAAGAATATGCTGGACTACCAATGGCAGACTCTGTTTGGTCTGAGGATGGCCAATCCTAGCCATCTCGAGGCACCAGTCTACTATATCCCTTTCTACATCAGCAGGCAGCCATGGCACACCCTTTTGTGGGCTCTTATCCAGGCCCATTTGTAAGTATTTTCTTATAGTGTTACGGCCTATTGAATATTTCTTAGCAATCTGACGTATTGATATCCCTGCTTCCACCTCTGCCAAAGCCTTTCTGATTTCCTCGTAAGATGAGGTTGCTACTACTGATGTAACTTTAGAGGTCTCCAGAAGTTGGACAGGAGAAGCATCCACAAGTTTTTCTGCAGTAAAAAACGTGGAGGCGCCGATGGCATTGGGGTTGAAAGGGACCAAACCTGTCGACCGGAAACCACGTATTATATTTTCAGGTATATTAACTTCTTTGATGGAATTCATTAATATATATGGGAAATGTTTCATTGGCATGTCCTTGGATGAAATTTCCCCCCAGACTTTATTGTATACCCTTCTGTACTCTGCCTTGAGTGGCTTGAATACAGACACATCAAGTGGCTGCATTACATGGGAGGAGTAGGGAGGAAGGTAGTAAATAAGGATTTTCTTATCACGGGCAAATCTTAGAGTTTCCAAATTTAAGTGGCTTAAGAAGCCATCCAGAATTAAGAGAACAGGTCTTCTAATATTCTTTTTCACAAGCTCATTCTCAAAAATGTTACCTAGCCAGTCATGAAACAGGTCTGCTGTCATCAACCCAGAATCAGAGCACCCTCTATGGTAAGAATCTGCTTCCAAGTCCTGGTGCTTCACATATTCAGTCGGAGTTTTCCCTTTATTAACTATAAAAGGCCTCATGAGACTTCCATCAGCTGAAGCACAGCACAGGACAGTCATCAAGGGCTTCCCCATTCCTGACACTTTACAAGAAGCCACAGTACCCTTTTTATCCCAAACCTTGGAAGCCCCATCTTGTGCACTGATGACAATACCTGTCTTATTGCATGTGAAAACTTGCGATGCATTATCTGGGCTTAAAAATTCATTTGCTTTTAGACCCTCAGCCACTAAAAAGCCTTCCAAGTTTTGAAAAAAGGTGAAGATGTTATTTGGAGTTATGGAAGCCCTCAAGTGACCAAGATTTTCTGGTATCCGGTTGGACAACTCAGGGTGTCGCTTCACGAATCTGTTTATCCATCCATGAGACGGTAGATTTTCATTTTGGAAAATTTTCTTCTCCTTTTGATTAAGAATACGCTGGACTACCAATGGCAGACACTGTTTGGTCTGAGGATGGCCAATCCTAGCCATTTCAAGGCACCAGTCTACTATATCCCTTTCTACATCAGCAGGCAGCCAAGGCATAGTATTTGTTTTTGGGCCATTATCCAGGCCCATTTGTAAGTATTTTCTTATAGTGTTACGGCCTACTGAATATTTTTTAGCAACCTGACGTATTGATATCCCTACTTCCACATCTGCCAAAGCCTTTCTGAGTATTTCTCTCTTTTCTTCTTCTGACAGCTTCTGTGGAACGTGCACCTCTGACTCTCCTACCGTATCAGGCTTCCCCTCTTCATACTTCAAGCCTCCTGAACCTTTGGGCAAATTTGTCCCTGTATGTTCAGCCATGACTCAAAGCCTACAAAATAGAGAAAAAAAGTGGACATTAGAGTATTGCTTAGTCTATTCTATGACTGCTCTCACGATACAACCAAATCACTTATACACAAATATATACACTCTAAAATTCCTTGCACACTTTCAATATTAGTTTAGGCCTAGGGTTGCCAGACGTCCCATTTTTCTGGGACATGTTCCGATTTTAATCCTTTTGTCCCCTGTGACACCCGTATTGTCCCGATTTTAGTTCACCATAATAATTCCTACTTGAAGTGAATGACTACTACGTCACTTGCTATGACTATCTTCAGAGGGGGTTTCATCTTCAGAAGGTTTTGATCACTTTCCATGGAAGTTATTGGATACTCTTCCAGCACGGGAACAAGTCCAATCATCTAGTCTTGTGTTAACAAACGAAGGTTGTAAATCTGACGCAAACATCCTTTTTTTGACAGCGGTCAGCATTGAAAAATCTCCTTGGTAAACATATGGAGATCAAGCCTGATGAATGAGTGACCATGCTGTGCAATGAAAGATGAAGTTCTATATATCCTTCAGCAGATGGAATTGAAAGAACAATATTCAGAGATGTTAATTTTGTGCCAGTATTTATTAAGCATTCCACCTCATAATGCCATTGGTGAGCGAGTATTCTCAATCATGAATATCCAGTGGAATGACAAGTGAAACAAGTTGGATGTGGCTTCTGTGGAAGCCGTCTTTCAATGCACATGGAACCTTAATGTCAATGCAAAGAATTTCATAGGTAGGTGCTAGAAAATAGGGACCTAATAAAAATAGCAACATCATAAGGGAATTATAAATAATGAGTTTAGTTCCTTTTTTGTGCATATTTCTTATTTCTATTCATACTCATACGCTCCCAATGAAAAGAATTTTTGAGTATAGTTTCTGTATTTAATTTTTTTAATACCCCCATTAAAATTTTGGTTTTATTTTTTTCACTTATGTGAAAATTTCCTCTCTGTTTTTATAATATACTGGTCTGGGAGTGTTTAAAGGTATAAATTTATGTAAGGTGAGTAATTGTAATTGTCCCTGCAGTTCTAATCTTTTAATCTGGCAACCCTAGTTAGGCTATTTCCTCTAACTTGGGTGACACTGCCCCATTCTTACTTTTAACGCATCAGTTTTGGATGAAGTCCTGGAGTAGTAAAACTCATATCAAATTTACTGCTTCATACTACTGGACTTGACGCCCATCAGCAGTGTATCAAACCCCTTTACACCCACAAACCTCTTTACTGAGAAGCTTAACAGAGTAAACATTGTGTTTGCTCCCAAACCGAACACTTATGCGTATACAGTAGGGGCTCAATAATCTAATCGCGGGGAATATGGCCCAGAACCACCCGCACCCCCCCCCCGTGATAAGTAAGACCACTATTCCCATGTTTATAACTGCCTACTTTAGTTCAAGCACCAAATATGTCTTCAACTATCACCTTAAACTCAATTCAAGACAGTTTCAAAGTTATTTTACATTAGCCATTAAAAATATATGGAGTGTACATACTACTACTGTACATACGTATGTAGCCGCCTACTAGCCAATGGATTACAGCTAGAAGCCTACATGCACGTGCTATTACATAACCACGTGGGGCTCCTTCTTTTTTTCTTTTTTTTTTTTAACAAGGAAAGACAGCGAGAGAGGTACTTCAGTAACAAAACAAAACGGCTCCCTTGTTTACTTTATGCCTCCTTTGTTTGTGTGTGTGTGTTTAAGTTATATGTCTATAATGTCACAAATCTTTTATAAATTCTTTCCTATCTTCAATTTCCCCTTCATCAGATCAGCAAACAAAAGTATATTACTTAACAATTCCTTTCTATTTTCATGATTTGGCTGCTGCACCAAACTAAAAGTACATAGTATATCTATTTTGTGAATGAACATATTTATGATAAAAAATCATGATTTACTGTAATGATTACAGCACCCAACTATAATATCAATGTATAAACAGCAAAATACAGCAATAAAAATCTATTTTTGTCTTTTGTTTACATTTAGAATCAGCTGATGGACGTTTATTACCGAAAGAATTATTTTGAAAAACAATTTAGTTGCAAAAATAAACTAATTTATTAATGGAATTATTATTATTTTTAACTTTGTACATAATAGTTTATGACAGAGTAATTCATATTTCATTGAGAGAGAGAGAGAGAGAGAGAGAGAGAGAGAGAGAGAGAGAGAGAGAGAGAGAGAGAGAGAGAGAGAAAGCAGCTTAGGACGAGAGTAACTGTTGAATAGCTTAGCTCGAGAATAACATAATGAAATTTGTATTTTAAATATTTTTATGGTGATAAGAAATGAAACATCGATAGTGATAAGATATTCTCTTGTATACTGTTATAATATGTATGTGATAGTTATTGAGTCAACTATAAAAGTTGTATTAAAGCACAGTTTCGTAAATAACAGAAAGAATACAAAAATATGGCAACACATGTACCTACAAATGTCGGGGACCATCTTGTTCTTTTATTACAATAATAAATCAGTATTATAGTTTTTTTTCTGTGAGAGAGAGAGAGAGAGAGAGAGAGAGAGAGAGACGAGAGAGAGAAGAGAGGGCAGAGAGAGAGAAGAGAGAGGAGAGAGAGAATTTGCTATTTACATTCATAGTATTTGAAAATTTGTAAATGAGTTTATCCTAAAATTGCATTTAGTCATGAAAAGAAGATGAAAACACAGTAATTAGTGAATCTTGCTCTATGATAAATTTCGCGATTTTGTTAATTTTCAGGGATATAGTATTTGGGCTCCACAAAAAAAGTAAGTAAAGTGATTTATGATAGAGTTTAAGAGGAGAGTTATGTAAAATACATCGTAGTTTGTAAAACGGTGTAACCACTATCACACTGTGTAAAAATAATATGTACAAACGAAGACTGTAGGTTTGGTGACCAACGTATTTTTTTCGTGAATGAATATACATTTATGATCAAAAATAGTTACTGTCCTTATTACTGTAATATTAATGTAATCACATCAAAATAAAGTAATCATTACATACTGTAAACATGTAAAGTGTATTTTTGTCTTTTGAAAAATGCATTCCCCAAGGAATTATTCCTTGAAGAGGCTTTTTATTATGAAGATATGCCAATAATATATAAGATATGAGTTTTATTATGAATATATGACAATAATATATAAGGTAAAAATGGTTTTACGTCTACGCTTCGTTGCCAATTGCAAACAATACCCTTCGTTGCCAATTGCAAACAATACGATAATCTATGACATTATCTTTTGTATGACTGCAGTTCAGAGAAGTTGATTACGTTCTACCAAAACAATGTTCATACTGCTGTAATTACCACTACTGCTATTAACATTTCTAAAAGGTTAACAAATGGCAAAGGTCGCTGTGAAGCAATGTAACTCAATGTTTACATTTCTGCTGGCCACTCAACTACAAGTTGATGTCAATGATGTGGAATTATTCCATGAATAGGCTATATATTGTGAAAATATGCCAATAACATATAAGGTGAGAATGGTTTTATTACCTTTATTGTCACTTAATATCATAATGTGAATCTGTTCATGCATTTGCTGGTTATCGGACCCCGAGGAGGCTTAGCCTACCCGACAAACCCGCGATGCTGCGATTCATACAGTGATATAGATTGAGAAGTGTTCCAAGGAAAAACCCGTGATTAACTGATACCGTGATTGCTGATCCGCGACTAAGCGAGGTCCCACTGTACGTATAAACACACATGCGCCTCTCTCTCTCTCTCTCTGTGTAAACTAATATATTTAAGTAATATACAGGCGGTCCCCGGGTTACGACGGAGGTTATGTTCTTGAGACGTGTTATAAGCCGAAAATCGTTGTAAGCTGGAACATCGTAAAAAATCCTAATAAAACCTTACTTTTAATGCTTTGGGTGCATTGAAAACTATGCAAACTGCATTCTTATGGCATTTTTCATAAAAAAAACCTTAAAATATTGATTATTTTGCATTTTTGGTGTCATATTTCATCTGCCAGATGAGCGTTGTAGGCGTCGTAACCCTGGAAATAATGTCTATTGACAAGCATCGTAACCTCGGAACGTCGTAAGCTGACACCGTCGTAACCTGGGGACAGCCTGTATAGGGTAAACAACCGCATGGACTGCCCAACACACCGACAGTCACGGCTGGACACCCTACGAAAAAGTACTTTTAACGTGTCCCGACACCGGCCAAATTTAAAGATTTAAACAGAGGGTAATGAAAAGGGTGGCCAACGCAGTGCAAACTTCACCAAAATGCTTTCAAAATTTTTACTTACGAATAAATAACTTAGAAGATTGATGCCATCTCGATTTGAGAGTCGCTTGTGTCAACAAACTTCCCATTTCCTGTGATAAATACGCACACCACTTGTACCCATAGATGCTGGGGCACTTTCATCACAACAATTGGAAAACAATCCCCGGCCACGACGTTTTTAAGGAAACTACTGTTTTGGTAGAAGACGACAACAAAGCATGCACTAGATAATTATTTACATAAATAGTAAAACATCAATATTTTACATATTTATGATGATTAATTTGAAAATATTCTTTATTGAAAAAGTAACTCGATTCCTGACTCAAATTTAAGTAATTATTTTTCGGAATTAGAACGTTCTTTTAAGTCCTGTATTATGACGTCACAACATCTTGACTTTCGTACCTATTGTAAATGAATTGCTATACTCAGACTTTCTTGCAGAACAGTTTACCAGTTATTCATACAGATTGTTATCAGCTATTCATGTAATTGTTATAATTGTAATGCGCATATATATATCTTTATTATTTACTTTTTGGATATATGATGTTTTACTGCCATATTACCACCGTAGTGTGACGCAATTGCTTTCGCTCCCTGGGCCTCTGTCTGTTTTCGCACCATAAGAAATTAATGGGGCCGAATTTGCAATGACCAGAAAGTCGTTAAAAGAGGAAAGTTGGCATTGAAGGGCATATGTTTTGATTGAGAAAAATACAAATTTATACAATCACTACCTTGTACAAAAATACTTGATTGACAACTAAGCAGCATACCTACTATGAGTTCCAGAGACAGTGCAAGCACGTTTTTCGGCAATATTTCTGTAACAAACACTCGTATCAGAACAAGATTTTCCTATAGCGTATTACACACAGTGCCGTAATTTATAAGGGTATCGTGAATCACTAAACGTAAAGAATAACGACACTTGTCCTTGTACCAAGAGACAAAACCTCCATTATCCAGAACACAGCAGTAAAAAGCTCCACCTACCCTCTCCCCCCCGCCCCACCACCACCCCTGTCCTTCTTCCTTCCTTCGCCTTCCCTTCTCTGGGTATAAGACTTACACAAAACATGGAAATTGGTGAAATTAGCCTATGTCTTGGAAGTATATATACATAAGTATTACAGCAATTTTATCATTATTGCATTACTATGACAACTAGAATTCATGGAAACAGTTTATGATAAATGCATCGGCGTATGTGTGAAGCTCCACTAATGTGGCAATGATGATTTTGCCATTCTTAGCATACAAACATTAAAGATTACATTTATTTCTGGCATACAGTTATTCAACAAAATAAAAATACTAATATAAGACTTAAATCAATGAAAATTGCTAGCAAAAAAAAAAAAAATAAAAAAAAAATATATATATATATAATCCACTAATCGTCATCTGCTCCGCGATGGTTTTCGGCAGCCAGATGTACAAGGTTAGAAACATTGGATTGTACCTACTTTAGAAATATCTGTAATTTTTTGGGGTAATTTGGTTGCAAAAAAGGGATAATAGACATGAATTAAATAAACATTTTGAAGTAACAAAGTAAAGTGAAACTAAATAATGAGTAAAGTAAACAATTAAGGGAATAAACTTTGCATCTTATAAACACTCGTCGTCTGCTACTCATAACTGTTTGTGGAGTGAGCACTTAGGAACCAGGAACAGCAACAATGTGGTTCAAGTGCAACTTGGAGTGGATTAAGACCAATAATGTGTATAATTACAATCAAATAAGCAGTGTGGAGTTTCAGTTGTGATGGCAGTAAGGATAAAACCACCAATTAAGGTAAAAATGAATTCAGTTCAAACCATGACCCCGGGAATAACAAGTTTCATATTTTCACTAATATAGGCAACAAAATGTTGTTTTATTGTGCTGATTACAACTGCAATCTTGGGTAAGATCAATAAACGTTACATATATATATATATATGCTAACATTGTTCAAATGAGTGCTGGGAAGGCTGGGAAAGATGGTGGATAGTCCGTGATTAGACCGGCCAGCCTGACGATAGCCGCCATATTGGATTTCAAAACTGCCTTGAAAACATATTTTACGAAGAGCATCACATGCTTATTTTAGTTCGTATGGGGGCTTTCATATATCACATTATGTTGACGAAACTTCAATCTTTTGAATGGTATGCTTAGAGTTGTAATTGTATTCTTGTTTCACCAACTAAATATCGAGTGAATAAGACCCGGCCAGCGTGATGATGGTGGATCATCCGTGATTGTTTACCCTATATACACAAACATGTCTCTCCATCTCTCTCTCTCTCCGTCACTAGCAGATCTAGGGGTGGGGGTGGGGGGTTGGAACCTGGACAAATGCTTCAACCCAAGAAAAATAACAACGAAATAATTACAGTCATACAGTCCCTACGTACGAAAAATCTAGGTTACGAAGGCAAAGACGAAGGTTTTTTTGCTTCTGTGTACGAAAATAATTCAGGTTGCGAAAGGGTGTATGTAGTGTAAAGTCCGAGATTCGCCCGGACCACCGAGAACAATTTTAAAACTAGCACGCTGCCAACTCAGTACTCGCCACCATCCTGCTCTCCTATTGGTCAGCATCTCTCCTATAAGTCTGTATGTAAAAGCGTTCCTTGACCATTTTTTGCGGCAGCGTTATCATAAACATTGGAATTCGTTCATTCACATATACGTATTTCGTTTGTTAACGTTAATTTGTGTTAGTGATTTTGCTTTTGTTGTACTGTAAGTTACTTTATTGTGTAGTGTGTGAACTTAATTACTTACGTCATTAGCCATGGGTCCCAAGAATGTTGCTGAAGTTCACAGCAAGAAGAGGATGCTTTCTATGGAGAATGAAGATGGAGATAATCAAGAAGTATTAATGTTTTCTGCCCTTTATTAATGTGTTTCGTAAAGTTAAATGTTCATGTTTTCTGCCATTTGTCCTCCTCCTCTGTCACCACTTTCGGAGATCACCTCACTCGAAAGGTTCCACATTTTACTATACATATGTCATGTACGTTAAGTATTTCTTGGACCATGTACACTAATACACTTTATTTACACATACGTACTACAATAAAGGTTATGTTAGGTATTGAATGGTCCAAATTGTTGTATTTCATTGTTTATTGGTCAATTTAGCTTAATTATAAAATTTACTGTGGTGTTTTTGTAGGGCTTGGAACGAATTAGGCAATTTACATGTAAAACTTAGTTCAAGATACAAAAAAATCAGGTTACAAAAGTCACTTCGGAACGGATTAATTTTGTATCCTGAGGCACTACTGAACTTATTATTAGCCATAGGTCCCAAGAATGTTGCTGAAGTTCAAGGAAAGAAAGGGATGCTTTCTATGGAGACGAAGGTCGACATAATCAAGAAGTGTAAATGTTTTCTGCCATTTGTTAATGTGTTTCGTAAAGTTAAGTGTTAATGTTTTCTGCCATTTTTTTAATGTTTAATGAAGTTAAGTGTTCATGTTTTCTTCCATTTGTCCTCCTCCACTGTCGACATTTTCGGACATCGCCTCACTCAAAAGGTAAGATTCCACATTTTACTACATACGTACATACAGTATTTCTTACGCCTGTACACTAATACACTTTATTTACAGGTACAGTCATGGTTAGGTTAGGTATTGAATGGTCCAAATTGTTGTATTTCAATGTTTATTGGTCAATTTAGCTTTATTATAAAATTTACTGTGGCAATTTACATGTAAAACGTAGTTCTAGGTGCGAAAAAATCAGGTTACGAAGGCCGCTTCGGAACGGATTATTTTCGTAACCTGAGGCACTACTGTAAATTGAAGATTTATATAACATGAATGAGATAAAATAAACTAGAAAAAATCTTTTATAGAAATAATTTTGAGAAGCAAATAATCTTTTATTAATATTATTATTATTATTACAAAAATAGCTAACTAGACCACTGAGCAGATTTTCAGCTCTCATAGGGCTGGCCCTAAGAATTAGATAAAATGCCAGGTCTAGGCCAAAGGCAAAGAACTGGGACTAAAGAGGTCATTCAGGATAATAAAGAAACAATAAAATTAAAAGACTGCTCCAAGGCAGAGCCTTTCATACTAGAACACAAACAGGCAAGAAACATATTTACTCATGTTTCCATACATACATACTAAAAAAGGTGTATTTAATTTAATAAGAAACTTAAAATTTTTGTGTAAAATTCATAAATTTGCTCTAAGGTTTTGCATTTTCATTATATTCTTATTTTTCATACTTTATTAATTAAATCAAGAGTGCCTTAGAAACGTCAAAATTGGAACAACTGAAAATGTGAAAGATTCTGACAACATTTCTTTACTACTTTGCATCCAAAGCTTGACAGTCTCTGCCGGTTATATTTTGGACACTCGCACAAAACATGTCTGACAGTTACCAACACCTTGCACTCTGGAGCAGGGCCTCATGGGCTGCTCATCAAGTGCCCATCTGTCAGAAGTGTGTGGCCTATACGTGGATGTGTCAGGATTGCTTGTGTGTGTGTCTCTCTCTGATATGCGGAACTCCATTTGGTAACATCAGGTTTTATTTGATTTAGTTTACTACTTTCAGGTTCTTCGTTCCATATACTCAGTCATTTATTTACACTGATTGTTTATATACATGCACCATGGTCACTAATAGGGATGTTTACATTTGCTCTCATCATCTGGACTGCTTCCTTGGCTTGCTTATCAGTCTCTTTGTTTCCTTTTATTCCGACAGGGGCAGGGATCCTACATTATTTCAATTTGTTTCCTTTATTACACACTATTTATGGAGTCAAAACTTAATCTACCTGTTATGCAATATTATTTTTGGGATTGTAACTTTTAATGGCTTCTATAGTCTAAATCACAAAACTGTTAGGAGTTCTTTGGTTATTTGTCCAATGTTATTGCACATAAACTCCGCTGTAAATAGTGAGGCATTATTGGGAAGAGAGAACTGGCATGTTTTGTCCTGGAACACTGCAGAATATCCCACTCTGTATTCTGATCTGGAACAATCCGTATATAGTGTAATGTGGACCTTTTCGACTCATGCGCTCTATCGTATGTTGTCTACGTTCTGGGGTATGCGAGTACTTTTTTGATAGATATTTTAATTTGGTGCAAATATTCAATTTTATCAATTTTGTCATTATTGTTGGGCTGGTTGTGTAAATTGTAAATTACATAATTATCATTTTTTATTTGTATATTTTAATACTTGATATTTGCAAGTCAATAAAGTTTACAGGTACCATGTCATGACATACTTTGTTATGTACACATATGGCTATGCCTAAATTTCCTTCTTCTGTAGATGTAGATACTACAGTATATTTACCAATTGTTAATGTTTTATTGACATTTTGTAAACATATTATAGGTTCGTATTCTCTCAGTATGCGTTGTAATTCTCCCAAATTCCCAAGACCTTAAAGAGGTTACGAACTAGATCAATCTCTGATGAAGAAATTAACATCTTCGCATCCTAAATTCCCCCTCTCTTATTCACGTCCACAAGGCCTGAGAAATCCCCCTTGGAGGAGGCAGACACTCCCAAGGAAGGAGGAGCTTTCCTGGTTGCAGAGAAACGATAACGCTTCATTAGGAGCAACGTTGTGAAGGCGAAAGACACTTTGCCTTGTTCCCTCTTAGAAGACAGCTACTCATCCTCATAGGGAAGAGCCTGCCAAGCTGCAGAGGATAGGACTAACTTAGGAAGGAGATAAACTAGGAGTGGCAGGTGCCAAATGGTCCGGAAAATAATCCTAAAGAAACCTCACCAAAGAAGTGTATGTTGCCGGAGGTTGAGCTGTGTCCTGCTCTAAATCCTGCTCTTGCTCTTCATTATCTGAAGACATAGGTGACAGGGGGGGTTCTTCCTTCTTTGACAACGGTGTCTTACTCTTAAAGAAGGACAACAACTCTTCAAAGTGCTGTTGAAAAGAAAAGCCAAAAAACCATCCAAATGAAGAAGAAGCTCCACAGAGCTACTGATGTAACCTGGGAGCCAGCACAAATCCAAGTGAGGGGTGTGATGTTGTCATACCTGTTTACCAGAAGCAGTTGGTAACTGGTTACCTACACTAGCGATGCCAGCGCCACCATGAAAGTTTGAATTTCGGTCTGCCTTGGTAATGACCCTACAGTTGAATAATTACTTGGTAAGTTATGCATTACTAAAAATATTAAACAAACTTGACTACAATATCATCACAGTCACTTCTTTTATAAATCACCAAAATTCCTGCGATAGATAATTTAACATATTATATTGGTTGGTCTTTGTACTTTGATTACAAATACGAATACCACAAGATGTCAGGAAAAATCTTAAGAAATACAATAAAACCAGTTATGGCTCAAATGACTAAACAATAAAAAAAAGGGAAAAACTATTGCATTTTGTATATTGATGGAACAGATATTTTTAAGCTAAGATTGATCACAATATAATTACAAACATGTAAATTCTAAATTTTCTACCTCTTGCTTGGACAACTTGAGTGGGATACCAACACATGTTTTGTGGAACCACCTTTCACAAGTCTGGCATCCCACCCATAGAGAATTTGCTCCACTCTTCCCTTTGAATACCCCACGTTCATTCAATTCACTTTTGCTGTCATCATTGCTTACCTCAATTCCGCAACACCATTGAAATCGCTCAATCATTGTCTTCATCTAGCATTTGCGATTTGGCAGTGCTCTTGCCTTTCCCCTTCCCTTCGCTGTGCTTCTTCTTGCCAGCTTTTTTGCCTCTCTTTCCTTCTTATGTTGCTCCTTTTTCTCTTCAAATAGCCTTTCCTTCCTTTCATTCATCTTTAAGTATCTTTTACAGTCTGATGTTCGCTCAGCAATTCCTGGAGGTGTTGTTGCAGAGGGAATCACAGATGGGCCAGGTAAAGAGATGTCACTACTACTAAGTTGGTACTGAAGCCCACTTTTAGAACGAATTGCTTGTGGGAAAGGTGTAATCTCACTAGCATCTGCCAGAGGCTGAGTTTCCCCAGCATATGGATTCCTCTCAGCAGGACACAGCTTAATCATCTCAAGTTCCTTCCATACCATGTAAGGCGTGCCTGGGGAAGGAACCCAACCTAAATCAGTCTTCCTGCTTTTGTAAAGGGCTAATTCATCCAGTGGGACCACAGCCTCTAAACGCTTCAGCTGTGCTCTTTGTCCCATGATAAAACCTTGGCTGAAGATTTCCTCATAAGATGCATAAGATGTGGGTTCTACTACTGATGTAACTGTAGAGGTCTCCGGAAGTTGGACAGCAGAAGCATCCTCTTCTTTTTCTGCCGTAGCAAACTCGGAGGTGTCGATGGCATTGTGGTTGAAAGGGACCAAACCTGTCGACCTGAATCCACTTATTATATTTTCAGGTATATTAACTTCTTTGATGGACTTCAGTAATATATATGGCAAATGTTGCTCTGGCATGTCCATGGATGAAATTTCCCCCAAGATTTTATTGTATACCCTTCTGTACTCTGCCTTGAGTGGCTTGAATACAGACACATCAAGTGGCTGCAATGCAAGGGAGGAGTAGGGAGGAAGGTAGTATATAAGAATTTTCTTATCATGGGCAAATCTTAGAGTGTCCAAATTTAAGTGGGTTAAGAAGCCATCCAGAATTAAGAGAACAGGTCTTCTAATATTCTTTTTCACAAGCTCATTTTCAAAAATGTTACCCAGCCAGTCATGAAACAGGCTTGCTGTCATCAACCCAGAATCAGAACACCCTCTATGGTAAGAATCTGCTTCCAAATCCTGGTGCTTCACATATTCAGTCGGAGTTTTCCCTTTATTAACTATAAAAGGCCTCATGAGACTTCCATCAGCTGAAGCACAGCACAGGACAGTCATCAAGGGCTTCCCCATTCCTGACACTTTACGACCATCTTGATTCCCCTTGTTATCACAAACCTCGTAAGTCCCGTCTGAGCTGATGACAATACCTGTCTCACTGCAGGTGAAAACTCGCGATGCATTATATGAGCTTAAGAATTCATTTGCATTTAGGCCCTCAGCCATTAAAAAGGATTGCAAGTTCTGGAGAAATGTGGAGATTGTTTTTGAGGTTAAGGTACCCTTTTTTTTTGAGTTTAAGGTAGCCTTAAATTGACGTATATTTACTGGACATTGGTTGGACACCTCAGGGTGTCTCTTCAGGAATCTGTTCGTCCATCCAAAAGTTGGAAGATTATCATTTTGGAAAATTTTCTTCTTCTTTTGATTAACAATATGCTGGACTACCAATGGCAGACTCTGTCTGGTCCTAGGATACCCAATCCTAGCCATTTCAAAGCACCAGTCTACTATCTCCCTTTCTACATCAGCAGGCATCCATGGCATAGCACTTGGTCTTGGGACATGATCCAGGCCCATTTGTAACCAATTTCTTATAGTGGTACAGGATAATGAATATTTTTGAGCAATCTGAGATATTGACATCCCTGCTTCCACATCTGCCACAGCCTCTCTGAGTATTTCTCTCTTTTCTTCTTTTGACAGCTTCTGTGGAACGTGCACCTCTGACTCTCCTACCGTATCAGGATTCCCCTCTTCAAAATTCAAGCCTCCTGAACCTTTGGACAAATTTGTCCCTGTATGTTCAGCCATGACTCAAAGCCTACAAAATAAGAGAAAAAAAGTGGACATTAGAATATTGCTTAGTCTATTCTATGACTGCTCTCACAATAAAACCAAATCACTTATATACATAAATATATACACTTTAAAATTCCTAGACTCTTTCAATATTAGTTTAGGCCTAGGGCTGCCAGACGTCCTATTTTTCTGGGACATGCTCCGATTTTAATCATTTTGTTCCCTGTTCCCCGTTGACCATTCTGTGACACCCGTATTGTCCCGATTTTAGTTCACCATAATAATTCATACTTGAAGTGAATGACTACTATGTCACTTGCTATGACTATCTTCAGAGGGGGTTTCATCTTCAGAAGGTTTTGATAATTTTCCACGAAGTTATTGGACACTGTTCCAGCATGGGAACAAGTCCAATCATCTTGTCTTGTGTTAAAAAACAAAGATTGAAAAACTGACGCCAACATCCTTTTTTTGACAGTGGTCATCATTGAAAAATCTCCTTGATAAACATATGGAGATCAAGCCTGATGAATGAGTGACCATGCTGTGCAATGAAAGATGAAGTTCTATACATTGGTACCTCTGGATACGAAATTAATCCGTTTCGAGGCGGACTTCGTATCCTGAGTTTTTTGTATCTTGAACCACATTTTACATGTAAATTGCCTAATTTGTTCTAAGCCCTACAAAAACACCACAGTAAATTTAATAATGAAGCTAAATTGACCAATAAACAATGAAATACAACAATTTGGACCATTCAATACCTAACTTAAACTACATATACTACTAATATGTACTACATACCTGTAAATAAAGTGTATTAGTGTACATGGTATACAAGAAATACTGTACGTACATATGTACGTATGTAGTAAGATGTGGAACCTTACCTTTCGAGTGAGGCGATCTCCGAAAGTGGCGACAGAGGAGGAAGACAACGAAGCACATAAAAAAAATGTCAGGAAACATTAACACTAAACTTTACAAAACACTTTAACAAATGGCAAAAAACGTAAACACTTGACTTTTCAAAAAACTTAAATTTCATTGTTTTTATTGTCTTTTTTTTTTTTTTTTTTTTTTTGACTTTTAATGTTTTATACAAAATTTCAATTTCTTCACCACCGAATGGATGCCAGTCCGTTTACGGAATTTATAAAACCACCCATGAGAAGCCTTGAAGTCTGGGGTTGGCATCGATGTCCCTTCTCCTCCGTCGTCTTCGGCCTGGGTAATCAAATCACTGAAAATAGCGCTGGCCTTCTGGCAGATTGCCATCTTGGTTATCGTATCGCCAGCGATTTCTTTGTCCTCAATCCATACAAGCAGCAGCTTCTCCATCTCATCTTGTTGGCCAAAACAGTCACGCCCTTGGAAGGTGTAGCTGCTTTGATGGCTTCCTTCTACTTAAGGATGGTGCCTATCATCGACGGATTTTGACCGTATTCCTTAGCGATCACACTCGACCGCATGCCAGCTTCATACTTTTTGATAATCTCCATTTTTGTCTCCATAGAAAGCATCCTCTTCTTTCCGTGAACTTCAGCAACTTTCTTGGGACCCATGACTATACTGTACGTAATTAAGTTATGTAGTATACTAATTAAGTTCTCACACAACACGATAAAGTAGAACAATGAAATCACTAACGCGAATTTAGGTTAACAAACAAAATTGTATATGTGAACGAATGAATTCTGTGTGCGTACGATAACGCTGGTGCGAAGCAGGACAAAGAAGAACGCCTTTATGTAGAGCACGTTGGGAGAGATGCTGACCAACAGGAGACCAGGATTTTATGGCGGTGACTAGCATCAGGAACCAATGGAAGAGTGGGAGGATGGTGGCGAGTCTACTCAGTTGGTGGGGCGCGAGTTTTAAAATTGTTCTCGGCAGTCCAGGCGAATCTTGGGACTTTACAGCAACAACCTTTCGTAACCTGAATTATTTTCGTATGTAGAGCCAAAAAATCTTCGTATTTGCTTTTATAACTTGAATTTTTCGTAAGCTGGGACTTTCGTATGTCGAGGTACCACTGTATATCCTTCAGCAGATGGAATTGAAAGAACAATATTCAGATATATTAATTTTGTGCCAGTATTTATTAAGCATTCCACCTCATAATGCCATTGGTGAGCGTGTATTCTCAATCATGAATATCCAGTGGAATGACAAGTGAAACAAGTTGGATGTGGCTTCTGTGGAAGCTGTCTTTCAATGCACATGGAACCTTAATTCCATAGGCAGGAGCTAGAAAATAGGGACCTAATAAAAATAGCAAAATCATCAGAGAAATATAAATAATAATTTTAGTTCCTTTTTTTTGTGCATATGTATTTCTATTCATACTCACACACTCCCAATGAAAAGAATTTTTGAGTATAGTTTCTGTATTTAATTTTTGTGCTGATTATTACCTTTAAAAACTATCTTCCATTTTATAATACCCCCATTAAAATTTTGGTTTTATTTTATTTCACTTATGTGATAATTCTCTCTTTTGTTTTTATAATATACTGGTCTGGGAGTGTTTAAAGGTATAAATTTATGTAAGGTAATTGTAATTGTCCCTGCAGTTCTAATCTTTTAATCTGGCAACCCTAGTTAGGCCATTTCCTCTAACTTGGGTGACACTTCCCCTTTCTTACTTTTAACATATCAGTTTTGGATGAAGTCCTGGAGTAGTAAAACTCATATCAAATTTACTGCTTCATACTACTGGACTTGAAGCGCATCAGCAGTGTATCAAACCCCTTTACACCCACAAACCTCTTTACTGAGAAGCTTAACAGAGTAAACATTGCGTTTGCTCACAAACCGAACACTTATGCGTATATGTATAAACACACGTGCCTCTCTCTTTCTCTCTGTAAACTTACACATTTAAGTATATATACTATATAAACAAACATGAGTCTCCATCTCTTTCTCTCTCTCTGTCACTAGCAGATCTGGGGGTGGGGGTGGGGGGGTTGGAACCTGGGCACATGCTTCAACCCAAGAAAAATAACAACAAAATAATTACAGTCATACCCCTACACACGAAAGTCCCTACGTACAAAAAATCCAGGTTACGAAGGCAAAGACAAAGTTTTTTTTGCTTCTGTGTACGAAAATAATTCAGGTTGCAAAAGGGTGTATATGTACTGTAAAGTCCGAGATTCGCCAGGGCCGCCAAGAACAATTTTAAAACTCACGTGCCGCCAACTGAGTTGACTCACCACCATCCTCCCACTCTCCCATTGTTTCCTGATGCTAGTCACCGCTGTAAGATTCTGCTCTCATATTGGTAAGCATCTGTCCCATCATGACTATGTAAAGGCATTCCTTGACCATTTTTTGCGGCAGCGTTATCATAAACACCTGGAATTTGTTCGTTCACATAGATTTCGTTTATTAATGTAAATTCGTGTTAGTGATTTCTCTTTTCTTGTACTGTGTTACTTCATTGTGTTGTGTGTGAACATAACAGTGGAACCTCGACATACGAAAGTTCCTACTTACGAAAATTCCAAGTTACGAAAGCAAAGACGAAGATTTTTTTGCCTCTATATACGAAAATAATTCAGGTTGCGAAAGGGTAAAGTCCAAGATTCGCCCGGACCACCGAAAACAATTTTAAAACTAGCACGCCACCTACTCAGTAGACTCGCCACCATCCTCCCGCTCTCCCATTGGTTTCTGATGCTAGTCACCGCCATAAGATCCTGCTCTCCTATTAGTCAGCATCATGCCTCTATGTAAAGGCGTTCCTTGACCATTTTTTGTGGCAGCGTTATCGTAAACATTGGAATTCATTCGTTCATATATACGTATTTCGTTTTTTAACGTAAATTTGTGTTAGTGATTTTGCTTTCATTGTACTGTTAAGTTAATTCATTGTGTAGTGTGTGAACATAATTACTTACGTTATTAGCCATGGGTCCCAAGAATGTTGCTGAAGTTCACGGAAAGAAGAGGATGCTTTCTATGGAGAACGAAGATGGAGATAATAAAGAAGTGTTAATGTTTTCTGCCATTTGTTAATGTGTTTCATAAAGTTTAGTGTTAATGTTGTCTGCCATTTTTTAGTGTTAATGTTGTCAGCCATTTTTTAATGTTTCGTAAAGTTAAATGTTCATGTTTTCTGCCATTTGTCCTCCTCCTCTGTCGCCACTTTCAGAGATCGCCTCACTCAAAAGGTAAGGTTCCACATATTACTACATATGTACGTACATTTACGTAAAGTATTTCTTGTACAATGTACACTAATACACTTTATTTACACGTACATACTACAATAAAGGTTGTGTTAGGTACTGAATGGTCCAAATTGTTGTACAGTGGTACCTTTAGATATGAAAGGCTCAACTTACGAAAAACTCGAGATATGAAAGCTAATACGAAAAATTTTACGGCTCTACATACGAAAATAGCTCAAGATACGAAAGGTTGTTGCTGTAAAGACCAAGATTTACCTGGACCACCAATAACAATTTTGAAACTCGCGCGCCGCCAACTGAGTAGACTCGCCACCATCCTCCTGCTCTCCCATTGGTTCCTGATGCTAGTCACTGCCATGAGATCCTTCTCTCCTATTCGTCAGCATCCTTCCCATCATGCATCTACTACGTAGCAGCGTGCCTCGGCCACTCATCCCAGCATCGTTATCGTACGCATGAGGTATTCGTTCATTCTAACGATTTCGTTTATTAACGTAAATTCGTTAGTGATTTCATTGTAGTATACGTACTTTATCGTGTTGTGTGATAACTTTACTCTACTTATACATAAATTATGTACAGTATATATGTAGTCATGGGTCCCAAGAAACTTGAAATTCATGGAAAGAAGAGGATGCTCTCTTTGGAGACAAAGATGGAGATTATCAAGAAGTATGAAGCTGGTATGTGATTGAGTGTGATCGCCAAGGAATATGGCCAAAATCCGTCGACAATAGGCACCATCCTTAAGCAGAAGGATGTCATCAAAGCAGCTACACCTTCCAAGGGCGTCACTATTTTGTCCAGCAAGAAGAGCCACATGCATGACAAGATGGAAAGGCTTCTTCTTGTCTGGATAAGAGACAAAGAAATCGCTGGCGACACGATAATGGAGACGGCAATCTCCCACAAGGCCAGTGCTATTTTCGGCGATTTGATTGCCCAGGCCGAAGACGACGGAGGAGAAGGGACATCAACGCCAACCCCAAAGTTCAAGGCTTCACATGGGTGGTTGGAGAAATTCCTTAAACGGACTGGCATCCATTTGGTGGTGCGTCATGGGGAGGCTGCCAGCTCGGACATGAAAGCAGCCGAAGCCTTTAAAAAGACGTTCAACAAAATGATGACCAAGGAAGGCTAAAGTTCTCAGCAAGTGTTCAATTGTGATGAAACTGGCCCTTTTTGGAAATAAAATGCCTAGTCGGACGTACATCACGGAGGAAGAGAAGAAGCTACCCGGGCATAAGCCTATGAAAGACAGGCTTACGATCGCACTTTGTTCAAATGCCAGTGGGGATTGCAAGGTGAAGCCCCTACTGGTCTATCATTCCAAGAATCCTCAAGCCTTCAAGACCCACAAAGTGCTTAAGGAGAAGCTTCCAGTGATGTGGAGGGCTAATGCGAAAGCCTGGGTAACGAGGCTTTTGTTCACGGAGTGGGTAAATCTGTGTTTCGGCCCGACAGTGAAGAAATTCTTGGAAGAGAAGCGCCTCCCTCTGAAATATCTGCTGGTGTTGGACAATGCCCCTGCCCTTGAGGAAGATATCCTAGTGGAGTATTCCTTCATCAAGGTTCTTTATCTTCTGCCTAACACCACCCCTCTCCTCCAGCCCATGCACCAGCAAGTGATATCGAACTTTAAGAAGCTGTATACGAAACCTCTTTTCAAGAGATGTTTTGACATCACCGATACCACAAACCTTACCTTGTGTCAATTTTGGAAGGAGCATTTCGATGTTGTGATATGCATCCGACTCATTGACCAAGCTTGGCAGGAGGTTTCGAGACGAACCTTGAATTCCTTGTGGAGGAAACTCTGGCCTGATGCAGTATCCGCCAGAGACTTCGAGGGATTCGACGTGGGCGAAGCTGGTGCTGCAGATTCAGAAACAGTTGACGATCCTGAAACTGTTTTGCAACCAGATCTTGACGAGATCGTTGCACTCGGCAAGTCCATGGGGCTGGTCGACGACGAGGACGACATCAACGATCTTCTCGAGGAGCACCAAGAGGAGCTTACGACGGATGACCTGAAGAAGTTGGAGGCCATGCAACATAACGTCGTTCAAGAGGAGTTCTCTAGCAGCGGCGAGGAGGAGGAAGACAACCCTTTGACAACGGCAGAAATTAAGGATGTCCTAGCTGCTTTTCATAAAGTGCAATCGTTTGTTGAAAAAAAAGACACCCCAAAAAGGCTTACACAGGTTGTATGCTTGCGCAGTTCGATGAGGCTTGCCTGAGTCGTTTCAGGAAGATTGTGAAAAGTAGACAGAAGCATTCTTCCTTGGATAGTTATTTTTTAAGAGGCCTTTAGTATTAGCAGGAGTAAGCAAAAAGGAAGAACCAAGTGATACTAAAAAACAGAGTTGAAAGTGGTGATGAAGTTGAAATTTTGTAAAAAAAAAAAAATAAAATAAAAACACACGTAAAGTATAAAAGTAAAAAAATATGTTAAAATCAAAAAGACAAAAAAAAATTTTAATTTTAGTTTTTTTTGTAAGTTAAGTGTTACCAGTTTTGTTAATGTGTTTCGTAAAGTTTAGTTTATGTATGTTTTGCTTACATTTTTTTATGTGTTTTGTAAAGTTAAGAGTACGTACCTATCTATCGTTTGTCCTCCTCCTCTGTCACCACTTTCGGAGATAGCCTCACTCGAAAAGTAAGCTTCCACATTTACTACATACGTACAGTATTTCTTGTATACCATGTACACTAATACACTTTATTTACAGGTAATTAGCAGTACGTATAAAGTTAGGTATTGAATGGTCCAAATTGTTGTAGTATTTCATTGTTTATAGGTCAATTTAGCTTTATTATGAAATTTACTGGGGTGTTTTTGGAGGGCTTGGAACAGATTAGCCATTTTACATGTAAAATGCGGTCCAAGATACGAAAAACTCATGATACATAGGGAACCTCGGAACGGATTAATTTCGTATCTCAAGGTACCACTGTAATTCAATTATTTCATTGTTTATTGGTCATTTGTAGGGCTTGGAAAGAATTAAGCAATTTACATGTAAAATGTAGTTCAAGATACAAAAAAATCAGGTTACGAAGGCCGCTTCAGAACGGATTAAATTTCTTATCCTCAGGCACTACAGTAATTATGCTATTACCCATGGGTCCCAAGAATGTTGCTGAAGTTCAAGGAAAGAAGGGGATGCTTTCTATGGAGACAAAGGTGGAGATAATCAAGAAGTATTAATGTTTCTGCCATTTGTTAATGGGTTTCATAAAGTTTAGTGTTAATGTTTTCTGCCATTTTATAATGTTCATGTTTTCTACCATATGTCCTCCTCCTCTGTCGACATTTTTGGACATCGCCTCACTCAAAAGTAAGGTTCCACATTTTACTACATACGTACGTATAGTATTTCTTACACCCTGTACACTAATACACTTTATTTACAGGTACAGTCACGGTTAGGTTAGGTATTGAATTGTCCAAATTGTTGTATTTCAATGTTTATTGGTCAATTTAGCTTTATTATAAAATTTACTGTGGCAATTTACATGTAAAACGTAGTTCTAGGTGCGAAAAAATCAGGTTACGAAGGCCGCTTCGGAACGGATTATTTTCGTAACCTGAGGCACTACTGTATATTGAAGATTTATATAACATGAATGAGATAAAAAAACTAGAAAAAATCTTTTATAGAAATAAAATTGAGAAAAAAATAATCTTTTATTGATATTATTAACATTATTACAAAAATAGCTAACTAGACCACTGAGCAGATTTTCAGCTCTCATAGGGCTGGCCCAAAGAATTAGATAAAATGCCAGGTCTAGGCCAAAGGCAAAGAACTGGGGACTAAAAGAGGTCATTCAGGATAATAAAGAAACAATAAATAAAAGACTGCTCCGAGGCAGAGCCTTTCATACTAGAACACAAACAGGCAATAAACATATTTACTCATGTTTCCATACATACATACTAAAAAAGGTGTATTTAATTTAATAAGAAACTTTTAAAATTTTTGTGTAAAATTCATTAATTGCTCTGATGTTTTGTATTTTCATTATATTCTTATTTTTCATATTTTATTAATTAAATCAGAGTTCCTTAGAAACGTTAAAATTGGAACCACTGAAAATGTGAAGGATTCTGACAACATTTCTGCCAGTTGTATTTTGGACACTCGCACAAAACCCGTCTGACAGTTACCAACACCTTGCACTCTGGAGCAGGGCCTCATGGGCTGCTCATCAAGTGCCCATGTGTCAGAAGTGTGTGGCCTATACGTGGATGTGTCAGGATTGCTTGTTGTGGTGTGTCTCTCTGATATGCGGAACTCCATTTGGTAACATCAGGTTTTATTTGATTTAGTTTACTACTTTCAGGTTCTTCGTTCCATATACTCTGTCATTTATTTACACTGATTGTTTATATACATGCACCATGGTCACTAATAGGGATGTTTACATTTGCTCTCATCATCTGGACTGCTTCCTTGGCTTGCTTATCAGTCTCTTTGTTTCCTTTTATTCCGACAGGGGCAGGGATCCTACATTATTTCAATTTGTTTCCTTTATTACACACTATTTATGGAGTCAAAACTTAATCTACCTGTTATGCAATATTATTTTTGGGATTGTAACTTTTAATGGCTTCTATAGTCTAAATCACAAAACTGTTAGGAGTTCTTTGGTTATTTGTCCAATGTTATTGCACATAAACTCCGCTGTAAATAGTGAGGCATTATTGGGAAGAGAGAACTGGCATGTTTTGTCCTGGAACACTGCAGAATATCCCACTCTGTATTCTGATCTGGAACAATCCGGATATAGTGTAATGTGGACCTTTTCGACTCATGCGCTCTATCGTATGTTGTCTACGTTCTGGGGTATGCGAGTACTTTTTTGATAGATATTCTAATTTTGTGAAAATATTCAATTTTATCAATTTTGACATTATTGTTGGGCTGGTTGTGTAAATTATAAATTACATAATTATCATTTTTTTTGTATATTTTAATACTTGATATTTGCAAGTCAATAAAGTTTACAGGTACCATGTCATGAAATGCTTTGTTATATACACATGGCTATGCCTAAATTTCCTTCTTCTTCTGTAGATGTAGATACTACAGTATATTTACCTATTGCAGATATTGTTTTATTGACATGTTGTAAACATAATATTATTGGTTCGTATTCTCTCAGTAAGCGTTGTAATTCCTCCCAAATTCCCAAGACGTTAAAGAGGTTACGAACTACATGATCAATCTCCGATGAAGAAATTAACATCTTCGCATCCTAAATTCCCCCTCTCCTATTCGCGTCCACAAGGCCTGAGAAGTCCCCCTTGGAGGAGGCAGACACTCCCAAGGAAGGAGCAGCTTTCCTTGGTGCAGAGAAAAGGTAACACTTCATTAGGAGCAACGTTGTGAAGGCGAAAGACACTTTGCCTTGTTCCCTCTTAGAAGACAGCTACTCATCCTCATAGGGAAGAGTCTTCCTTGCTGCAGAGAATAGGACTACCTTAGGAAGGAGATAAACTAAGAGTGGCAGGTGCCAAATGGTCAGGAAAATAATCCTAAAGAAACCTCACCAAAGAAGTGTATGTTGGCAGAGGTTGAGCTGTGTCCTGCTCTAAATCCTGCTCTTGCTCTTCATTCTCTGAAGACACAGGTGACAGGGGCGGTTCTTCCTTCTTACCCTTAAAGAAGGACTACAACTCTTCGAAGTGTTGTTGAAAAGGAAAGCCAAAAAAACATCTAAATGAAGAAGAAGAAGGTCCACAGAGGTACTGATGTAACCTGAGAGCTGGCACAAATCCAATTGAGGGGTGCTGTGTTGTGATACCTGTGTACCAGAAGCAGTTGGTAACTGGTTACCTACACTAGCGATGCCAGCGCCACTGTGAGTTTGAATTTTGGTCTGCCATGGTAGGGACCCTACAGTTGAATAATTACTTGTTAAGACCCTGAATAAAATTATGCATTACTAAAAATATTAAACAAATTTGACTACAATATCATCAAAGTCACTTCTTTTATAAATCACCAAAATTCCTGAGATAGATAATTTAACATTATATTATATTACAGGCGGCCCGTGAATAACGACGCATCGTTCAGCGGCGAATGGGTTTTACGGCTGTCGTCAAAAATACATTAAAAAAATAAGGCATTTTAAAGTATTTTTACGGCTAAATTTTCAGTTAACAGCGCCGCTAGAGCACCGTTATCTAACGACTTCATACATTTGTAGAAATGCCGTTCAGACCATAAAGGTTATGCAAATTATATTAACAAATTTTATGGAGAGTTATTGCATAAGTATTAGGGTAAAATATATGCCTCTGACGCTGTCTATGCCGAAAATATCGAGTTACGTAAGTGCAAATTTAGCTATGGATGTGTCGATTTATAAATGTTCATGCTTTTATGTTTAAAATGTGTATGAAAATGTATTACATATAGGGTATTTTTATTTCTGCAAAGAAAAATGCTACGAAGGCAGGTTTTGAAACTGCCCTTCACGTTATCAAATGCGGTGTTTTTCGTGTTCTTTCTTGTGAGCCGCCGCCTGCCTTTCTTCCGAATATAGTTAAAAAAAAGTGCAAATTAGCGATCGATGTGTCGATTTTATAAATATTCATGCTTTTATGTTTAAAATGTGCATGAAAATGTATAACTTGTAGGGTATTTTTATTTCTGTGCAGCAATATGATAAAAACGCAGCTTTTGAAACTGCCCTTCACGTTATCAAAATAATACGATGTTTTTTCATGTTCGTTCTTGTAAGCCACCGTCTAACCTCTTTCGAAAATATGAGTTAAAAAGAGTGCAAATTTAGCGATCGATGTGTCGATTTTTAAATATTTATGCTTTTATGTTTAAAATGTGTATGAAAATATATTATGTATAGGGTATTTTGATTTTTGTACAAAAATATGATAGAAATTAAGGCAGCCTTTGTAACTACGCTCCACGTTGTCAGATGTTTTTTCATGTTCGTTCTTGTCCGCCACTGTACCGAAAAATGCATGGTGTTATTTTATTACTTATGCATCTTTTCCATAAATCCTTGAAAAAGTTATACTTTACTTCACTGTATCCAATAATATTGTATGTATTCTCATATTATTGTATTATAAAATACTACGGCAAATCTAAGCCAGTATTCCGCGGAGCGGCCAATGTTGTGGTTTGAAATCAGCTGATGAATACGAGTTTGTTTCACCATTACGCAATTCTGAGCGAATTTTCTTGCTTCTAGTTAGCATAAACGAATATCTAGATACTTGACTTATGTGAGACAAGGTTATTTTTCCTTATACAACATGTTTTTAGGTGGAAATATGAATTGAATATGTCTCGTTATGAATGTGAACTACTTTTTTTTTTCGTTAAGAGATTATGTTGGCGGCACGTTTATTGCGTAAAAAAATTATGTGATTCCGTTCACAATTCTCCTTTATATCATCGTAATACAAACTTTATGTTATGTATCTATCGGCGTGAAACCAACCGTAAAATGTGTTCTTTCAAAGACGGTAGTTTTGATTAAAATGATTTTATCTCAATTTTATCTACGGTTGTGTTTGATGGCATACGTTTACTGGAGTTTTATCCTTGTTGCCAATGTACGATAATAGTCATTAGCAGCTTGAATAGTTTTCTCAGCTTCAGTTATAACTAGGTTTATATTTAACAGTATATTTCCCGATTGATCTTTGATCTATAATGATCTTTGATCTGTAGTGAATAAAGTTATTACATTAAGATATCTCAGTTCTATTCTATACATAACGCCATTTATAACAACTACGGTAACAGTGTACTGTAGTACGATGATTGAAATAAAAGCCAAACGGATCTTATCCAATTCGGTTGCACTAGGAAAAAAGAAAAGTTTCTCGTTTGGTCCTTCATGGTTGTACACATTCACGCAACGAGTATAACGTTAAAACCATACTTTCATCATTCTCTTTTGCTGTTATTGAACTTATGTTACTAAAAGATGGATAAAGTTAGGCTATTGTAATTTGGTCTCACATAAAATCGGACTACCGTTAGACGAATTATCGTAACTTGAACACTACAGCTACCTGTACACTGTATAAACCTTATTATATCTTTACATACTCTAGACACTTAAAGGATTAAAGCTGGGCTTTTTTCACTTTACAGTATTTATAATGCTATAATGTACTGTACAGTACTACTGTATAGTAAATTCTATAGTATTATACTGCATAAATATAATTTTACTTATTGGGCTTACAGCGCCTTTGACTGGTCTAGTTTCGAAAGGAGGCGTGCAGAAGCTGTAGGCTTTAAAATCGCTTAGCGTCAAAACTCACTTATCGTCGGCAGCCAGGAACAGAACCCTGCCGCTAACGAGGGCCGCCTGTATATTGGTTGGTCTTTGTACTTTGATTACAAATACAAATACCACAAGATGTCAGGAAAAATCTTAAGAAATACAAGAAAACCAGTTATGGCCCAAATGATTAAACAATAAAAACAGGGAAAACTATTGCATTTTGTATACTAATGGAACAGATATTTATAAGCTAAGACTGATCACAATATAATTAAAAACATATAAATTCTAAATTTTCTACCTCTTGCTTGGACAACTTGAGTGGGATACCAACACACGTTTTGTGGAACCACCTTTTACAAGTCTAGCATCCCACCCATAGAGAATTTGCTCCACTCTTCCCTTTGAATACCCCACGTTCATTCAATTCACTCTCGCTGTCATCATTGCTTACCTTAATTCCTCAACACCATTGAAATCGCTCAATCATTGTCTTCATCTAGCATTTGCGCTTGGGCAGTGCTCTTGCCTTTCCCCTTCCCTTCGCTTTGCTTCTTCTTGCCAGCTTTTTTGCCTCTCTTTCCTTCTTACGTTGCTCCTTTTTCTCTTCAAATAGCCTTTCCTTCCTTTCTTTCATCTTCAAGTATCTTTTACAGTCTGATGTACGCTCAGCAATTCCTGGAGGTGTTGTTGCAGAGGGAATCCCAGATGGGCCAGGTAAAGAGATGTCACTACTACTAAGTTGGTATTGAAGCCCACTTTTAGAGGGAATTGCTTGTGGGAAAGGTGCAATCTCACTAGCATCTGCCAGAGGCTGAGTTTCCCCAGCATATGGATTCCTCTCGGCAGGACACGGCTTAATCATCTCAAGTTCCCTCCATACCATGTAAGACGTGCTTGGGGAAGGAACCCGGCCTAAATCAGTCTTCCTGCTTTTGTAAAGGGCTAATTCATCCAGTGGGACCACAGCCTCTAAACGTTTCAGCTGCGCTCTTTGTCCCATGATAAAACCTTGGTTGAAGATTTCCTCATAAGATGCATAAGATGTGAATTCTACTACTGATGTAACTGTAGAGGTCTCTAGAAGTTGGACAGGAAAAGTATCCTCTTCTTTTTCTGCCGTAAGAAACCTGGAGGCTTTGATGGCATTGGGGTTGAAAGGGACCAAACCTGTTGACCGGAATCCACGTATTATATTTTCAGTTATATTACCTTCTTTGATGGCCTTCAATAATACATATGGGAAATGTTTCTTTGGCATGTCCACGGCTGAAAGTTTCCCCCAGACTTTATCATATGCCCTTCTGTACTCTGCCTTGAGTGGCTTGAATACAGACACATCAAGTGGCTGCATTACATGGGAGGAGTAGGGAGGAAGGTAGTAAATAAGGATTTTCTTATCACGGGCAAATCTTAGTGTGTCCAAATTTAAGTGGGTTAAGGAGCCATCCAGAATTAAGAGAACAGGTCTTCTAATATTCTTTTTCACAAGCTCATTTTCAAAAATGTTACCCAGCCAGTCATGAAACAGGTCTGCTGTCATTAACCCAGAATCAGAGCACCCTCTATGGTAAGAATCTGCTTCCAAATTCTGGTGCTTCACATATACAGACACAGTTTTTCCTTTGTTAACTATAAAAGGCCTCATGAGACTTCCATCAGCTGAAGCACAGCATAGGACAGTTATCATTGGCTTCCCTATTCCTGATACTTTACAAGAAGCCACAATACCCTTGTTATCACAAACCTCGGAAGTCCCGTCTTCTGCGTCGATTTCAATACCTGTCTCATTGCAGGTGAAAACTCGCGATCCATTATATGGGCTTAAAAATCCATTTGCATTTAGGCCCTCAGCCACTAAAAAGGCTTCCAAGTTTTGGAAGAATGTGGAGATTGTTTTTGAGGTTAAGGTACCCTTCAACAGACCTAGATTTTCCAATGATTGGTTGGACACCTCAGGGTGTCGGTTCAGGAATCTGTTTGTCCATCCATGAGTCGGTATATTTTCATTTGGGAAAATTTTCTTCTTCTTTTGATTAAGAATACGCTGGACTACCAATGGCAGACTCTGTTTGGTCTGAGGATGACCAATCCTAGCCATATAGAGAAACCAGTCTACTATCTCCCTTTCTACATCAGCAGGCAGCCATGACACACGCTTTTTTGGGATCTTATCCAGGCCCAATTGTAAATATTTTATTAGAGTGGTACGAGATATTGAATATTTTCTAGCAATCTGACTTGCTGATGACCCTGCTTCCACTTCTGCCAAAGCCTTTCTGATTTCCTCGTAAGATGAAACTTTAGAGGTCTCCAGAAGTTGGACAGAGGCGTCGATGGCATTGGGGTTGAAAGGGACCAAACCTGTTGACTGGAATCCACTTATTATATTTTCAGGTATATTAACTTCTTTGATGGACTTCATTAATATATATGGGAAATGTTTCTTTGGCATGTCCTTGGAAGAAATTTCCCCCCAGACTTTATTGTATACCCTTCTGTACTCTGCCTTGAGTGGCTTCAATACAGACACATCAAGTGGCTGCATTACATGGGAAGAGTAGGGAGGAAGGTGGTACATAAGGATTTTCTTATCACGGGCAAATCTTAGAGTTTCCAAATTTAAGTGGCTCAAGAAGCCATCCAGAATTAAGAGAACAGGTCTTCTAATATTCTTTTCCACAAGCTCAGTTTCAAAAATGTTACCCAGCCAGTCATGAAAAAGGTCTGCTGTCATCAACCCAGAATCAGAGCACCCTCTATGGTAAGAATCTGCTTCCAAGTCCTGGTGCTTCACATATTCAGTCGGAGTTTTCCCTTTATTAACTATAAAAGGCCTCATGAGGCTTCCATCAGCTGAAGCACAGCACAGGACAGTCATCATGGGCTTCCCCTTTTCTGAGACTTTACAAGAAGCCACAGTACCCTTTTTATCCCAAACCTTGGAAGCGGCATCTTGTGCGTTAATGACAATATCTGTCTTATTGCATGTGAAAACTTGCGATGCATTATCTGGGCTTAAAAATTCATTTGCATTTAGACCCTCAGCCACTAAAAAGGCTTCCAAGTTTTGAAAAAAAGTGAAGATGTTATTTGGAGTTATGGAAGCCCTCAAGTGACCAAGATTTTCTGGTATCCGGTTGGACAACTCAGGGTGTCGCTTCAGGAATCTGTCTGTCCATCCATGAGTCGGTAGATTTTCATTTTTGAAAATTTTCTCCTTCTTTTGATTAAGAATACGCTGAACTACCAATGGCAGGCTCTGTTTGGTCTGAGGATGGCCAATCCTAGCCATTTCAAGGCACCAGTCTACTATCTCCTTTTCTACATCAGCAGACAGCCATGGCATTGCACTTGATTTTGGGCCATTATCCAGGCCCATTTGTATCCATTTTGATAAAGTGCTACGGGATATTGGATATTTCTTAGAAATCTGACGTATTGATATCCCTGCTTCCACATCTGCCAAAGCCTTTCTGAGTATTTCTCTCTTTTCTTCTTCTGACAGCTTCTGTGGAACGTGCACCTCTGACTCTCCTACCGTATCAGGATTCCCCTCTTCAACCTTCAAGCCTCCTGAACCTTCGGGCAAATTTGTCCCTGTATGTTCAGCCATGACTCAAAGCCTATAAAATAGAGAAAAAAAGTGGACATTAGAATATTACTTAGTCCATTCTATGACTGCTCTCACGATACAACCAAATCACTTATACACAAATATATACACTCTAAAATTCCTTGCACACTTTCAATATTAGTTTAGACCTAGGGTTGCCAGACGTCCTATTTTTCTGGGACGTTCCAATTTTGATCCTTTTGTTCCCTGTTCCCCGTTGACCATTCTGTGACACCCGTATTGTCCCGATTTTAGCTCACCATAATAATTCATACTTGAAGTGAATGACTACTACGTCACTTGCTATGACTACCTTCAGAGGGGGTTTCATCTTCAGAAGGTTTTGATCACTTTCCATGGAAGTTATTGGATACTCTTCCAGCATGGGAACAAGTCCAATCATCTTGTCTTGTGTTAAAAAACGAAGGTTGTAGAACTGACGCAAACATCCTTTTTTTGACAGCGGTCAGCATTGAAAAATCTCCTTGGTAAACATATGGAGATCAAGCCTGATGAACGAGTGACCATGCTGTGCAATGAAAGATGAAGTTCTATATATCCTTCAGCAGATGGAATTGAAAGAACAATATTCAGAGATGTTAATTTTGTGCCAGTATTTATTAAGCATTCCACCTCATAATGCCATTGGTGAGCGAGTATTCTCAATCATGAATATCCAGTGGAATGACAAGTGAAACAAGTTGGATGTGGCTTCTGTGGAAGCAGTCTTTCAATGCACATGGAACCTTAATTTCAATGCAAAGAATTTCATAGGTATGTGCTAGAGAATAGGGATCTAATAAAAATAGCAACATCTTAAGAGAAATATAAATAATGATTTTAGTTCCTTTTTTTTGTGCATATTTCTTATTTCTATTCATACTCATACGCTCCCAATGAAAAGAATTTTTGAGTATAATTTCTGTATTTAATTTTTGTGCTGATTATTACCTTTAAAAACGATCTTCCATTTTTTTAATACCTCCATTAAAATTTTGGTTTTATTTTTTTCACTTATGTGAAAATTGTCTCTGTTTTTATAATATACTGGTCTGGGAATGTTTAAAGGTATAAATTTATGTAAGGTGAGTAATTGTAATAGTCCCTGCAGTTCTTAACTTTTAAGGGGGCTGGCCGGAACCCTTATATATGGGGGTACAGGGTGAAAAATGCAAAGTCATGAAAAAATTTATGGAGCTTCATATGGCAACTGAGAATGCATATACGAAATACTTCATCAAAATTCCTCTTACTTTCGTAGTAACAGGGTAATTAGTGAACATAACTCAATAAGCCTAAAACATTCATCCATACAAGAAAATGCAATATTTCTTCTATTACCGTAAATTTTTATAATTGTTGTCAAAGAAATTGGGAGAAATGGCATCTGTAGAGATTCCGTGGGTCGCAGAGGGGAGTATCAACTTGTACAACCTTCAGTGCTCGTACAACCATTCAGTGTGAGCACAGACTCCAAGTAGTCTACACGTTCGATTTTCACCTCTGACATTCGCTTGCTTTAACATAAGTTTCTCTATGTTTCGACAAGAATTTCATCATGCCAATGAGGAAAAGACAAGGAAAACATCTCGCTAACATAAAGAGGAAGAAAATTCGCTCTAGTATGATTACAGAATATCATAATATATGCAATATTAGCGTAGTTAGTGAACAGAGAGAGGGAGGGGTTGCGTACTAAGTAAACGCCCCCGTCTTGCCTGAACCACACATCACACTGTCCCCCAGGCTACAATCTTTGAGCAAAGGGATCTTAATTTATGATAAATAACATAGGTTTGGTTTATTCATACCCAAAAAGGAATATGAAATTCATAATAATCATGATTTATTAACATTGTCTTTGTAAAAAGAGAGTACAACTTCGAATTTAACCTCTTGACATTCTCTTGCATTTATGTTTGTTTATTTTTGTTTCGGCAAGAATTTCATCATGCTAAAACGGAAAATACTAGGAAAACATCTAGCTAACATTCAGAAGAAGAAAATTCGCTGTAATAAGCCGAGTTAGTGAAGGAGAGAGAGAGGGTTGCGTAAGAAGGAGTGCCCCGTCTTGCCTGACGCAGTGCCCCAAGCTACGAATATGAGCAAAGGGATCATCATTTATGATTAAATTATGATAAATAAAATAGTTTTGGTTTATTAATACACAAAAAGAAATATACATTCATAATAATCATTATTTATTAACATTGTCGTTATAAAAATACGAAGAAAAACTTTGAACGCCCTATCTCAAAACTATAGTTATTGACCTTCAAAATCTATCTTCTCACTTAGTTTTAAAGCTATAACATTGGAATTTGGTAATATATAACTCAGAGAGACATTATAGAACAATCAAATGAAGCCCTTTTTTCCAATTTTTGTATAGTCTTTTTTTGAAATAATTTTGTTTTCCTAATTTATAGGGTTTATTTTTTTACCATAATGAAAAATTCATTTCAAGCAAAAAAATGATTTTTAGAAAAAAAACTCCTCATTCGATTGGAGGTCACATCAGGTCTATATATGGTAGTAATCCCAGGTCTTGATATTAAATATCAAGGGAGGAGATAGAATTTGAAAAATGGTTATTTTCGGGATAAATCGCCCTGGCGTCACAAAACTGAAGGTCAGAGGCGAAAATCATATGCGGTTTGAAGAAGTCCCAAGTCACCTTATTAAGTGGTATGAATATCAAAGTCTTGTCCTTAAAGAATGGCATTAGCCGGCCGGCCCCCTTAATCTGGCAACCCTAGTTAGGCCATTTCCTCTAACTTGGGTGACACTTCCCCTTTCTTACTTTAAACACATCAGTTTTGGATGAAGTCCTGGAGTAGTAAAACTCATATCAAATTCACTGCTTCATAGTAGTGGACTTGACGCCCATCAGCAGTGTATCAAACCCCTTTACACCCACAAACCTCTTTACTGAGAAGCTTAACAGAGTAAACATTGCGTTTGCTCCAAAACCGAACACTTACGCGTATATGTATAAACACACATGTGCCTCTCTCTTTCTCTCTCTCTAAACTAACACATTTGAGTATATATACTATATAAACAAACATGAGTCTCCATCTCTTTCTCTCTCTCTGTCACTAGCAGATCTAGGGGTGGGGGTGGGGGGGTTGGAACCTGGGCACATGCTTCAACCCAAGAAAAATAACAACAAAATAATTACAGTCATACCCCTACACACAAAAGTCCCTAAGTACAAAAAATCCAGGTTACGAAGGCAAAGACAAAGTTTTTTTTGCTTCTGTGTACGAAAATAATTCAGGTCGCGAAAGGGTGTGTGTACTGTACAGTCTGTGATTTGCCCAGCCCGCCGAGAACAATTTTAAAACTAGCGCACCACCAACTCAGTAGATGCGCCACCATCCTCCCGCTCTCCCATTGGTTCCTGATGCTAGTCACCACTAAGATCCTGCTCTCCTATTGGTCAGCATCTGTCCCATCATATCTCTATGTAAAGTCGTTCTTGACCATTTTTTGCAGCAGTGTTATCGTAAACACCTGGAATTAGTTTCTTTCACATAGACTTCGTTTGTAAACGTAAATTCGTGTTAGTGATTTCACTTTTGTTGTACTGTAAGTTACTTCATCGTGTTGTGTGTAAACTTAATTATTTATGTTATTAGCCATGGGTCCCAGGAATGTTGCTGAAGTTCACGGAAAGAACAGGATGCTTTCTATGGAGACGAAGATGGAGATAATAAGTGTTAATGTTTTCTGCCATTTGGACGTGTGCTTAATTGGCGTATTTTACGTCGACTGAAAAAAGTTTTTTAAATATTCGCGGAAAAATAATTATACGCCTACTTGGCAAAAATTTTGAATCACGCGCCTTGAGGGATGCTGGGACTTCACGGATCAAGCTTGTTGAGTACAAGCGTTACCCAGCCGCGCATGTGCGAATTGCGTTCTGCTCGCACCAGCAAGCATCTGCGACGCATCGTCTGAGAGCGATCTCTTGCCGCATTCATGTTTTGTCGAACTTTTGCGAGTGTTTAAGTATTTGTGGTGGTACAAGATGTATGTAGAGATGTCCCGTTGTCGTCTGGAGCGCAAAAAGCGCATTTTGCCTGTCGGTAGGGATCATGTGAGGCGTGTTTTGGAGTTGGATGCTCCAGAGGGACTAAGCACCCCAGATGACCTAGCTTCCCAACGCCGTGTTGTGCGGCCTTGTGTGGCCGAAAGTGTCCAAGAACAACATCGTGTGCCTATTAGCATCGGGGTGTGCTGAGGGGTATTTGTAGACATTTGGGAGGCCTCCAACAAAAGGATATTGACGAATACTTGTTGGAGCTCGATTGAGAGCATGTCGCAAGTCCTCATTTTGATGGCAGTTGGTCATCTAGTGACGAGGACATCACCCCCGATGTAAGTGATGATGAATATTTGCCCCCAATGTCCGTACGGGATCACAGGCTGAAAGTGAGCTTGAATTTAGTGGGGGGGGTGCAAAGCCGTGCTCAAGCATGTGAGCGTGCAAATAGAAGGTTGCAACGTCGCGCCAGCCTAGGTGAATGCCGTATGTCCGAAAGTGACGAGGGGTGGTCGGAACACCCCACTCCACCTAACATGCATCCATTCACGGCAGCACCTGGACTCACCGTACCTGTTCCTCTCACTGTTTTGGGATTCATTCAGCCGTTCCTGACGTGGAAATTGCTGAAATATCTAGTAGCAGAGACAACGGACTATGATCGATACTATCATGACGAACTGCGGACGACATTGTCGTATCGCTGGCGGGGCTGCAACCCACACGGGCATGGCACATTTTTTAGGGCTCCACATTTTTTTTGGAATGATGCCTGCTGCTGACGTCAGGCAATATTGGAGGCGGAATTTTTTTTTTAAGTATGCCCAATGTGCCCAGCATTATGGCCCGTGATAGTTTCCTGGCGTTGGACAGGTATTTCAACGCCTTCAACCGAATGGCCATACCACGGAATAACCCCAACCGCCTCATCTTAGTCCGCCTAGTGTTGCATTACATTTGTGAATGGTGCCAGTTACTCGTGGTTCCTGGCAAGAACCTTTCTTTGGATGAGGATGTCTTAGCATAAAAGTGTACAGCCCCAAGAAGCCAAAGAAATTTGGTGTAAAGTTATTTTTTATTATGGAGTTCAACACTGGATACCTCGTGGACTTCTCAGGGTCTTTTCCACGCTACGTGACAGTCTTTGGTCTTGTGGATAGTTTCCGTAACCAGTGATACCACCAGTTTATGGATAATTATTATAACTCGATATCCCTGGCCCAGGAACTGTATAAAGCAGGTGTGCCCCTTCGGTTGGTTTGTGGGGCCCCGAATGTCCTCAAGAGGTTCGCTAGCCAGCCGCAACATCTAGCAAGAGGAGAGACAGAGTGGCGGTGGAAGGGAGTTGCTTCGTCATCTGTTGGAAGGGGGTTCGACTCGTCCCCATGATTACGAGTCACGAGCCCATCCAAGAAGAGGTCGTTCAGTGGAAGAAATGTCGACATAGCCGAGTTATATATGAGGAGTTTCTTGTCGAGCAGCCTACCATCATTGGGCACTACAATAGGCACATGGGAGGAGCTGATCTCTTTGATCAACTCATCCAGTATAATCTCTTCGCCAGGAGAACCAGGAAGTGGACACAGAAGCTCCTCAAATACATACTTCAGTTAGCCCTCCAGAATGCCTACATCCTCTACTGTGGGCACAATTCTGACCCCCGAAGGTTGTCCCACATCCAGATTCTCGGGGTGGCCGGGAATGCCTCATAAACTTTAATCCCGATGAGTGGCCTTCCATCACCGCCCCCCTGCCCCGAGCTCCAGATCTGCCCCTAGAGTAAAGGGCAGATGTTAGGAGGGGCAACCTCGGTCGTCCTGCTCGTACAGCTGCTGCCGCCGCCTATGCTACCGCCGCCCTTCATGGTCCCGCCCGCACTCAGATTCCGACTTCCCGTCGGATAGTGGACCCTGTGTGTCAGTTGCAGCCAGGGGATCACACACTGGACCCCCTACAAGGGCGCAGGCAGAAATGGTGCCGGATGTGCCATATGAATGGCAGAAGGAGAGACACCCGGTTTGTTTGTCGCACCTGCAAAATAGCACTTTGCAGGATCGGGGAGTGTGACAGCAAGTACCACATTCCGGTCATATATTGGAGTGCTGCTGCCAAGAGACAATGGAGGGCGCAGAGCATAACGGCGCGCATCTCCCTCCTCCATCTGTACCTCGTCATGTTAAGTGGAAAAAAATTAAAAACTCTTCAATGGAGGCGGGAGAAAATAAGAATAGAACGAAGAGTCAGGATTACGAGTGAGTATTCTCCATTGATTTTATATTTAGTTTTATATTTATTACAAGTTTTTATATATCTGTATTTATTGGTGTTTTGTATATTATTTCGTTTTCTGAAAAAAAAAAAAAAGTTTTTCACCTTTTAGTTAAGTATTCATACCAAGATAAACAGATGCAATATATTATATATATATTATATATTATATATATATATATATATATATATATATATATATATATATATATATATATATATTATATATATATAATATATATATAGGCAGTCCCCGAGTTACGACGTTCCGAGGTTAAGGCGCTTCTCAATTATATTCATCAGATATTATTTCCAGGGTTACGACGCCTACAACGCTCATCTGGCAGATGAAATATGACACCATATAATATATATATATATATATGTATATATATATCTATATATATATAATATATAAAATCTATATATATATATAAAGGTTTTTTGCCACGAAGGAAAAAAATGAAAAAGCTAACTCGCTTTTTCATTTTTTTCCTTATATGCCTCAGTAAAGGGTCCGAATAGGACCGAAAGTACTCGGCTAACTCGCTTTTTTCATTTTTTTCCTTCGTGGCAAAAAACCTTTATTTATACATAGCATCACGTTTTATATACTTCGTGATCAAGTTATCACACACACACACACACACACATATATATATATATATATATATATATATATATATATATATATATATATATATATATATATATATATATATACTATATATATATATATATATATATATATAAACATGGGGAAAACCCCATGTATTCATTAGGTAAGCGTGGACACGAAACGGAAGGCAGACCCCATAACTCCATTTACATACACAGCCTCTCTCTCTCTCTCTCTCTCGCATCCTCTCTCTCAATCTCTCGGCAATCACCCCACATCTCTCTCTCTCTCTCTCTCTCTCTCTCTCTCTCTCTCTCTCTCTCTCTCTCTCTCCCCTCTCCACCTCTTTCTCTCCATTCTAACAGGTAATGAAAATGAGAGAGTTGCATCATAACATAACGTTTATTTACAATAATAACTAAGTCGATTAACTAAGTAATCCAGTCTTACAGACTAACTTAAAACAACTCATTGTCAAGTCACCCAAAAGGTCACACCTTTCCCTGGGAACTCTGTCCCACCGAAATCCAGAACCGTCTGCCAAAGATACAGAACACATCCCGGTAAGCACACACAGTTCAAAGACAAAGTTAAATAGATGGAACATCTTACAAGATATCAAACAAGCCACCCCTTTGGCTAAGTAAAGTAACACTTACCCATTTCCAACCGGAATATCACTCACTGATAAATAAAAAAACACTTTGGCATCTGCCATCATGCTTCGCCTTCCTCCCCGAATGTCTGTGCAAGTCTTCCCATAAACTTGGCATTATGAATAGAAGAGGCGCACACGCACATACGAATGCACACTTCGACAACGCCTCGCGGTTCTAGCTGCATCTAGTTTCACAAAGGCACTTTGGGAAGAGTTCATAAACTGTCGTACATTGACTCGACAAACTAAGCATTTTTTTATCTCACGCCATCCCCTAGAAACTCATTCATCAAGATATTCTCAGGTCGTTATCTCTGCACTGTCCTCCACATTCCACAGGTTACAGAGAATGCACGAACAATATATAATTAATCAAAACCCTATGTCTTACAGATTGCTCGGCCTCGCACCTATATGCTAGCTCCCGCCTAGCAAAATTGCTTATATAATACAAAACATTGGCCGGCTTAAAATAAAATAAGTAAAACTGCACGTCTCTGGCATTATAAAATAAAGTCTTATCACGCTTTAATCTCCCAATAACACAAGACGCATTTTCTCTCATATTTTCTGCATTAGGATTCTTGAATATCCCTCTTCGCTTGTCTGCAAGTAGCTGCACAGACAGCAACAGGCTATAGCAACTGTAGCAACGTAGGAAGACGTAATGCCTCCCCCTCATCGTAGAAGACTCTCACGGCTTCTTGTAGATCCCCAAAAAACACGGTGTAGAATTCTCTCGAACACCCATCATGGAAATACTTGTAATCACCCTGGACAACATGGCAGCAACCTCTCTTCACGGCTGGTGGACGTCTTGCTGGTGTCGGGGAACGACTTTTGGGCGTTAGTATGTCAGTCAGGTCACTGGTCAATCTAAGAAAATTCCCAACCCACTACTACACCTCTATCAAACAACGATCTCAAAAAGGTCAGAAATACTAACTGAACGTCTCCCAATTAACTCCCTTAAATATGACTACTAAAATGATAAGTCATTATCACAACTCTCTAAGAAAAAGAACATCAAGTCTCCAATTCATTCTCCAAAACTCGCACATCAGCACACACACAACTCAGAAATCACAGCAACTCCACGGAATTCTGCACTCACATTGCAAACTCGAATGTGCTCACAAGAAAAAAAAAGAAAAAATTCGTAACGAGCTCAAGAAAGAAAAGAATCACGTAACACCCAGACCCAAAAAATTTTCTCTTAAGTTCTGACATTTAAACAACCCACAAAATCAGCAAAAATCTCCTACTTTTAACAGCAAAAACAAAAACCCCTTTAACTGCTCAATAATTAATCACAATGAGACTTAATGTCAAACTCCCATTACGTAAATAGCAACCCTCGAAAAATCACATCTCCCTGTAAAACCAAATCTCCCGTCCAAAAAAGAAATGCTACTTAAGCTCAATCCCCAAATCATATCTCTCATAGGAAAAGGAAGAAAAAATAATAAAAAAAAGATAATCACAAGATTTCCCCAATCACAAAATACATAATACATGTATAATATGCATAACTCCCGCGTTTTCCCCAAGAAATGCTCCATGTAAAGCTATGGAATTTGCCAGAAAGCAAACTCTCACACATGCGCTTTCGTGAAATGCTATAGCCACATTTCCAGATATTGCAAAAATTCTGATCTGTCGCCATCAGAGGAAAAGAATCAGCACACCGCCTCAGCACACGGCTCATCACATCGCTTGTCAGCAGAAAATCACCTGCGGACGCATGCTCAAACAGTAGCATAAAAATTGTCTAGTCAGACATAAGTTTGGAAACTCATGATTCTCAAGAAAAAAAAGTCTAACTGACACATTTCACAGAATTAACTCCAGGATATGACTAATGTGTTAAAAAATTTGTCTCGAAGACTTATTCTCTCAACATGACTTTTCCCCAATTATATTTCTCCAAGAATACACTTGTGAACATGAAAAATGCACACACATCTCCAAATAACTCGTAATGCAGTAATGCCATTCGCCTCTAAATAGTCACGAAAATCAAAAAAAGAGAACACAGAAAACTTCTCTTGTCTCGAAAAAAAATCCATAACCACAAAAAAAAGGGTTACCCGCCCAAGATTAATTCCAACTCCATTATGAGACTCATATCAATAATACACCACTCCGGTTATAAAAAATATTTCCTCCATTTGGTTAATAACCAACCCCCTTATATTATTCTCTTATTTCTCCAATAGCCACATGTCAGTAGAAAAAAAAGACAACCACTCCAAGAATAGAGAATAGTCACCTCTATTTCGGCAAATACAAAATATTTTACCTCTATTTCCACAATAACTCCATGTGGAACAAAACAAGGCTCCAAATAATATATCTCCAAAAAATGTGCACTCAAGGCATCTAACTCACACACTCCCAAATATTGCCCCATAATCTCCAATATGTGTCTCCATTTGCAACAAAGATGGCTGCAAAATAATTGAACTAAACATAGCTCTCATCACATTGGCAAATATCAAAAGTGGCCAAAAAATATCTCCCATATATTATCTCAAATATAACTCCAAAATAATATATACTCCAATTATCTCCCCAAAACAATATATCTCAATTATAACTCCAATTCTCCAGAGAATAACTCAATGTTATAGTAAAAAAACTAAAACTTAAAAACTCACGTGCCATTTAGCAAATACTGCTAAAAAAAAAAGGCCAAAAAACTCCGGCTATCACAAAACTGTCCCTAGAAAAAGTTCTAGAAAAAAATCACCAATGTGGCCCACAAGTTCCATTATAACAGAACTCCCAACTCGACAGTGTCTAAGCAAAGACTTCCCCATATGCACTACGACATAAGCCACTAGAAAACTTAACCAGTTTCCTATCTCTCACAAAGTTGTCACAAATACAACTAATGTATTGTGCAAGAAAACTCACAATTTCTGGAACACAATATCCAGAGAAAAAATGTAGTGCCATTACGTGATGCATTCAAAACATGCAAGAAATTCTCCCCTATATTACTCTATAGCATCAAATAGCTAAAACACGAACACGTTCCCGAGCAATGACTCTAAGTCATGAACTGAGAAATAATTCATTTCACATAAACTGAGGAGAAAAAAATAAATTCAAATTCACCCTTGGTAAAAAAAAAACTGTGTCAGCTATGGCTAACTTTCAAAAAAGGAGAAAAGAAAAATCAACGGCGGCACCATTAATTATCTCCCGTAACTCACTAGATGTCAAGCAATTATCTGCTGAACTCATAAAAAAAAGAAAAAAAACTAAAATAATGTGTTGTTAGTTCTTCCCATAATCACAAAAGATTTCACCTCCCTTGACAGCATTAAAACACCCACGTATTAGTATATAAAAAATCAGTATCAGAATATCATTATCACAAAATCACCAAAAAAAATTGCTATCATCAAAATCATCAGTATCAGTACAAAAACATCACCAATGTTAAATGCTTATCCATTCTCCAAAAATTCAGCACAAAATTCAGCAAAATTCCCACACAATTCACCAAGATTCAGTCAGATTCATCAAGATTCAGCAAAACTCATCCCCGTGAATCACTGAAATATTCTCCAAAGTTACAAAAACTCAACAAATAATTAACACAAGACTTCTCCCATTAATTCATCGTAATAATTCTCCTTGAATAATTATCTGTAATAATTATTGAATAATCTCCCATGAAATATCTCAAATCTCTCGTAAAACAATTCTCCCGTAATGATAATTATACTTAAGCAAACCTCCCGTGACACATCTCAAGTATAACAATTATTAATAATAACAATAACTCTCCATAGCAATAATTCTCAAGTAAGGGTGAAATTCAAATAGCATACAACAGTAATGCTGAATCTTATGACATACAATTTCTCCAGCATGCAACACCATGACATAACACCATTGCCACACAACACAGATAACAACACCCAATCATACGGCATTTCAAAGTAATTTCTCCAACACAATAAAAAAATAATCTGTTGTATCCCCCCTTATATTTGTGTCTTTCAAGGCACAAAGAAACATATAACACATCCCTGCATGTTAACTACTTTTCCCTCATTTTCGGAAAAGAAAAATCTCTTTTTATTTCCTTTTCTCTTCATCCAAGGGAGAAAAAAAAAAAAATATCTTTTCTAAAAAAAAAGACTCTACGGGACGGGCATTTCACTTCATCAACTAATCAATCAGCTGATATCTTAGCATCCAATGTCAAGGACAAATCCATCTCCCAACACAAAGAAAAAAAAAAAAAAAAGGAAAAGGGGGAGTTCACCCACACTGAGAAAAAAAAAAAATTTCTCCCCCCCTGAGAACAACCCCTCAGTCGAGCGGGCAGAACAGCCCGAGGGCATACCAGCAGTATCCACCCATCTCGCAAATAACCTACCCCTGCACTATCTCTCGAGTGAGGCTAGTGGTACCTCCCATGCTACTATCCCCCCGAGGGATGCCCGTACACCCTCACAATGCAAGCGCCTCTCTGCAGAAATGTGCTGAAGCCCTTAAAATTGTGGCCGCTCTGTGTCACTAAGCCAAATATGCTTGTCTCAAGCACAGTTCCCATGCATAGAAAAATACACTCCTAGTTTTTTTAAACAAAATTGACGCAATGCATACGTCTATTATAAACACGCGTGAATAAGAACAAAAAACACGTTCCACTATGGGGAAAGAAACCAAAATTGAAAAATTTTTTTGACCTACTTTGAACCATCCCATAACCCTGAAACATTTAAACAAAACCAAATCCTTTTTGATAAACAATAGTTTAACACTCACCACTCCATAATGGGAACAAAAGGAACTCGAAATTCTTCGTAAAAAACGCGTAAATCTCGTCGGCACAATACACACGCGACCGCTGAGATGACCCCTATCAACACTCACTCATGAAACTAGACTGAGTTGCTTGTCTCACGGACTCCCCACCCTGAAAAAATCTCGGTACGGGCAAATTGATGACCCTAATAGAAAATCTTTCCTCATCCCCCCATCCCACGGACGGACATTTTCTCTACCCCTTTTTCCTAACTGGCCAACCATCTCTACATTGGCGTTTCCTAGGCATAGAAAAGCAAGAAAACTTTCTATATCCCCTCTTTAACCGTCTGACCAACCACTATAAACATGGGGAAAACCCCATGTATTCATTAGGTAAGCGTGGACACGAAACGGAAGGCAGACCCCATAACTCCATTTACATACAAGCCTCTCTCTCCTCTCTCGTCTCTCTCTCTCTCTCTCTCTCTCTCTTCGTCTCTCTCTCTCTCGGCAATCACCCCACATCTCTCTCTCTCTCTCTCCTCTCTCTCTCTCTCTCTCTCTCGCTCTCCTCTCTCTCTCTCTCTCTCTCTCTCTCTCTCTCCACTCTCTCTCCATTCTAACAGGTAATGAAAATGGAGAGAGTTTGCATCATAACATAACGTTTATTTACAATATAACTAAGTCGATTAACTAAGTAATCCAGTCTTACAGGACTAACTTAAAACAACTCATTGTCAAGTCCCACCCAAAAAGGTTCACACACCTTTCCCCTGGGAACTCTGTCCCACCCACCGAAATCCAGAACCGTCTGCCAAAGATACAGAACACATCCCGGTAAGTACACACACAAGTTCAAAGACAAAGTTAATAAGATGGAACATCTTACAAGATATCAAACAAGCCACCCCTTTGGCTAAAGTAAAGGTAACACTTACCCATTTCCAACCGGAATATCACTCACTGATAAATAAAAACACTTTGGCATCTGCCATCATGGCTTCGCCTTCCTCCCCGAATGTCTGTGCAAGTCTTCCCATAAACTTGGCATTATGAATAGAAGACGGCGCACTACGCACATACGAATGCACACTTCGACAACGCCTCGCGTTCTAGCTGCATCTAGTTTCACAAAGGCACTTTGGGAAGAGTTCATAAACTGTCGTACATTGACTCGACAAACTAAGCATTTTTTATCTCAACGCGCATCCCCTAAGAAACTCATTCATCAGCTATTCTCAGGTCATTATCTCTGCACTGTCCTCCACATTCCACAGGTTACAGAGAATGCACGAACAATATATAAATTAACTCAAAACCCTAAAATGTCCTTACTATATACATATTTAGGAATAATATATATATATATAGTATATATCTATATATATATATTACATATATATATATATATATATCGATACATTTTATGAATATATAAAATATTATATTATTTATATATATATATATATATAAGTATCTAATTATATATATATATATATATATATATATAGAATATATATATACACACCAGGTCAGTCCACCCGGGTTACGACAGGTTTGGCTTACGACGTTCCGAGGTTAAGGCGCTTTCCAATCATAATAATCAGAAATTATTTCCAGGGTTATGTCGCTTTCAAGGCTGATCTGGCAGTAGAAAAATGACACTAAAAAATGGATATTTGAAGGGTTTTTTTGATGAAAAATGCAGTAAGAATACAGTTTACATAGTTTTGAAAGCTTTCCAAAGCATTAAAACTAAGGTTTTCTTAGGCCTCAATGTTACTGGCGAGAACTCTTAACCCCCTCTTACTAACCCTTAAACGCCGACTGGACGTATTTTACGTCGAGATAAATTGTCTGTCGGGTGCCGACTGGACGTATTTTACGTCGACATACGAAAGTTTTTTTTTAAAATTCGCGGAAAAATACTTATAGGCCTACCAGCCTAAAACTTTTGAATCACGCACCTTGGGGGATGCTGGGAGTTCACGGATCAAGGCCTTGTTTTGTTTTGAAGCGTGACCCAGGTGCGCATGCGCGATATCCCTTCTTCTTGCTCCAGCCAGCATCAGTAGCGCACCATCCGAGAGCGATCTTTCGTGAAAAGCGTGTTTTTCTGGACTTGTGCGAGACTTTGAGCATTTGTATTGCTACAGGACATTCATAGATATGTCTCAACGACGTGTGAACCGTGAAAGGCGCGTTTTACCCGTCGGAAGGGATCGTGTAAGGCGAGTTTTGGACCTGGATGCTGGCGAGGGGCCAAGCACCCAGCATGACCCCGATCCTCAAGGCCGTTCTGTGCAGTCACGTGTGGCTGAAAGTGTTTCAGGAACACATCGTATGCCTTTGGTTACTCCTAGGAAGCATGTGGGCGTCCTTAGGGGCATTCGTAGGCATTTGGGAGGCCTCCAACCAAGGGACATAGACGAATATCTTTCGGAGCTTGATCGGGAACATGTCGCAAGTCCTCATTTTGATGGCGGATGGTCATAATACGAGTGATGAGGACAAATCAGTCCCGATGAAAGTGAGGATGAATATTTGCCCCCCAATGTCCGTTCGAGGACTCACATCCCGAAAGTGAGCTCGAATTCAGTGGGTTCAGTGCATACGAGGGGGAATCTGAGGAGGAGGGGGAGGGTGGGGATACGGGCTCAAGTTTTATTGCAGAGGACGATACAGAGAGTGAGGGCCTAAGTGATGGTGGTGGGCCAACGGGGGGGGTGGGGGGGGGATGTTAGTGTGCATCGTGCCCGCACCTCGTCGCGCCAGCCAAGGTGAAGGTCGGTCGTCGGAGAGTGACGAGGGGTGGACGGAGGACCCCACCCCTCCTAACATGCACCCCTTCACGGCAACCCCTGGGATCACCGTACCAGTACCCCTGACTGTTTTGGGGTTCATCCCAGCTTTTGCTGACGCCAGGGAATTGCTGGAATACCTGGTACACGAGACGGTGGACTACGCTCGGTACTGCCAGTATGAGCTGAGGACGACCTTGTCTATTACTGGCGGGGTTGTAACCTCATTGACATGGCGCATTTTTTGGGGCTCCACATTTTATTTTGGTATGACACCTGCTGTCGACGTCAGGCAATATTGGAGGAGAAATTATTTTTTATGTATGCCGAATGTGCCTGGCGTTATGTCCCGTGATAATTTCCTGGCGTTGGACAGGTACTTCAATGCCTTCAACCGAAGGGCCATACCCCGAAATAACAGTGATCGCCTCATTTTAGTGCGCACAGTGTTGGATTATATCCGTGAGCGGTGTAGTAATCTCGTGATTCCTGGAAAGAACCTGTCTTTGGATGAGGGGATGATGCCTTACAAAGGACGTCTTAGTATAAAAGTGTATAACCCCAAGAAGCCAAAGAAATATGGTGTGAAATTCTTTCTCATTACCGAGGCCAACACTGGATACGTTGTGGACTTTTCAGTGTATACCGGGGTCTTCTTCACGCTGCGTGACACTGTATTCAACCTTGTGGGACGTTTCCGTAACCAGGGATATCACCTGCTTATGGATAATTATTTTAACTCGGTATCCCTGGCCCAGGAACTGTATGAAGCAGGTGTTCACGTCAGTGGTACCCTTCGGTTGGTGCGTGGGGCCCCGAATGTCCTCAAGAGGTTCGCTAGTCATACCGCAACAACCTGGCAAGAAGGAGAGACAGAGTGGCGGCGGAAGGGCGCTGTCTTCGTCATCTGTTGGAAGGGTGTCCGACTCGTCCCCATGATTACGACGAGTCATGAACCCATCCAAGAAGAGATCGTACAGCGGAAGAAGACACGTCGACAGGGCCGAGTTGTGTTTGAGGAGTTTCGTACCGAGCGGCCTACTGTCATTGGGCACTACAACAGGCACATGGGAGGAGTTGATCTCTTTGATCAGCTCATCCAGTACTATCCCTTCGCCAGGAGAACCAGAAGGTGGACACAGAAGCTCCTCAAATACATCCTTCAGTTGGCCCTCCAAAATGCCTACATACTGTACTGTGGGTACCGCGGTGACAATCTTCCGAGGTTGACCCACATACAGTTCCTAGAGGTAGCCGGGAATGCCCTCATCAACTTCGATCCCGATGAGTGGCCTTCCATAACTGACCCCCTGCCCCGAGCTGGAAAGGGCAGATAGGAGGGCCAACTTCGCTCGACCTGCTGCCGCCCCTGCTGACGACGCCCTGCTGCCGCCGCCCCTGCTGACGACGCCCCTGCTCCGCCGCCACTGCCCCTGCCGCCGCCCCTGTGCTGCCGCCCCTGCTGACGACGCCCCTCTTGCTGCCGGCCCCGCCATCACAGCTTCTCGTCGGGTAGTGGACCCTGCGTGTCAGCTGCAGCCAGGGGAACACATACTGGAGGCCTTACAAGGGCGAAGGCAGAAACGGTGCCGGGTGTGCCATATGAATGGCAGAAGGAGTGACACCCGGTTCTTCTGTCGTCTCTGCAAAGTTGCTCTTTGCAGGATAGGGGAGTGTGACCGAAAGTACCACACTAAGGTCATGTATTGGAGCGCGCCCCCTAAACCGACAGCGGAGGGAGCACGGGGCCGCCGGGTCCATCAGCAGTAAGGGTGCGCGTCTCCCCCCTCCCTCCTCCACCTGTACCTCGTCATGTCGAGTGGAAAAAAATGCAAGACTCTTCAATGGAGGAGGGAGAAAACAAGAATAGAACGAAGAGTCAGGATTACGAGTGAGTATTCTGCATTTATTTTATATTTAAGTTTTATATTTATTACAATTTTTTATATATCTGAATGTGTGCATGATAAAATAATAATAAGACATTTCATTGTATGCGAAAAGAGAAGTGTCACCTGCATTCCTTTTATTTATGTATTGGTACCAGAATCGTAGAATGTAATATATATAATTTTAACGTTATTAAATAAAAAAAAATTATATATATATATATAATATATATATCAATACACACATAGTTAATTATATATAATATATTATATATATAATATATTATTATAATATATATTATATATATATATATATATATATATATTATGAATATTTTTTTTTGGGGGGTAAGCAAATTACTTGCAGTCTAGTAATATTCAATCATTTACCTTCACTTTAAAACAAATTGCAAGTCTCTAGAACAATATCTCGATTTATGGTGAATATTTGAAAAAAATATTTTTATTCCCTCCGCGCGCCGATTCTCGGCCGAAAATCTCCGAAACGCGTAGGTCACATTCTCCTAATATTTGTGCCTTTTCATATTACGCTTATTTTTTTTTTTTTTATAGTTTTATATATGGAAATGTGGCGCAAAAACATGCACAATATAACAAAAATATTGGAAGGTTGTAGCATTTCTCATTTTTGAAATATTTGCATATAAAGTACGATAAGTACGAAAAAAACTACGATCGGTCAACTTTGACTCAACCGAAAAGGTCAAAAAACGCATTTATAACATAAAAATCTTACAGTCTAGTAATATTCAATCATTTATCTTCATTTTAAAACAAATTGCAAGTCTCTAGAACAGTATCTCGATTTATGGTGAATTTTTGAAAAAAATATTTTTTTTCCCTCCGTGCGCCAATTCTCGGCCGAAAATCTCGGAAACGCGTAGGTCACATTCTCCTAATATTTGAGCCTTTTCATATTACGCTTTTTTTAAAGGTTTATATATGGAAATGTGCGCAAAACATGCACAATATAACAAAAAATATTGGAAGTTGTTCTAGCATTTCTCATTTTGAAATATTTGCATATAAAGTACGATAAGTACGAAAAAAACTACGATCGGTCAACTTTGACTCAACCGAAAAGGTCAAAAAACGTATTTACAACATAAAAATCTTACAGTCTAGTAATATTCAATCATTTATCTTCATTTTAAAATATATTGCAAGTCTCTAGAACAATATCTCAATTTATGGTGAATTTTTTAAAAAAATATTTTTTTCCCCTCCGCTCGACGATTCTCGGCCGAAAATCTCGGAAACGCGTAGGTCACATTCTCCTAATATTTGAGCCTTTTCATATTACTCTTTTTTTAAAGGTTTATATATGGAAATGTGCGCAAAAACATGCACAATATAACAAAAAATATTGGAAGGTTGTAGCATTTATCATTTTTGAAATATTTGCATATAAAGTACGATAAGTACGAAAAAAACTACGATCGGTCAACTTTGACTCAACCGAAATGGTAAAAAAACGCATTTGTAACATAAAAATCTTACAGTCTAGTAATATTCAATCATTTATCTTCATTTTAAAATATATTGCAAGTCTCTATACCAATATTTCGATTTATGGTGAATATTTGAAAAAATATTTTTTATTCCGTCCGCGCGCCGATTATGGCCGAAAATTCTCGGAAACGCGTAGGTCACATTCTCCTAATATTTGAGCCTTTTCATATTACGCTTTTTTTAAAGGTTTATATATGAAAATGTGCGCAAAAACATGCACAATATAACAAAAATTATTGGAAGGTTGTAGCATTTCTCATTTTTTTTATATTTGCATATAAAAAAAAAATCTTAAACAAAAATTCGACATTCGGTCAACTTTAACTCGTTCGAAATGGTCGAAAACTGCATTTGTAAGCTAAAACTCTTACAGTATCGTAATATTCAATCATTTTCCTTCATTTTGAAACAAATTGCAAGTCTCTATAACATATTTTCGATTTATGGTGAATTTTTAAAAAATTCATTTTTTTACATCCGCGCGCTACGAATTCATGCATCATT